>NW_021319004.1:2963787-2972452 GCF_001605985.2 Dendrobium catenatum | reverse complement strand
TTGGATAGATTTCAGTGTCGTTGGGTTCATTTCATCAAGATATTCAGTTTAAACTGAAATTTAGAAGGTCCCAAATTTAATTTAAAAAGTTTCAAACTTGATATGCCACAAGATTCCTGCTCGATCAAGACAATTTTTTGTGTCATATCAATATTGTATATAATTATTATAGTAAAATGATTAAAATAATAAAAAATTAGAAGAAAAATATAAAGAACACTTAAATTAGAAACAAATATAATTTTTAAATATTTTTAATGTTTTGTAACTTAAAATTTATAATGCTAATATATATATATAATATATATACTATATATATATATATATATATTATAATATATATATATATATATGAGCTAGCTTATGAGTTATGACTAGTTTAAAATTGGCTCAAGAGTCGGCTAGTCTCACTTGCACCCATAACTGGAAGTGACATAAATAGCTCTTGGGTGGATCTCTCTTTCTTTTTCTTTGTTTCTTTTTTAAATCATATGACCTGGCAGCACTTAGAAGTAGTTGGCCAATAGGTTATTATATATTCATTTGATTGCACCCAAAATATTTATATCAAGATGTTATGAATTAGGATGGACTTGAAAGATATTATATTTATTTTGAGACTAGTGTGTTTTATATGTTAAAAAATTTATAGCAGTAAAATATGTATTTATTGTTATAACTTTGTATTAAGATTTAATAAATAGAAGTTGTAAAATATCATAATTTTTTAGTGAAATTTTAAAGAAAGGAAAATACCATAGTGTCTGATCTAATTTTAATAATTCATTATATTATTAACGGTACAAGAATATGCTCTTTTCCACAATTAAAGAAGATGAGATTACACATCTAATAAAAATTATCTAATTCCCATTATAGGGATTATAGAAATCAGGTTAGCATGGACGTATAGCTGAAATCCAATAATAGAGTTCAATCGTAGTAATCAAGTCATAATAGTCAGATGATGACAGTCAGATATTAATGACAATGATTACAAATGGCGGTCGTAAGCGATGATCTTGGGAAAATATTATAGAATTCTCTAGCTCTCTCAGGTTTTGAACCCGCATCATGTAGACAATGGATACTTATTCATAACTTATTGAGAGGAGCATTTAGATAAATTTGGCAAAGATATAAAACATTATATTGAACAATCCGTATTGATCTTCTTACTTGTAGATCATTTATCTAATATTTGTGTGCCTTATTAATGTCAGAATAGATTGATCTTGGGCTTGTTGGATTGGCCTTGTCCAGCAGCTTGATCTGAGCATACGATGCAAGATTTGGAGCCAATTTTGGCCATCAATTATTATTCAAAATTTCTAAATATATTTCAAGTACTTGATTTGAGTTCATTTCGATATAAATCTGATCATTTGTGATATCGATGTGTTCATCTCATCAAGATACTCAGTTTGACTAAAAGTTTGATCTTAAATGTAATTCC
The DNA here is from genome assembly GCF_001605985.2 of Dendrobium catenatum. Lineage (NCBI taxonomy): Eukaryota > Viridiplantae > Streptophyta > Magnoliopsida > Asparagales > Orchidaceae > Dendrobium > Dendrobium catenatum. The sequence goes on along the minus strand of NW_021319004.1, from coordinate 2,970,996 downwards.
ATAAGTTTCTAATTCAAATCTTTCCTCAAAATTTATACCGATCAAGTGAATTTTTTAGAGACGTGTAAACACTACAATAAAAATTTTGTATTTTACTAATCTCAATATGAATCTAGTAAAATACAAAATTTTCATTGTAATATTATGATTCTTTTTATATACGGATGTTATCAGCTTAAACTTGAATACCTAAACTGATTAGTTGCAACTAAGGCTTCATTTGGGACGGCTTTTTTATTACTTTTTAAAACGGAGTTGTAGTACATATTTTTTAATTTTTGAAGCAATAAAAAAGCCATCCCAAACGAAGCCTAAGACAAGAAAAAAGTTTCTTTTGATTGACCAAATATTTATACATTGATTTTTGTTATAATCATGGCTTTCTTCCGCTTCTTTGAATTATCAACTTGAATGGCTTCGTCATAGAACTTTGATTCACCATCATCTATCAGCAATAGATAGTACAAGGAAGGAGAATACCTTGATTTTCAAGATATGTGAGATTTTTAATGTAGAAGAAGGCCAGTTTCACCAATGATCTCCTTCATTTTCATGTACATATAGTGCAAGGATATTTTTTTTTTCTAAAAAGCTAAGCACTTTTGATGGTTTTATGATATACATTTATTGTTTTTTGTTTTTATGGAAATGGTGAACTCCAAAGCAAACTGCAATTATTCCTCTCTTGTGACTCGCGATTTACGACCTCTAGCACGGCTTTCGTTTTCTCTTTTGCTCCTCTCTTGTCAAGTTATTTGCATTCTTAATTTTGATCTTACAGCTCCTTTTGGCTTCAGTAATGAGACGACAAACAAAACTATTTTAATGTATTCTACATTTCAGAGGAGTCGATAAACATAACTATTTCAATTTAAACAATCATAAATAAAATTTTTGGCTTCGTCGTTGACTATATCATTATATATCTAGCTAAAGATTGTACTCATGGATGGTGTGTGTGTGTGTTTTTTTTTTTCTTTTTTTTTTTAAAGAAAAATATATCAATAACCCAAAAAAATTACAGTAGACAAACCACACAGAGCAAAAGAAAAAAGACCAAAAAATAAGGAGTACTACAAGCTAAAAGCGGGCTCAGTAAACAGTCAAAGCTTCCAGCGTCCAACACGGACCATCCAGTAAGCATAGACACACCCACGGTTGCCACCAGCAAAAAAAGACTGGGACGCGAGCCCCGACCACATCATTGCCCTTAGCCTCGCGTAGCAGCAAATCGAACATTAAAGCCAAAAAATTCCAAAGGATAATCAGCATGACAAACAACAAAACGGCACGCCAAATCATCTTCTACGACGACCTCTCCCCCAAAATTTCCCCCGAGTGGCATTGGAAGAACGTTCAAGGGAAAAATCATTATCAGACCATAAAATTCAGAATAAGTTTCCTCATCCGACGAATCAATCAACCAATTATTATGATTCCTAATCTCCATGCCCGAAGACTTACCCACACAGTCAGCCATCACTTGTGAATCAACCTCTTTTACTGGAATCTCAACAAAACTGTTGAAAATCGGAATACCATCCTCTCTACCCAGAGACGGACACACAGCCTCAATCCCACCCAGATCCACAGCAACAGACACATAACCATCAGCACCACCTTTCGCATTCTCTAGCACCTTTACAACCCCATTAGTATTCACAACACCCTGAACAGGCAAACCAGCAGATGTCTCAACATTCACAGCAACAGAATCTACCTCCGGCACCAGAGCAATTACCGAAGAATCCAAAATCACATCCTGCCGAACGCACCCATCCAGCAAAACCTCGGGTACAAAAGGTATGGCATTAGGTGATAATAAAAATTCATCCGCAGCAAGAATAACATCGTTACAAGTACTCACACCCACTGGATCAACCAAATTACCAGGGGCAATCCCAATAGCAGGAGAACATCCCAAAGGTTCAATATAGGGCAAAATCACCCCAACTACCTCAGAATCCTCTTCAGAAGCATTAACCAAAATTTCCTTAACACCCTCATCGCCAATCACAACACCTAAAGGAGAAGCATTTTCTTCTGGAACATCCGCAACAATAGGAAAACCAGACACAGAAACAGAATTACACTTACCAGAAAAATGCCCTAAACTTTTACAAACACCACAAAATTGAGTAAAATCATCTAATACCACCTCTTGAACATACCCTAACGAATAAGAGACTAACCAAACTTGCTTAGGGTAAGTTTTAGTAATATCTAGTTCAACTAAAACACGAGCATTCGAAGGACGAGAGCCAACCAATGTAGCTTCGTCGATTTTCAGGGGTTTGCCAAATAACTCACCCAGCCCAAACAGGATCCTCAGAGCAAAGAAATTTGGGCGAAGGGGAGGAAAGGACACTACAGGAAAACAGCTCATTTCCGACAGAATTTCCGGCGGAAAAAAATTCGTCGCAAATTCCGGCGGATTTTCCGGCGGATTTTCGACGGATTTTTTTCAACGAATTCCCGACAAAATTTTTGACTGGTTTTCTGACGTATTTTTCCCGAATACATTTCCGGCGGAATTTCCGGCGGAATTTCGCGCACGAAGAAATTAAAAATTTAAATAATTTAATACTAATTATAGAAAAAATAAATTATAATTGAATTATTTAACATAACAAAAAAAAAAGATTTAAATTTAAACTAAAATATATAATAAATTTAAAATTATTATTTATGTTTTAAAGTTATAGTTAATTAATTTAATTTTTTTGGTTAAATTAAATTAATTTGATTTAATAATTACTCTGTAGATACGTTAAATAAAAAACAGTAACAAGTTATAAACAGTTTAGTTAAGTTGACTAGGTGGCAGAGTTCCTAGTACGCGGCGGGAGGTGGTGCGGGTAAGCGTGTCGAATCCGTGCGCAGGCGGTTCGTTGTGGTGGAGGGGGGGCCAGCTTGTCCACGGGGCAGCCGTGGAGTCGCGGGCTGTGTTCACGGGTTGGCTTTTGGACGGTCTAGGCTGGGTGAAGTCAGTCCGGCGGGCTGTGTCCATCGGGACGACGCGGAAGGATTGGGCAGCCCACGCGCGGTCGGATAGGAGCTGCCGGAGCGCCAGAAATTTTTTTTTTTTATTTTTCATGGCATTCCGGCGCATATAAATTTCGACGGAAATATTTTTTCCAGCGAAAATTCCGTCGGAGAATTCGCCGGAAATTTTCCGGCGATTATTTTACGCCGGAAGTCATTTAACGATGCTGCCGACGTGAAACCTGGCGAATAATAGTTTCCGCTCGGAAATGCAATTTTGCTGACGGATTTTGGCCATTTTCCGGCGAAAATGGCCGCCGAAAAATGACATTTTTCCTGTAGTGGGAGATCCAGATCAGGATGATCGGAGACTCAACACCGATATCCAACGTCGGAAACCATTTCGTAAGTTTCATAAAACAATTGAAAACAAGATAAGTACGGTGGTAAAAAACCCTACAATAATCTAAATCATTCGCCAATTTTATCAAAATGTGTGTAGAATCAAGAACAGTAACAGACACATCGCCATTCAGCTTCAAATTAAAAAATAATTTGCGGATCGCGTCGAGAGGGGGACGTTTTGACGGGAAGAAACCAACTAACGAAAACCGAAACTGTTCTGCTAAAACCCTAATTTCTTCATCGGAAACCCACAGAGCAGGAAGACCACAGAAGGTAGACGGCTTCAAATCCGCAAAAGATGAAATAGATCCAGCAAGAGCTTGAAGAAAGGACTTAGAGTGAGAGATCCCCCAAAAAACCCGGTATCTTTCAATTTAGTCGGCGCCATGCCGACAAGGCCGGAAAAAACGAAAGGAAAGCCACTAAAAAAACCTAAAGATCCAAAGAAAAAGAAGTAGAAAAACTATATCCTAAGCCAGAGGAACGGATACCCCCCGCCGGCGGGGGGAAGAAAGCTTCTCGGGAAAAATCGCAACAAAAACAAACTCATGGATGGTGTTGTTGGTCCATATACTTGATCTGATTGATCTGCATTTTGTATTCTTTTTTGAGGGAAATAGAACGCTGCGCTCAGTATATTCATTGTTTGTCTTCAGATTCAAAAGGATTACAACTTGAAGATAAAAGAAATAAGAACATCTGGTTTTTGTTCAAAGGTGGCCACTAGGAGTGTGCATTATTAGATTAAAATAAAAAAATGAATTAATTTATTTGATTTAATTATCAAAATATTAACTCAAATATTAATTATAATTTAATTTTTTTTTTTTGTAAAACTAATAAATTATACTAATTTATTCAAATTTTAAATCAATAAAGCTCATGAATTATATATGAGAGAATAATTAACAATAATATATGAACAAAAAAATTTAAAATATATAAATTTATTTCATTGATAAAATTATAAAATTAGTAAATATTATTTTGCACTCTTTTTATTTATTAATGATAGCAACTATGTCATTTATTAAAATTAATTATATTTTATTAAAACATCATAAATTTTATAAGAAATTTATTTTGCTTATTATCTCTTAATATCTTACTTATATTTTATTTTATCAGATTAATAATTATTTATTATATTTGAATTTATTAAAAAAAACCATAATTGCCATTATTTTTTTTGGATATATATCATATAATTATAATGTATTCAAAAATTTAAGTCATTCTAATCAAAATTAATTAAAATCATTCTCACAAAAATTGTTTTTCTTTTAAAAATTTTAAGAAAATATAGACCGTCTTCTTTGCAAGTGTATTGAGGGCAGCTGGCAACACAAATGCGAGGCCTTTCGGCTAACCACATACATTAGGTTTGATTGACAATCTGACATGGGGTTATGTTCCCATGTATGAACTTTCCTTATTCTTTTTATTTTGCGGAAGTGAAGGGCTTTGAATACGGGCTCGTTGGGAGGAACGAATTCGTGTCAACCAACAAGCTGCGACGAACAAGCCGAGTTGAACTTTCTTAAGTAGTATACTATTTGAACTTATGTGTACCTGATGTTCTGGGCAAATAGGATTTCCTAAAGATGATTCTAGATTGTGGTTGCTTCTGACATGTATCAGGAGCAATGAGTTAACGATTAGTATCGCTTATGCTCCTATACGAGGGACAACTAACTATCGATGCTAAATTTTCACCAAGATATATTAGTGTCCAAAACCGTCTTTCACAAGTTCCAACAAAAACAAATTTGAAGCAAGTTAACAATGGGTGCTTAAAGCACTCAAATACGACACATCAAGGTTTGTAGTACACTTAGTGTGTAGTCTTGCAAGGGGAAAAATTTTCATCGCATCGCATTTTGAAGATGATGATGTTTGTGAAGTTTTGTTGGGTCATGCTTTCAAAAAATTTCTTATTATATATGTGAAAGTGGAAGAGACATATGTGAAAATGAGTAATGCTGGAAATCTAACTTTCCACATCCATGAATCATGTTACTTAGATGATGGGGTAGATACACATGTAGATGGTTCAAGACAAATGACGGCGGAAACTCCACCTATTTAGTAAGTTCCCAACTAACCACAATCTCTATCGGCATTACAATCTTAAGTGTTCTATCAATATTTATATGAACTTATGTCAATATTATGCAATGTTATGCAAAGGCAAAGTGGTATGAATTCTCAAAGCCCTTTGATGTTGTGATGAACCAAAATTTAATTTGAAAGAACTATTCTCTTATTTTTTATTAAACAATAATCAGAGCTACCTAGCTAATTTCTTTTATTGATATCAACATCAACATAAATAAAAATATAGATCAAAACATCAATATATACATACATTTGTATTAAAATCACATAAATCATATATACTACTCATGATCTATACAATCATACAAAAACTAATATATCTTGAGTAAAAAATAATAAGTACTAAAAAAAAAGAATATGAATAATCCTGATATGATCAATCTCACACACTTGATCCTTTGTCCTTACTTGAGAGTATTTAACCACATATAATAAGCTAAAAAGTCTACCAGGTCACCCAAATCTATAATTGAACTTAACATAAGGTAACTGACTAATAAGCATGTCAATACTCAGATTATAGCAGTTACATTCATATGATCATTGAATTAATACATAAATAATAAAATTGTATGGTATTGAAGACATTAAATCAGTATGAGTGTTAATCACTAAAATAATCATCATATCAATATTATAACTAATAGAGAAATCATATAAATTGATAAAATTAAATCATCAATAAAGACTGTCAAAATCAAATCAATATAGTAAAATCATATAGGAGTATACACATGCTATCTAGATATTCTATATCAGTATTAAATTAGTATATTAATCGCATGCTCAATATATCATGTACATCATGTGCTCAATGTATATATCATGCTTTTTTGCAACAATAAATCAATAATAATGTTAATAATGAATCCATACATGAATATTAACAGTATCTCAATAATATTTATTTCAGTAGTCACACTAAAAAAAATCTAACTATATGAAGTTTTTTAGTATCATATAAATATCAATAAATCATTGGCTCAAAAAAAGAGTCGTCACTCTTTATCCGCGGCATAGTAATCATCTCCTTATAACTCTCAATCAATATACACTACTAAAAATCTGAACTTTTCACACCGATTGTTAGAAGCGGTTTTAAAACCGCTTCTATAAATCGGTTTTAGCACCGGTTTTAACCGGTGTTTTGTTTGAAGCCCTAATTCGCCAGCGCGCGAACTAAATTTCGCGAATTTTCTCGGGGGAGCCCAGCTCTTCTCCTTCCTGCGCGTGAATGTCTCCGGAGCCCTCTTCTCCTTCGCTATAACGGACTCTCCGGCAAGCCTACCGTCTGATCTCTCTCGGTGCCGGTGAACTCCCAGCCTCTATTTGTATTACGTACAGATCATTTTCTAGCGACATTCCTTCCTGCCCTTTTCAAGATGCTGAAACTTTATCGCTTTGAAAATCTCGCCAGGAATGGCTTTACTGGCCAATCTCACCGGCATTTGGGAATCTAGTTGCCTCAGGACACTGTACCTTGAGATAGATTCGTTCGACAGAGTTCGTTCGTCCTTCCTTCTTTCGTTTCACACACAACTTTCGGCATTTAATCAAGACAGCACGTGCTGCTCGGTGGCAGGTCGTGGCCGCAGCGCAAGCTTCGGTTGATCTTCTTTTCCTTCTCCGTTAAAAACTGGGAAGCTGGTTATATATTGATCTCATTCTCTTCTCTCCATAACTGATTTCTTTCTAGGTAAA
>NW_021319004.1:2906837-2963687 GCF_001605985.2 Dendrobium catenatum | reverse complement strand
ATAATGTAACTAAATTAAACTAAGTTATAAATAAAGTTATTAAAAATAAATAAAATTATTATATTGAACTTTCATTTCTCTCTGTTTACAATATGCCAAAATAATTAACGAATTAGCTAATTCTTAAATTTTTAAATAAACCTGCACTTTTTTTCTAATTATGATAATTAAGATACTCCTTTTTAAAAAATTACTCTATCATTTAACCAAATTGATATAAATATTGTGTCCATTTTCTATGTCATAATGCTTCGCTTCTGACATCTTCATCTAATTTTCTTTCTAAATCTTGAAATCTTTAATTCTCTCTCTCTCTACCCTAATGAGTTTACATTGTTCATACCAGCAACCCCTAGAGTTAGAAAAAATCGGTTTTGAAGAAGTTTAGAGAACCACCCTAATTAATGAGTTATTTCATTATGTCAACCTTCTTGATGACTCATCTTAGGAGTGTATTCTTTCTTATCTTCCTCTTATAATCAACACCTTATCGTCATTAGCTTCGCCTTAAAACTTAAGCTTCGTTTGGGACAGCTTTTTTCTTGCTTTTTAAAATAGCTTTCTAGTACAATTATTTTTTTGAATTTAATATTTTTGTACTAGAAAAGTCGTTTTAAGCAGTATGAAAACTGTCCCAAACAAAACCTTAGTATCATCTTCTCGTTATTATGTTTATATTATTAGCCATTGGTCAACAACTCTGCTTCTCAGAGCCTCATCCTAATGTTTCTCATCAAAAATGTATGTTTTTGCATCAAACTATAGTAATTATAACAACACTTAGTAATTAGGTGAGCTTGATACCTAACAATTAAAAGGTTTGTTATTCTAGTTGATTTTGTAAATTTCTCCAATCATATGGATTGTTATTGATAAAATATAAGTGAGAGATTTAGGCTTCGTTTGAGACGGCTTTTTAATTGTTTTCTAAAACTGAGATTTAGTTCAAAAATAAAAAAATTTGTACTAAAACTTCGTTTTAGAAAGCAATAAATAAGCCGTCCCAAACGAAGCCTTAGTAATTGTTAATGACAGAACAAGAAATGGAAAAGAGGAAGATGGCAAACAGGGAACCGAGACAGAGAAAGCAGATGAAAAGAAATAAGGAAAATATTATTATGTGAAAAGTTAAAGTACAGGTTACATATAAATAGGTATAGCTATGGCTTTAGCGTAATAATCACCGGTACAGGTTAATACTAAAGTGAGCTGTCTAACAGTTAAATCAACAAGTTTAAGGTTTAATTTGGGACAATTTTTTTATTGCTTTTTAAATTTGCACAAAAAATAAGTAAATTTCATTTTTAGAGTTAAATTGCAACTCAGGTACAAAAACGGATATGATGAATTGAATTCGATGCATAAATGTTTATTGTCATTAGGGGTGTTAATATATGATAAGACATGAAAATCCAACTCAGATCTAACCCAAAATTTTTGAATTCAAATTGACTCGTTTAACAAATCGATCGACTTTGGGTTCAAGTTTTTGACCACATTGAAATATCGTTGTTCGGATTAGCCCACAAACATGAATGCAACCCGTTTGATCAATCCGTAATCACATCTCAGCCTCTCATTAACAGCCTCTCATTCTGCTTTGCACTCATCTACTCGTGCTCATCCTCGCCCCTGCACTCATATGTCCATTCTCGTTCGTCCATCGCACTCAATTAAGTAAGTGGGTCGGTTATATCAGATCAGATAAGGATTGAGGTCGAATTTGGATCAGACTTGTTAATTGAATCTGACCCGAAAAAAAAAATTTTTTTTTTTGACACCCTAATTGTGAAATTGACAAGGCGTCCGAGGACAAAACAAATATGGACTCCAAATACTGTAATTGCATTTATAGGATTCTATTTTTCGATGGACGACCACGATGACGTCGCATTAGAATTCTATGGTACGAGCAGACTTGCTGTATTTTCAATGCCGTCGCCCGCAAGCGCCGTCGAGCATAGCTGGTCAAAAGTCAAACTTCGTCGATCTCTTTCGTCGCCCAAAGAGATCAATAAAAGACCAAAAGGAGGGCCACCGTAGTTGCAAGTCATCGATCGCGGAGTCACCTCCCTTCGGCCTCGACCTTCACCGTAATGGACGGCTCTGATGGCAGCGACGCCCTTCCTACTCCCCCAGCGGCCACGGCGGCGGCAGATCTTAAGGCTGCCGAGCAGCTCATCCTTCACTGGGACCCGACGTCTTCGCCGTCTGACCGCATGTTATTCGATGGCGGAGATCGCGCCGAGGCTGAGCGATACCTCCACGCCGTCGACGAGATCCGCCGCGCCGTAAGGAACTCGGCTGGAAACAGCGGTAGCCCTAGGAAGTCCGGGACACCGGCCAGTACAATCCAGATCGCCATGGTACGACTCGAGGACGAGTTCCGCCACATACTGGTATCCCGTGCGATCGCATTTGAGATCGATTCGATCGTCGATCTGAACTCACTCTCCCTCCCCCGATCCGATTCCGGTGACTTGGCGTCAGATCTACCCGAGCCTGACGCCGCGGAAGAGGGATTGGACCTTCGGCGGAGCGCGGGGAGCAGTGGTAACCTCGGGGGGAGCAGCACGCCGAGCTACCGTTCCACAAGCAGCATCCGTGAGATCGATCTCCTCCCTGACGATGCTAGTCAGGATCTCCGCAGCATCGCCGACCGGATGATTGCCTCCGGCTACAGTCGCGAGTGTTTTCAGGTTTATGGAAGCGTCCGCAAGTCCGCGGTGGAGCTCTGTTTCCGCCATCTGGGGATCGAGAGGCTCAGCATCGGCGATGTTCAGCGGCTGGACTGGGTGGTTCTTGAATCTAAGATCCGTCGCTGGATTCGCGCTGCCAGAGTTTGTATACGTATTATTTTTGCCAGCGAGCGCCGCCTTTGCGATCTCATATTCGCGGGCCTCGCTGGAGACGATGCCCCTTTTGTTGAAACGGTGAAGGGCGCGGCCGTGCAACTGCTGAGCTTCGCCGAGGCAATCAGCATCGGCCGCCGTTCTCCGGAGAAGCTCTTTAAGATCCTCGACCTTCATGATGCCCTCACAGATTTACTTCCCGACGTTGCCGTTATTTTCCAATCCAGGGCATTGGAATCACTCAACACTCAGGTATCTGATATCATCGCCAGGCTTGCTGAGGCCGTTCGAGGAATCTTATCAGAGTTTGAGAATGCCGTTCTAAGAGAGCCCTCAAAAATTGCTGTTCCTGGAGGTACTCTCCACCCGCTTACGAGGTATGTGATGAATTACATCAGTCTCATTTCGGATTACAAGCAGACGCTGATTCAGCTGATCGTATCAAGGCCGCCGGCGACCCATCGGTTGCCAGGCGATGACACCGGTGTAGGGTTGCCGGAAGTAGACTTACCGGAGCCGGCAAAACAGTCCCCGCTTGCATCTCATCTAATTTGGATAATCTTTGTTCTCCAATTCAATATGGAGAGTAAGGCACAGCTCTACAAGGATGCTGCCCTCTCCCACCTATTCTTAATGAATAACGTTCATTACATTGTCCAGAAAGTGAAGGGCTCCCCTGAGTTGCAGGAAATGATTGGGGATGATTACCTGAAAAAATTGACAGCAAAGTACCGGCAGCTAGCTAATAGCTATGTGAGAGCAACGTGGGTGAAGATCCTCCATTGCTTGAGAGATGAGGGGTTACATGTAGGAGGAAGCTTCTCATCTTCTGTCTCAAAATCAACTTTGAGAGATAGATTCAAAGCTTTCAATGCTGCGTTTGACGAAGTTCACCGAACTCAGGCTGCATGGTTCGTGCCTGAGTCTCAGCTGAGGGAGGAGCTAAGGATTTCAATATCGGAGAGATTGATTCCTGCTTATAGGGCCTTTTTGGGACGGTTCAGACAACATATAGAGAGTGGGAGACACCCTGAGATGTATATTAAGTACTCAGCCGAGGATCTTGAGATTGCCTTATCTGATTTTTTTGAGGGGTGCCCGCCTCCTTTGCATGGCAGGAGAAAGTCCCATTGAAGTTGATGTTAGATGGGATTAAAAGCGAGTTTTGTAGAAATTATTCTTTAATCTTTATGGAAAGTCTTCGAGCGCTTGGTTTCTGAGAATGAGAGGACAACTTATCTTTGAATATTCGTTATTTCATGGATTTGACTGAAAGCTTAATGAAGACTATTCTTTTGCGAGGATGGAAGACACTGAATCAATTTTAAAGTTGTTAAGTCACATGAGCCCTGTAAAATTTCATCTGTAAGTTTTTTTGTTACATGTTATATTATTGAAGGAAGTTCGTATAAGCACTTTTCAAATCTTGTTTTCTTTTTAAGATTTTTCATTTTCTTTTTCAAAACCACCATTCACTGTAATTAATTCCTTTTTTCCAACCTTTTTGTTTGAGATGTTTGTTGATCCTCTTCTGTTCCAACACTCAACTCATTATTTACTCCCAATCAGTACGTGGTTGTGGATTGCTAGTCATTAAACTTGAAGAATGGTATATATTCAGTCATTATATGACCACTATAGTTAGGTTGTTAAGTTGTAATGAAAATCCAGGAAAGTTCTACTGCAGTTGCATGAAAGAATTAGTTTTCTATAGTGATCTGAATACATTCTGCGTCATGGTAAACATAAGCTTGGCACAACTTGCTCTAGACAGCCAAATGACTTGTTCTTTTCTGTACAGCCATGACTTCAGATGAGGAGAATATGCATGCATTCTTCAGGCACCTTTTTGTTTTCTGAATACTAATTTTATGATATTCATGTGAGTACCTTTATCTATTGTTAACACTTTCGCTATTGCCCTTGCAAATATCCCAGTATTCCATGCTCGGACTAAGCATATAGAAATAGATCACAGAATCATTCGGGATCATATACACAACAACAACAACATCAGACTCGTCCTCATTAGCACACTGGATCAATTGGCGGATATCTTCACCAAACCGCTCACTATACCAAAGTTTCATCAGCTTCGATCCAAACTGACGGTTCTATCGAACTCATCAGCTTGCAGCGGCGTAATAGAGCATCACCCATTATCTCTTACAATATAAACGCAAGCACATCCTAGAATAGATCACAGCCTTTAGTATAAAACAAACCATTTCATCACAAGCACACACGTGTGAAGCTAAACATTATACAAACCAATGTACTGCCACAGCTAAGGATATGAAAGAATGACTGTTTTACATTTATCATCTACAGATTCTACATTCTCATCTTTCTCTGTTATTCTGATGCTTGAATGCAGATCTTAAGCGTTATTCAAGATGCATACGTTAGCTTATCTAGTGTCAAAGCCAAGATCTTAGTCTGTATATAAGTTGTATTATTAGGGTTAAACTACTTTCCAATGGCTCCTAGTTTCCATGGATGTAGGAGAATACAGTGATACTTTTTATATATATCTAACTTGTTCACGCTTGCACCATATGAGAAAAATGAATAGCTGAGAGGGCCTGAAATTAGGTCTACTACACCCTAAGCCTGATCATTCCAGCCACACTGGAAGCCATAAGGCATACTGTCCAATAAAACCTGCTTCAGCTGTAGCAAGCTTCTTTTGTGTTATATTTGTTATGCTTTGTCTGTGTATGCTAAGTGTCATTATGATGCAATCAAGGTGCTATATGTGTTGTTTGGAATTCCATAGGTGTTGTGTGTGCTGTTTGGAATTTCCAAACAGTTTGTTTGAACTTCTCTAGGTTGATTTTCGATTTCTGTGTTCATTGGCTGCTTTGTTTTCCCCTTTGCAGTTGTCTCTTCAGTTTGGGTTGATGTCCCTTCAGTTTCTGTGCCCATTGACTGCTGTTTTGATGCTTCGTTTTCCCCTTGGTTGTTGTCCCTTTAGTCCCTATTTGTTGTAGATTTTGAGGAGTTTCTAGTAGCTGTTTGGGTGGTGCTTAAGTGCTTGGACTCCATGCATTAATTGTGTTTTTCTTCTTCTTTTTCTCCCATATAAATGGGGTTGTTTTGTGATAATTTTAGAGAGTCTGTGATGATTTTTGGAATGTAAAACTTGTGGGTTTGTTTTAGCTTGCGAGCTAGCCTCCTTTTCCCTTCCCCTCTACTATTTCGTCTCGGTTTTCTATATCCTCTTCTCTATCCACGGTTCTCGCCCCATCTCTATATATCTTCTCTTAATTAATATGAGTTATAAGGTGTTGTGTTCCAGTATTGTTATATTATATATGTATTTGCCTATGTTTATGATAAGGAAAGACTTTTAATTTGCAATCCTACTATACATTTTTTTGGGTTGCACCACATTATGATGAATGTTTATATAATTTTTATTGTATTAAATCCCTATATTTATGCATTTTATAAGTTGCAGATATTCAGCAACCAAAATTATTCTGAAGGCTCTATTAACTAATGTTGAAAAGCTTATGGGGGCCTTTCACTATTTATAACACTAAGTAGTCAGATTTATAAATGAAGGATTAATGTTTCAAAGAACTTGTTTATAAGTAATCACCAGACCGAAATGTAGATCAGTCTATTTAAAAGAAGGATTTGGAAATAGTATTTAGGTTTATTTTAAGAAGTTTGAAATATTAATGGTTTGTGCTTGAAACGGTACTATGGGTTTATGGGGAGTATTGTGGTGATTGGGAAGAAGTTTAACTTTATATCATTAAATATTTTAAACATTAAATTATTTTTATATTATTAAATATTTTAAACATTTATTATTATTATTTTCAAAATATTTAAATTTAACAAATAAAATAAATTATTTGAGTTAGCTCGCATGCTCACAAGCCGAGCTTCATCAAGCTCGAATTTAAGCTCGTTTATTATACGAGTTCGAGCTTGACTTGTGAGCTCGTTAAGCTCGCGCCCCCCCAAGCCCATAAACTAGTCGAGCTCGAGCCATCTCTGGAGCCGGATCGGCACAATTACACTCCTAAATGCAGGTAGGGAAACAATTGTCTTTCTCACTGAGTCGTTAAGATTCGTGCCATGTCCTTACAGTAATGCAGTTAATTATGCTAGAAGGTCTGTAGAACTAGACTTGTCATATTGTGTAGCAGTTAATAGAAATAAGTAGAGAATGAAAATTTATTAAATTATCTTCAAGCAATTATTGTAAAAAACTGTAATCACATCATGATGAAGATAAAGTTCCAAAAGGTCTTTGTAACAAAGGTAGAATAAGTAGTAAAATTGGATTACATAAAATTAAAAAAACAGCACGAAGAATCATAAAAAATCAAGGCTCTGTGCGGACATCAGACGGGTCTCCCGTCCGGTTTACGCTTAGGTACCGAGCGGTATCGAGCTGCGGTACCGCTCGGTATCGGTACTAAGCTCGGTACCAAATGTGGTGCATTTTCATTGGGGTCTGAATTCTGCACAGAATAATTGTTCTCATTTAGGATGATTTTCTTAATATTTTCTCAGTATAAAAAATTTTAGCTCAAGAAATTTTTATATTAAAAAAATGCTTTAAAAAACAACAAAAAAATCATCTCAAATCAAGCCCAAGGATTCTTTTGGGATGACTTTCTTTCTGATTCTTAAAACAACTTTATAGTATAAAAATTTAATTTTTATACTATAAAACTGCTTTATGAAGCAGTAAGAAGGTCATCCCAAATGAAGCCTAAGTATAAACTATCCTAAGGCTATAAAGAAAATAATGATAATGATAAAATTGATTACACCATGTCTTCATGTGAGATAAACTAAACTAGACAGCATAAATAAAATATTTGTGTAGGGGCCACCAAAACTACTCAAAGAGGCAAGAAGGTCACTCTAGAAGAAAGATGGGCTAGCAAGGTCAATGAATTGGTATTTTCAAATTCCAAGATGTTAATCAAGAGGACCAAACCCTAGATTCTACTTTTGATTCCTTATGGGGATGAGAAAGACCTTAGCCAACTTGAAGAAATCCCAAATATTTTAAGAAAATAGAGAGGCCAATCAATCTCTCACTTTCAAAGAGAAAATGATGAAGCTGACCATCAATGTAAGGACAAAATATGATAAATTGGAGTATGGAGAAGTTCAACTCAGCAAGAGATTCATGAGAGGGATATCTTATTTGATCTTCACCTAATCCTTTGACAATTGTATTAAATATTATCTATTATAAATATAACTTATATAGGAATCTCTTGTATTTATTAATATTATATGAATTTTGTGTTATTTTAATTAGATTATAAGGATTATTTATGGTTGCTCTTTCTTGCATAAGAAGTGTTATTATTATTATTATTAAGATTGAATTAAAGTGTAATTATCATCACCACCTTTTCCTCTCTATGTTTCTCTTTCATGTATTATTAAAATGATTCTACAGAACTATAGTGTCCATTTGGTTGTATGACAAATTTAAGCAACATGTCACTAAGGTTTTGTTTGGGATGACTTTTTTATTGCTTTCTAATGCAAATTTTTTTTTAGTTTAAGAAATTTTGTATTAGATAGCTACTTTAGAAAGCAATAAGCAAGCGGTCCCAAACGAAGTCTAAAAATCATGTAATTCATCATCATTTTGAAAGCAATGAAAGCTCATATAACTTTTCTGACAATAAGCAAGCCGTCCCAAACAAAGTCTAAAAATCATGTAATTCATCATCATTTTGAAAGCAATGAAAGCTCATATAACTTTTCTGACAATAGTGAAGCATATATGTAAAATGAAAGATGAACAAAGCACAACTCAATTTGGTCTGTTGGTTGTGAGCTTTGACTAATAATAAAGATGTTTTGAGTTCAAGTCTTATATATGTGATATGTGTATGAATTTATCTTAATTGGCCTAATTTTTTTTTTAAAGGACATATAATTTGATATGTTGGAGAAATGAGCAAGCTATGTGCAAGCATGATGATGCGAATAAGTATATACAAATGTGAACTCATAGAAATAATCTATTGGGGTGAGATGAGGAGTAAAAACCACAATGACGAAACAAGTAAGAAAGTAAAAGCAACGGAAAAGTAAAGACACACTAGGGGGAAAAACTCAAAATAGGGAGAAAAAAAATTACGGAGCCACACCACTATAGTGTCCATTTGGTTGCATTATGAAAATTGGGAGAAATAAATATAGATTTCTCCTCTCTCACTCTCTCATTATTTTTCTTCTCACATACAACATTCTCAATGTCTAACTTGATTAGAAAATACAAGAGAAAGTAAGTTATAATCTGCAAGGGATGTAACCCTTGAGAAAAACGAGAAAAATAATTATTCAATCTGTCACGCAGCGCTGTAGCGCTAGTTTGGCGCACTGCAGCGCCCACTATCTATTTGACAATGCTGTAGCGAAGAGGGATTCGACCAAAGGAGATGCAAGCAGATGGAGTTCGGCTGAGACAAGAGGTAGGGATTTCTCTTCTCCCTCTCTTTCTTTCTCTCTCTCATCTGGATCGGCAGAGCCGAGAGGGCTCGGCTTGAGGGAATGAAGGGGAGGTTGGCTTCGGGGTTCGGCTCCAGCAAGCGTCGGACGTCGGGTTTGATCGGAGGAGAGGCGGCAGAAAGTGAGGCGCTCTGTCTCTGTCTTGACCTGTTGCGGTGCTATATTTCGACCGCTTTGGTGCTTTGCTCTTTGTTGTTCAGCATTGGGGCACTCAAGAACACAATGACGAGGCGTTCAGATACACAACATCGATGCGTTGTACGTGGAAAAAATTTTCGACTGCATCCACCTGCATTTCCCAGCGTACACGACAAACTTTGAGGTTCGAGATAACATATCAACTCGATTGATTAACACAATAAGATTCCACATATAACATGATCGAGTATTTATAGAGGTCTAGTTTGAGAGATGAGCTTCGTATAGTTCTGGATTTGAGGTCATAGGATTGACTCGGAGCTTTGATCTTCTTTCTTTAGTCAAATTTCATCTACAAATAGGTCTTGGGCCATCCTAACTATTTATCTATAATTAATCCTCTTACTTTTAATTAATAAAATAGTAGGGAATGGAGAAATAAAAATAAAAATCATGAAAAAAGAGTTTATATCAATTATGTTAGAAATGAGCAGTACTGGTGGATTCGTAGTTGCAATGATAATTACTCATCTTATTTCCACAACTAAAGCAGAAATCATATCATGAGAGCTATTTTGTTTCTTTTCGAAGATGTTGAGTGTCAGAAACAAAAATTCGATGTACACACATGATTCAATCACTCAAAATTCAAAATGTTTATTGATTAAACTAAGTGAAATTAACTTGGAAGTGTTATTCCTATGTGAAATTTGATTGTGTCGATAAATTGGATTATATTGTTGACTAATACAACAGTTCCGCTGGATGAGCTTGTCGGGGGTTATAGGGGAGCATCTCGCCGCATGGGGTTTGGGGGCCTTGTCCCAATTTTTTTTTCTCTGTACAAATATGCGGCATCATGCTGATGTAGTGATGTACATTAGAGCATTATAGTGGCGTATATAGTGTTGTAGGGTGCAACACTACAATATTGTAGTCTTGCCTTGGAGAGAGAGCAAAATGCCGTGGTGTTATTAGTCGGGTTGGGTAGTTTTTTTTTTCTCGATTTTCATGTTTAACTTGAAGTATTGCATCCTTTCATGTTTTAGAAATGATACTCTTTGTTATTTCAGAAATAGAACATTATGAAGAAGTGAAGTGAGATAAGGAGAGAGTGAGTGAGAAGGAAATTTGCACAGTTTCTCCCAACTTTCATAGTGAATTTTTTATTGTGGCGTGGCTCCATAATTTATTTCCCAATTATTGGTCTTTTCATGTTAAATATTGATGTTAATTTCTGCTATTCTCGTTTATATTTTGTTTTATTAAGTTGTTTGCTTCTTAGCAGGAAGCTCATTTCTCTATGTCCTATCTCATTCAACCACATTTATTGACTATAAAATGAACAAAGCTCATTTCTCTATTATAAATGTTTGGATGGCTTTATAGCCTTTCATAGTCACTATGGCATTTGTCTGAGTGTACCTCATAGCTTTCTTGACATGAGAAATGGGCTCAATTTATGATTAATTTATTAAAATTGTTTTTAAAGGTTAGTTGGGCTGAATTTAGCTAAGAAGGTCAAATTGGCTATTAAGGGTCAATTGGGTCAAACATGGCTAAGTGGACCAATTGCCAATTCGAGCCAAGTCATCTATGACTGACCTATTAATTTTTTTTAAGATATCAAAAGTAATTAATTTGATAGGTTCATTTCGGTTCAATTTGGGTCCAATTAGATGCCACCTATGATATCAGTTGTTTGAGATTTAGGTAATTCTCCATTAGTGATTATAAAGTTTGAGTTAATAGTAATTATAAGTATTAAAATGTCGAAGGTAATAGAAATAACCAAGACTTGGGTGTGAGGAGTGAAAGATTAAGTTTTGGATTTTCTTCTACGGGGGTTTCGCGACATCGATCTTGGTGGTGCCTTGGCATGGAGCTCTCGGGAAAATTAGGGAAAAAAAAGTTTTGGTCAAGCTCTGCGACACTGTGTAGCACCACTGCAGCTCTAGATCGAGAATTGAGAGCTTTTGGGAAGATATTGAACATTCTCTATGGGTGCTGCAGCATTGGGATTTCGGGTGCCGCAACGCTAGGCTGAATTAGTGCTTTTAAAATATTAAAATATCTCATTCCATTTTAAAACCCCATTTATTCAGCCACCTTGCCGGAGAAGAAGGGAGAGGAGAAGGGAAGAGAAGGAAAAGAAGAGGATTTGGAGTCCAAATTCAAAAATCGTCCGTCTAGCCAATTGGGAAAATTATTGGGCTTGAGATAGGCAACCTACCCTATTTCTTATTTTAATTTCCATGTGTTTATAAAGAGATATATTTTTAAATGTTTGTTTTTTTATAATTTTGAGAAAGATTTTACAGTGTAACTTTTAGTATATTATTATATCCTTTGTTTTGGATAATTTGACTGTAAGAATGTAAAATTTTATCAATTAGCTTGTTTTGTATGAGTTTTTGATGATTCTGAAAAACGGTAGCATCTCTAAACCTCAGTACGGTTAGTAAAGTGAGTTAGTTTATGATTTTACACATTCTATGCATGTGAAATTGATGAAATTCTAGATACCTTGTATAAGTACTTGAAATGTTAAGCTTTTGATAAAATTAACACTTATTTACATACATGCTTTCAATTTCTTAGATATATATTGCATTTATCATGCCTTTAATGACATTTTGTAGCTATTTTGTGAAGAAAAAAAAGTACACTATAAAACTCTCTTATTGACCCCCCATGTGGATATATCGCTGTATAGGATTACTCTGATATATTCTAGCTCTGAGATGACACTGCTTTGTTTGGCTCTGCTCTGCACCTACTTCAGGCAGGTGGGAGGTGGAAATTAGGTTATAAGTGAGCATTAAGACATGTACTATGCATTCATTTTCATATGAAAGTTATTATATCCAACTATGAAGTAAATGATACTTTTACTCTTTTATTTATTTTTATTTTGAACAATGAATTGAACTTTATTATGAGGAAAAAGAGTGGCCTACTGAGTTTCATACTCACCCTATTGTTTATAATATGTCATGCAAGTGTAAGAGTTTTGCACAGTAGATTGAGTCTGATAGAAAGCATGAGGTCTAACTATAGAAATGCACGGATGCTTTTATAATTCAAATTATATTTTAGTTTTGTTGCAATTATTGTAATACGAACTATTATTATTTGACTATTTTGAAAGAAATATCTTGTGTATCCTCTCTGGATGTGTTTTTTTTTTTTTTTTTTTCCCTGGATTTTTTTTTTTTTTTTTTTTTTTGATAATTAGTTGGTTCCAGTGAAAAGATAAATTATATGAGAATTAGCAAGTAAATGAAAAAAGCATGTTTACATTCATCTTTTAGGTCTTAGAGTGTTACACTACCAAAGGTCTACTCATACCTACTAAGTTTCTAATTATCTACTAGGACCTATTCAAAGGGATAGCATTAAGCAATTTGTCTAATCGTAGAGTCTAAGTTCACATTGACCTAGTTTGGTCCTTTTGGGTCAAGCTAGAGTTCAAAGAGGTCCAACTTACTCTAATGATCAACTATGGTCAACTCATATATGATTCGATGATCTAAATACTATGTAAAAGATTTAGCTAGGATATAGGATTTTTCGATTCAAATTCACTAAATGAGTAAAAGGGTCTAGAGGGTATTTAGTTGATCTAACCACTAGTCAAAATTTAGCCCATAAGTTAATTTGATCAAATGATATCATGGTCAATTACATTGCACCAACAAGTAACTAAATAAGCGAGGAAGAAATAAAATGCTTACATGATGAATTGAGTCTACTATGACTAATGCAATATCCACTGGAACAATGTTCAGTTGCACACATTTTGACTCGATCAAATAAGCTGTGTTAAAACATCTGCATTATTCTTTGCAAGTGTTTGTGAGTATTCTTGCATGCAGGTGAATATCTAAAAATGTTCTGAAGTGGATCTTAAAGGTATGTGTGCATGAATAAGAAATCTAAAAGTTTTCCCTTTGCGACATTGTGGCAATGATCTCTCTACCTTTTTCAAAAAAAATACGAGGAACACTATGACGCTGGGTTGGGCTCCAATGCTATATAGTTAGGTGCCACATAATAAAATCCAAATTTTATAAAAATATTATTTTCCATTCAAATTTGCCAAACCATACCCCCATTTAAGTTGGCGCCTAGAGAGAGATAGGGAGATATTTTAGAGAGAGAAAACTAATTTTGGGTGACTTAGGTTCATTTTTAATTGTTGGCTTAGTTCGAGAAGTTGTCCAAATTGAGATAGATTACATTCTGTTTATCTCAATTTTCAAAAATAAAAAAATTAAAGAGTTTTTTTATTAAAATAATAATTTTGTAGTATAGAAACATGAACAATTTCATATCTGCTAAATTTTCATCGTTTAACTTTTTTATGTTGTAAATATGATCATTTTGAACATTTAGATATTTTTCTTGGGAATTTTTACTAGGTAAATAAAAAAGTGTGCTATTTTTATTAAATTAGAAAATAATTTTGATCTAAAAAAATAATATTATAGAATAGTTAAGGTTTTAAAACAGTATTTCGAACAATTCATGATAATCTAGTGAGATTTTGAAATAATAAAATTTTACTGGGTTGTTGAATTAATCGGCTGACAATCGATAAATTAAAGTATTATATGAATTTCTGAAAATGATTTATTTACATTTATTTTATTATAATGCAATTATATTTGTGTTTATTTACATGAAATATGTGATTCCGAGGAGATATGATGTTGACGTTTTATTAGCTAGAAGCAACTGAAGTTATAAGGGCCTGAATTTTTTATTTATGATGTGCTAAGCATTTGAGAGTCATAAGAGTATGTATTATGATATACTGGTACATAGAGTTATAAAGATATGAATTTTGATAGTTATTTATAATGGGAGGCATAAGGGCTTTAGATAATTCTATTATTTTATGCTATAATATATGAATTACTTGTTTAATTAATTTCAATGTAAAGCCAATTTAATTTCTATTATCTGTCTGCATTAACATGATCAATTCAATAGTTTGTTAATCAATTTTTCTAATTCAATTTATGCATTATGTGCTAATTATTAAAAACCTAATCGGTGGATGTGATCTGCTGAGCTTTGTTGACTCACAACTATTTTCTATTCTATTTCAGGCCAGAGAAAGAGAAAAGAGCTTAATAAGTAGCTGGAGATCCATGATTTGATCTTTTGAATTTGGTCTATCACCATTCAACACGAAATGACATGTTCTATCTTTGAGTCATATTAGATTAGGTTGGGACAACCAATTAGGGTTAAGCTTAGGAAGAAGACTCTATTTTAGGATCAGCTAAACTCAAACACATTTGATCAGAATTTGATTGAATTCAAAAAAAATATGGAATTTAGTAATTAAGGTTGAATTCAAAATAATGTGGAATTTAATGATTAAGGTATTATATTTCAATTTATAATATAATTTATATAATATATAATATTTTGGTTGATGCTATTTCCACTCATCCTAAATTTCGACTAAATTTTTTATTTAAAGTATAATAATCTTATTTTAAGATAACATGTCACATTAAATAATCTACTTTTAAAATATTATGTTTTTAATTGCTGATTTAATATCTTGCCATTTATAAAAATTTGAGACCATGTTATATTAAATATAATTTATGTTTAAAATTGTTTATTAATTATATTTATTTTATAATATTTCTTTCAAGATTATTTTATGAATTCTAATTCTTCATGCTGGAAAAAAAATCTAATGCAATAAAAAAGAAAATAAGATATAGAATATTAAAATAATTTTTTAAAATATTATTTACATTATATTTTCAATATTTAAATTTTCTATTTTTTTATATAACTATTTTTATATATATATATATATATATATATATATATTGTGATGTGATTTAAAAAATAAACTTATATATGTTGCGGGATAGAATATACGCGGCGGTAGAGTTAGAAAGTTTTCGTCTCAGTGTTGTATGCGATATCCAACACACAAACAGAAGATGAAAGAACACCAGAATTTTTACGCGGAAAATCTGAAAAGGGAAAAACCACGGGGCCACACCCAGTTGAAAAAATTCCACTAGTGTTTGCTTGAGGTACAGGAGGAAAGAACACCAGAATTTTTACGCGGAAAATCCTCAAAAGAGAAAAACCACAGGGCCACACCCAGTTGAAAGAATTCCACTAGTTTTTGCTTGAGGTACAAGAGGCTGACTCGTTCTTAAAATTTAGGATGATCAGAATACAATAATTCACTATCGAATTTAAATTCAGTTACTAACAATAATTTGAGATTCAACGACGTTGGGTATTCGAGCTGAATCCCAAAGTCACTTGGAGATCGGACAAAATTCCGGCGTCACTTGGAGATCGGGTGGAGTTTTGGCGTTACTTGAAAGACGAGCAGAACTTCGGCGTCACTTGAACGTCAGGCAGAACTCCGGCGGTGGTTGAGGAGGAGTTTATTCCCTCCTTCAATTCTTCTCTTATATTCTCCTTCTTCTTCTCACTTGGGTCTCTTCTTAAGAGAAATGACAAGCTGTTTATAGTTTTTTGAGGATGACATTACCCGTAAATAGGAGGAGGATCAAAGGCAAATGAGGAGTGGTTTGAATGGACAACCGATATTGAATCCCTTAATCATGGACCGTTCGTCAGACATTTGTAGGTCTTATTGATATCAGAATTCAACGAGCCCTTCAACGATCTTGGGCTCGTTGGATTCGTCTCGTCGAGCCGCTCGATTCTACTATAAGCATGTCATATTTGAAAAAGTTTGTTAATCCAAATTGTGGTTTGAACCTTCCAAAAGTGCTTCGGGTCTTTGATTCAAACCCATTTGTGCTCGGTTTGAGTTGAATTTGGTGTCGTCGAGTTCATATTTCTGAGACGCTCAGTTCGACTGTAAGTTTGCTGAAATCGTAGTTCAGATGATCCCATATTTAATTTTTGAAACTTCCAACCTGATTTTGCCTCAAGATTGGTGCCCGATCAAGCTAATTTTTTTTTGATGATATATGAATATGTATCATTAAAAAAATAGATACCGGATAAATCTACTAAATCTGCCCCCTACCTCATCGAAAAAAAAAAATAATAAATCTATTAAATTTTTTTTAATTATCTCCTGTACGGCAGTTATTTATTGTTTGGAGCCACTAGCCCACGCCTACTGAACTTGGTCAATACTCATTATACTCCCTCAAAACTTGAAGTCGCGCCACGTATCTCGCGAGGCCATGTGTGTCACCGTTCCCGCCTACTCCTGCTGCATCTGTCCACCAATTCGCCAGTTTTCAGGTTCTAGGGTTCCGCCACTACAGCCGGATTCCGACGGAGATGGATATTTTGCCCAAGTTCTTCTCGGAAGGTCGGCCTTCTAGTTGTTCGCTGCCATCCCCACTTAGAAATTTGTTGTGAATATGATGATTGAACCTTTGCAATTTTTTCGTACAACTAGTTTTTATTAACGGAAAGCGAAGTGGAAGAAGTGTAACCCTTTTGTTATCAGTTTATAACAGTGGCAATTAAGAAAAAAACAACATATAGATCGATTTGGGACAAACTTTTTTTTTTTTTGTGGTTTAAATTTCTTGATTTTGTGTCACAAAGCCTTGGAATATTGCAGTTATAATTGTTCGGAGGATGAACAATTTCAAGTTCTTATGTTTTTCTACTCATCTAAGGCATTTTTTATCAAATGCAATGCTCTGCTTTGCATGGACTAAAGTTTCTACTATGGGCGTTCTTTGGTCATCTATATATGCTATTTTGGATGTATACTTGATGTTTATTTGGTCCGCGTAATTGCTTTAATTTGAAAATGTCTTTACCGAAAGGGTTGCTTCACTGTTGTTGTAATCTTAGGTTTGTAGTTTTGTAGTTCTTTGGATTTTAAATTGATATTTGGCACCATTTTGCGAGTGTAGGTCGTTTGGGCTTTTTGGTTGTATTATTTTTTGGGGAAATTTGAGGCTTCTTGGTTGTAGTTATGCTGAACTTGCACCATCCATACTTGATTGAGCTTGGAAAGTATGTTTAATGAATGCTATTATTTGTTGAAACTTACAGACATGTTGCTTGATCATTCAAGTCTTAGCTGCAGGTTTTTGATTTGTGAGTATGGTTATATGTTGAGGTTTGCATCTAAAGTTGACCACCATCAAGGCTCAAATTGTTACTCCTAGTTTATCTTGCTTAGTTCTTTTAGTGGTGTCAAAGTTATTATTGCATAAGTAGAAATTATTATGCAGCATTGTTCATAAATTTATATTTTTGATGTTTTTGTATGTGTGCATATATATTAGTTGTCATTATGGTGTGTACACCTGAAGTTTCCTTGGCCAATACTAAGATCACTCTGCATGCTAAGGGACGCCATCCTATTGAAATCCACATAAGGAACTTGATCGAGCCGATCCAATCAAGGCATTCAGCTGCGTGTAAAGCCACTTATCCACCTGAGCATCCTCATCTATGCAACACTTAACTTAATATTATGCTTCTCTTTGAATGGCTAACATTTTGCACCATAAAGCATTGCAGGTTTAACCATCTTATAGAAATTTCCCTTAAGTTTGAGGGGGACTTTTCTATCACACAACAAGCCTGATGTATTTCTCCACTTCAATCATCCAACTTGAATTCTACTAATAATATTCCCATCTATTTCACCATCACTCTAAACAATAGACCCAATATCGAAAACATGGACTCTTATTAATGACTTGAGCACCCAAAGTCATAATCCCTCCAGTAGATCTATTATTACTTAAAGTACACTTCATATATTTAGTTTTAGTTCTACTCAAACGAAAGCTTTTCGACTCTAAGGTTGACCTCCATAATTCAAGTGAAGGAATGCATTCAAGTGATAAAATCTTTGTTTCATGAGATGTCATTGACCATGAAAATATTTATTCCTTCTTACTTTTAGCTGCAAGCTCACCTTCAATGGCTTCTGATTCAGTAATATGATGATGACAGCTTCACTCCATATGTTCCTTCCAACATGTAGTGTTTTTGCCTAACCATCTCTCTTAAGAAGAACTCCCTCCTCATTCCAATAATGAGGCTTCTTCTAATGATATTCCTTCCGTGTTTATATATTTACTGATCACTTGTTCCTCAACTTTCTGAACCTTTTACCTATTCTTATTTCATATGATAAAAAAAAAAAGATAGTTTATGACCCAAAATTTGTGCCTTAATAACTTCCTTTTCAGTTGAAAAATAACCATCCTCTTTTTCACAAACAATTTGTGATCCTAAATGGCGCCTCATTATGCAAAAGAAATTGCAGCTCGTGAAGGTAATTACACATGGTTTTTACATCCATGGCCTCTTGGAAAAGACCTATTGGGCACATATGGTTATACAAGGTTAAGCTCCGAATTATTTGTGAAATGATATAACATGTTAAAGGTTTATGTTGTAGACAGGCCTTTTCTCCTATTTCCAAGCCTGTACCTTCGTAATTAGTAAGAAGTAACAATTTTACAAATTTGCATATATTTCTCCCTTACCTATCAATGCTATTAGAAAAAATAAAAATTTTCATATTTATTTGATGAGAAATGTGAAATGAAAATAAAAGAAAGAAATAAGGATTCCCCTCAGAGATTAGATTTCGTTCCCTGTCTTACCTTTCATGAAAAAGGGAAAGATGAGTTGATCAATTCATCAGATCGGGATTGATGAGGCTCGAACCTACAGCTTCCGCCTTGACAGGGTTGTGCTCTGACTGACACATGGTTTTTACATCCATGGCCTCTTGTGAAATGACCTATTGGGCACATATGGGTATACAAGGTTAAGCTCCGAATTAGGTTGAAATGATATAAACATGTTGAAGGTTAGAGAACTTTTCTCCTATTTCCAAGCTTGTAATAGTTCACCTTCTACTTGTTGTGGCTTCAGCTCAACATTGACATCTTTCATCAACTCAATGTTATTAATACTTGCCTGATTGGAGACCTTGATGAAGATATTTACTTGTCCTTGTTTATTGGTTTTGATCGAAAGGGGGAAGCACGGGTTTGCAAGCTTCATAAATCATTGTATAACCTCAAATAATTTTCACATTAATAACTCATTAAACTCTTCATTGACTTTAAGCAGGACAACTACAGGCAATTTAAGTTAGATTATTCCTTGTTTGCTTGATCTCAAAACAGGAAACTAACTTTTCTCCTCATATATATAAATGATTTAATCACAGCAGGGTGCAATATACTAGATGTTGAAGACATGAAATTATTCCTATAGGATCAATTCAAACTAAAGAAGCTTGGAGAATTGAATCATTTCTTAGGCACATAGTTTACACAATCTAATAAAGGTATTGCTCTTTCAAAATGAAAATATAATCTTGAGATTCTGGAAGATGCATGATACTTTGTTACAAAACCATTTTCTTGTCTCGGAGCAAAACTTATCGCTCAGTAAGTTTTATGGCAGCTATATTTTGCATTTTTAATTTTTAAACTTATATTTTTTTAGTTATCCATTTCACAGTATAGGTTCATTGGGTGGTTAATTTATTTGATAATTAAACAGCCCAACTTGGCCCATGCAATCCATTTTTTAAGCCAATCTATCTTCAAACCAAGAGGACCACATTTAGATGCAAATCATCGTGTCTTATGATATGTGAAACAAATAATAGGACAATGAAAACTTCTTCCGAAAAGTTCAGTTCAACTAAATGCTTGATGCAAATTTGGCAAGGCGTTGTAACCTTCAAAAGCCATTTATTTAGTATTGCATTTTGTTTGATAGCTGATTAATTTCTTTTAATACCAAGAAGTAACCACTATATCATGGTCCAATGTAGAAGCCATGTGACCGTTTATGGTTAACATCTATTGTGAGATCATCTGGTTAAAAATAATTCTATAATATTTGGGCATCAAACATTCTCATCATGTTAATTTATATTGTGATAACATGCAATGCTCCATATTGCTTCAATCCCAATCTATCATGAATGAATAAATAATATAAAACTTGACTGTCACCTTATAGGAGAAAAGTTGAAGAAGGAATGATCAATATGACATGTACTCACAGCTAGCCAGCCAGTGGACATTTTTAACAAACCATTGTATTCTTCACAATTCTCGGCTCTTCTCAACAAGTTAGGAATCATAACATTCATTCTATACGTGACGAGCGTTAAGAATTGTCAACTCTACCATACGCAAATTATGGGATTACCTTCTATTTCATAATGGTTAACATTTGTTGATTCCCTTTTTGTCTTTTTTTTTTCCTATATAGAAATAATAAGGCATTTATAGTATATTCTTTAATTCAGAATCCCAATTGATTCCTTCATTGCCTATACTGTCAAGTGTAATCTGAATACTGTAATGCATAAATTTGTTTTTTTTTTCAGGAGGCTTTTCTGGAGTGGAATTCAATGACATTTCCAACTTCGAAGTAGTGTACAGGAACCTTCATACTCCAGCTGTTATTATTGGAGGAATATTTGCACTGATTGCGCTAATCATCTCTCTCTTGCTGATATTCGAACATCTTAGATCATACAGTAATCCTGATGTAAGTTCTCTTTTTCTCTGAAATTTATTCTTTTAAATAAAAAATTAAAAGGTAATCATCACTATTGCAATCCCACATGGAGGTTCGTTTCCCACTGGAAAGCATTGACCAACAGTGTTGGAATTGCATTTAAATCAATTTTTTGCACCCCTACATGCACGGGTGTGTATATACTAAACATTTTCATTATAACTCCTTGTGTTATTGTGCCATTTTTTTATACTTCTTTTTAAAATATTTTCTCAAACTAATGAACGTTTTCTATCACATGTAACATTTAGATTGTGTCACGATTGGTTTTAGGCTATGCTTTTCATGCATCATTGTTTTCCTTGTGAAGTAATTGTTAATATAATGTTGCGCCATTTTAGTTTTTTCATTTACTTGTATTTTTGTTTATGTTAATAAAAATTAAAAGGTAATCATGCTCTTGGCGCCATTTTGTTTTTTCATTTTACATAACCATTTAGCTTGTTAGAAAATTAGAGTGGTACTGGCATGCCTTACACCAATCCGATGGGCTTTGGTATATTTCAGGAACAGAAGTGGATAATAGGCGTCTTGTTCATGGTCCCTGTCTATTCCAGTGAATCTGTGAGTGATTTTCTTCACCATATTCAGCTGAACCTTATAATCTCCATTCATGATATTAAAAGCTCTACTACATCTTTCATAATGTTCTAATTAGCTGTTGTAGTTGATAACCATTTTCTTGTAGAAGAGCTTAATCATAGAGATATCAAAATTTTCTTGAATGCTGCTTTTTCTCTATATTCTAGATTGTTTCTTTTTTAATCCCTCTTTCAAAATGCTGTTTATGGTCATTAACTAACCTTTGTAGGCCCAACTCGCTCAATCGATAATTTATATTTCTGTATTGATTCTGAAGTTTAAGAAGTCAATCACCAAGTTTTTTTGCATATTATGTGAATTTTAGAGTCAGCTATAGATGGGGGATTTGATGAAGTTCGTCTTCTTCAACTGTAACCTGCAATCAAATCAAACCAGAGAAAGCATAGAAGCTTAGCAGATAATAAGTGTTACTGTTCATCTTCTTTCTCTAATGCTAACAGGCAATACGTCAGTTTGATATAAAGGGCCAGTTAGTTAGAAACTAACGACAGGGATCAAAGAGCAGGAAATAGACTGTGAAGATGAAACAGGTACAGCTGAATAATAGAGAGGTGGAGCAGGCAAATGGATAGGCAAGCCAACTTATGTAGAAGCAAGCAGGTCTTTATCAATTCTCCTTATCAGCTCCCCTCAAGCTAACAGTAGAGGACTGTAGTGTTAGCTTGTCACATAGATAAGATGCCTTCGAGCACTCAAAGCCTTGGTGAAAAGATCTGATCTTGTGAGCAGATATGTAGAACCTGTATATGACGATCCCGAATATAGTTCCTTATGAAGTGAAAATCTATCATGCCTTGTGAGCAGATATGTTTTGTTCGGGCATGAAAAACTTGGTTATTGGCTAAAGAAAGAGCTGAAACATTATCACAATAAAGATTGGTAGGCTCAATAGACTGAATTTGGAATTCAGAGAGAAGTCGTCTTAGCCAAATTAAATCACATGCTGCAGTGGAAACTGGAAAGAGCTCTATACTTTGCTTCCGTGGAGGAACGTGCTACTGACGTTTGTTTTTTTACAGTCCAAGAGATTAGATTAGTGCCTAGAAAGGCACAATAGCCAGTAAACGAGCGACGAGTGATGGGATCAGTAGCCCAATATGAGTCTGCAAAACCTTGAAGAACAAGTGTTGATGAATTAATGGATAGCCCGAGAAAGAGAGTGCCTTTGACATACCTGAGTATCCGTTTTAAGAGCTTATGATGTATTTGAAGTGGGTTGTGCATATGTTGGCACAAAAAAATGACTGCATATGAGAGATCAGGACGGGTAATAATCAGGTATTGTAGAGCTCCTGTAAGTTGGCGATAATGCTCTGGGTTTTCATATGGAGTATCATTTGAAGAGATAGCCGCAAAATTGGTTGGTAGTGGTGTAAGCAAAGGTTTGCAATTGTCCATTGCAGCCCGATGAAGTAAATCTGCAGCATATTTGGATTGAGCCAAGTGAATGTCGTGAGCTGTATATCTTACTTGTAATCCCATAAAGTGATGCAATCGGCTAAGATTGTGTATGGAGAATTTGACATGTAAGGCAGCCAATAGTTTGTCAATTGCTGACGTTGAATTTCCTGTGATCAAAATATCATCTACATACACTAAGATGTATATTTGATCAGAATTGTGCTGAAACAATAGCAAGGAGGGGCCGGCTATGCTGGTTCGAAAACCATATTGATGCGGATATGATGAAAAAGTGGAGAACCATTGTCTAGGCTCTTGCTTAAGTCCATAAATAGCCTTTTTCAAAAGGCAAATATGATTGGGAAATTGAGAATCAGTGAAACCGACTGTGCATGCTTCATGTAGACTCTCTTGAAGGGGTCCATGTAGGAACGCATTGGAGACATCTAGCTGTAATATTGCCCATTGTTTTGTGACAACAATTGTTAAAAAAATTCGAATGGTAGAGAATTTTGCTACTAGACTGAAGGTTTCATGGTAATCTAAACCTTGTTCTTGCTTGAAACCTTGTGCGATTAGGCGAGCCTTGTATCGAGCAATGATACTATTCGAGTTATATTTGATTTTGTAGATCCATTTACAACCTAAAATGTTTGTTGCTGAGTTTGGTGGGACAAGTATCCATGTACCTTGTTTTTGAAGTGCATCAAATTCTTGGCTCATGGCATCACACCAAAGAGCATGCTGGTATGCTTGGGTAAATCCGGACAGATTTGTTGGGATAATAGTGTGTTGTAGGTCAAGGATTTGTTTTGGCTTAAGATGATCGGTCTATGCCCCTGTGACCATGGTATGCCAAGAAGGAGGCAAGATTTGAGTTGGAATGGTTGCTGCTGTGGGGCTCGAGGATGATACATAGTTTTAGGGAGAGGATAGCTGTTGAACAGAGACTTGATTATTGGGAGTCGTGGAGATAGTAGGAAATGTGTCTGGTAAGGATGTGGGCTGATTTTGTGAAATAGTATAGATAGGAATTGAGGTTGCTGGAATAAAGATATGTGAAGGTGGTTTGATTGGAGTAGAAACTGTTGTTGAGTTAGACTGGAAAGGAAAAATTGTCTCATGAAAATGAACATGACGAGATGTGTAGACACGATAAGTATTAAGGTCTAGACATTTATAGCCTTTAGAATTAGAGGCATATCCAAGGAAGACACACGGAGTAGAATGTGGTGCTAATTTATGAGAGAGATTGGTGGAGAGCCAGGGATGGCATAGACATCCAAAAATTCGAAGATGAGTATAATTTGGGGACGTGTTATATAAGAGCTCATATGGAGATAGATTTTGAGTATTAGGAGAAGGGAAGCGATTGATAAGATAAATAGCTGTAAGAAGAGCATCTAACCATAATTTTTGAGGTACATGAGCAGTAAGCAGAAGAGCTCGCACGGTGTCAAGCAAGTGTCTATGCTTTCGTTCAGCAACCTCATTTTGTTGGGGGGTGTAGGGGCAGGAAATCTGATGAATGATGTC
Source organism: Dendrobium catenatum (assembly GCF_001605985.2). NCBI lineage: Eukaryota > Viridiplantae > Streptophyta > Magnoliopsida > Asparagales > Orchidaceae > Dendrobium > Dendrobium catenatum. The sequence continues at coordinate 2,939,079 of NW_021319004.1, read as the reverse complement.
AGATTTAAGAAGATTTTGAAAGATTTTGTTGACATATTCTCCTCCAGCGTTAGTTCTTAATATTTTTATAGAATGTTGAAATTGTTTTTCCACAAGAGCTTGAAAATGCAAGAATTTTGAGTACACCTCTGATTTATGTCGTAAGGGATAGATCCATGAGTAACGACTATAATCATCAATAGACACAACATAATAAAGATAAGCTTGCATTGATGGAGTTGGAGAATGTCCCCAAATATCATTATGAATAAGTTCTAAGCATTGACTTGTAGTAGTACTTGACAAAGAGAAAGGTAACCTAGTACATTTTACTTGAGAACAAGCATTACAATGTAGATTGCTAAAACTCGGACTAAAAGATAGTAAGGACCATAGACGTTGCTGACTGGAAGTAGAAGGGTGACCAAGCCTCTGATGCCAGATGGAGTTGGGTGCAGAGGAGACGGCTAAAGCTGTGATGGAAGGAGCCGAATGCGATTGGAGCTTAATTGGGTAAAGACCATGCCGTTTGGGTCCTTGGAAAAGTGTCTTGTTAGTCCGGGAGTCCTTGATAGCAAAACCATGGGCATCAATTAGTGCAAAACACGAGTTATCATTGGTGAGTTTATGTATGGAAAGTAAATTATGAGAGAGATGGGGAACATGTAGAACATGAGGTAAGTGGAGCTTACGATAGGGGGTGGGAAGCAAACCTTGACCAGTATTGGCAATTGGTAAATGCTGACCATTGCCTACTTGTACTTGAGAGGAACCTGTATAGTTCTATATATTGTTTAGTTGAGCCAGGTTGGATGTGAGGTGCTCTGTTGCACCGGAATCTAAGTACCAGTCAGCTGATGGGGGGTGGGGGGGGGGGGGGGGGGGGGGGGGGGGGGGGGGGGTGTCTGTAGTGATGTAAGCTTGCGGTGATGCATTATAGGATGTATCATGCCTATACCAGCAATGACTTGCTGAATGTCTAGTTTTTCCACAGATTTGACAGTCTATAAGAGAACGATTTCGACAACCTCGACGAGCAGAGGAGGAACCGCGACCAGAAGAGGAGCGAGCATAACCGCGTCCTGTAGTTGAACGTCCAGGAGACGAGCGACCGTGGTAATTTGCAGGAAAGGAGCCGCGATACTACGACGAGCCACGGGTAGCTGTAAGAGCGAAAATGGGATCTGCAGTAGAATTGGCAATGTTGTCACGATGAGCTTCAGCAGTGATGTGAAGTTCTTCACTGCACAGCAGAGCATAGAAATCATCCAAGGAAATCGGTTGAAGCTGATTGTGGATAATGGCTTTAAAGGAGTTATAAGTAGATGTCAGGCCATTAATAGTATAAAGAATAACATCTTCAACGTCAATAGATGACCCTGCAGCAGCAATAGCATCAACCTTGGCCTTGATGTCGGAGAGATAGGCAAACATTGTTTTGTCATCGAGCTGCAGTTGGTGTAATTCATTTTTAATCTGAAGAAGTCTGGAACGGTTTGTAGATTGGAGCCGAAGCTCCAGTGTTGTCCAAATATCATGAGTTGAAGACAAATTTAAGATATACGGTAAAAGGGATGGTGATACAGTTGAGTAGATTGCAGAGGCAAGATGCTGATCGATGAGCATCTAGAGTTGAAACGAAGGGTTTTGTATAGATGATCCATCAACAGATGTGATCTCTTTCGGTGGTTTGACGGCAGCACCAGTAAGATACCCTTCGAAGTTGTTGGACGCAAATAGCTTCAAGAGCTGCGATTTCCACAATAGATGATTGTCAGTGGTTAACTGGACTGTTACCATGGTTTTGACATTCACCATGAAGAATTTTAGCTGTGGTGGTATAGGTATGGTCTGAGATGTAGCGGCAGTGTCGGGAAGAACAGTAGACGGAGAGGAGGTTGACGAGGCGGAGGCAGCCATTGTAGAAGAAAAAAAATCAACCTAGAGCTCTGATACCATGATGAAGTTCGTCTTTTTCAACTGTAACCTGCAATCAAAATCAAACTAGAGAAGCATAGAAGCATAGCAGAGAATAAGTGTTACTGTTCATCTTCTTTCTCTAATGCTAACAGGCAATACATCAGTTCGATGTAAAAGACCGGTTAGGTAGAAACTAACGGCAGGGATCAAAGTGCAGGAAATAGATGGTGAAGATGCAACAGGTACAGCCGAATAACAGAGAGGTGGAGCAGGCAAATGGATAGGCAAGCCGACTTATGTATAAGCAAGCAGGTCTTTATCAATTCTCCTTATCAGGATTTTCCCGGTCCCATGCAGGTAATAAGAATTGTGTGCTTTAACCAGCATTTTTCTATTTCTTGCAGGTAGACTTGCACATCAGGTTCCTCATTGCTGGGCTGTGTGATATTAGATGGTCATGTGACTGGTGTGAGCTGTATTCTTTCTCACCACAAGATTTCTGTCTCATCCATGTCGTGTATTATTCACTAGTTGCTTCTTAGAGAAGCTGATGGATGATTTGAAAAGACAAAAAAATGTCTGCAACATAATTTAATTAGAATATTTAATGAAGGATTCACACTGAGAAGATATTCAGGAGGCATTAAGATTTGACATTGTCAGTGAGTTTGGAGCCTCTTAACGCTTTTTTCATGTGAAAAAAAATGCATACAAATTGCTGACCTCCATTTGAATGCCGCAATATTGATATAAGATTGAGCCTAGATTTTGGTCATTTGACCCATTTTGCAGTCTAAGAGGGGGTGCATATCAATGCGTTTGAGAGTGATTGTGAATTGGCTAATCACCATCCATGCAAAAGGTCTTGAATGTAACCTAAAATCACAAAAAAAAAAAGAAGCAAATGAATGGCAAATAAGGGAGTTAATCATTCATCGAACTTCTGAAAAATATAATGATAGTTGATCAACTTATCAAAGCTATTTTAAATTTCAAGATTTCCCTCAATCAAAATCATCCAATGCATGCATGATATCATCAAGAACCCTATATTTTTTTTCAAACTATTTGAAAGTCTGCGTTTTGAAACCACAATTATCTTATCATGCAATCAAAACATCTATTAAAAATTTGATGCATATGCAGATATTATCCTAATTATGGTTGTTTAATTTGATTAATTAAAAATTTGATGCATATTCATTAAAAACTTGATTAATTAAGTTAATTGTGCAAGTTTATGACATTTAAACCAAGGAACGGTTTTCTGCGATGCATATGCAGATATTGTCCTAATTATGGTTGTTTAAAGAGGGTAAAAGTGTTTATGTAGTTTTTAGCATTAATCCATATTATTGTCAAGTAAAATTTGGTGAGCTTTATAACACTTTTAAACTGTTTAATCTCTGACATGATATATTTTTTAGTTTTATGTTGCACACATGCATCTCAGTTATTCTTTATCATCCGATATTTTAACTGCTTATCATGCTTAAAACAATTCTTCCTTGTAAATTCTTTATCTTGTGTCTCTTCAGGTATTCTCTTTATGGAAAGCAAGATTTTCGATAATATGTGACATATTAAGGAACTGCTATGAAGCATTTGCTTTGTATGCTTTTGGAAGTTACTTGGTTGCCTGCCTTGGTACTCACACTCCTACATCTCTGTGATCACCTATTGAAGGGATGTTATCAAGTTTTTATTGTGTTAATTTAAACTCTCTTTCTCTCTCTTTCTCTCCCTCCCTCCCTCATTCTTTTTTTCTCTTTCTTGTATTTACTTAAGTCTTCAAACTTTTATATATGTATGTATATGGATGTTTATCCCTCTGCCTGTATATATAAGTAGTACTAAGTGCATGCATGTGAGCGTTTGCATGTTGTTCTTTTACTTTCAGGCTTCAGCATATGTGATGTCTTGATTATCCCGTCTTCAGATTTAGTTTAGTTTTCCAAAAGGTGCATATAGTTTTACTGAATGTTCTTTATCTAAGACTGCAAAGCCAGTTGGCTGTTGTAACATTCTCTTAACTGATTATGCCCTATTAACACTGATGATGGCAAAACTATTGATACAGGGGGTGAAGAAAGAGTTATGGAACTGCTTGAGAAAGGAACAAGTAAACAACAGCTCACAGAGCAGTTGCTCAAGGGAGATGAGGAGAAAGGAATATTGCATCGTAGTTCTTTTTATGATTTTTTCTTCAATCCAACTGTTCTTGGAAAGGATTTATACCCAATAGTAAAGTTTGGCCTTGTACAATATGTAAGTTGGAAGAACATTAATTCTTTGTGTTTATATTCTTTTGCGTCGTCTAACATTTATTGCAAATGCAGATGATTCTGAAAACATTATGTTCCTTCTTGGCGCTGTTGTTGGAGCTTTTTGGTGTTTATGGAGATGGGGAGTTCAAGTGGTATAAAGGGTATGCATACATGTTTATATATATTTTTCTGCTTTCTTTTTCAGTGCCTGTGCATCAGAACTTGAGCAATTTCCTACAGGTACCCGTATATTGCTGTTGTCATAAACTTCAGTCAAATGTGGGCATTATATTGTCTTGTGCAGTTCTATAATGTGACTTATCATTGGTTGGAACATATCCATCCGTTAGCAAAATTTATTAGCTTTAAAGCTATTGTGTTTGCTACCTGGTGGCAAGGTGTTGGCATTGCAATGATATGTTACTTTGGTGTATTGCCGAAGGAAGAAAAGATTCAGAACGGTATCCAAGATTTTCTTATCTGCATCGAAGTAAGTTACCTATCAATGTCTTAAATTAGCAGACAGTTTAGATTTGGCTTTCTAAAATTTGTCATGAATTTGTTATTCTAAATTTATGTCTATGAATTCAAATATGTGATGGAATTTATTGAAATTGACCTGTATGCCTTTATTCTTTCTAATCTCAGCCAAATAATGAAAAATAGCCATTGCTTGTGAGGATAGATTTTTTATTTTAAGTTCATGACTGTATTTTCATTCATCTGGTCATTGCAGATGGCTGTTGCAGCTATTGCACATATATATGTATTTCCAGCGAAACCATACCAATTTATGCGGGTTTCTCCACATGGAAAGGTCACTTCCATGCAAACAATAGCCAAAGCTAACTTAGAGGATCATGAGAAGAAGCCAGCTATTGTGGAACATAAGAAAGCATGCGTTGAACCTCCAGGCACCAGCATTACTAAAAGTGTTCAGGATGTGGTTATTGGAGGAGGTGAACATGTAAGCGCTCCCTTGTATAAATTCTTTCCAACTGATTCTAAAGAATTCCTATTACTTGGATTTCATATGCTTATTACTGCCGTAAAGTCCCAAGAGTTAATTATTTCTTCAAGCAAACTTTATTCTGACATTTAGTTTGTTGTTGGTGAGGTGAACATGTAAGCTCTCCTTCCTTTTCTTTTTCATTCTTTTCAATTGAGTTGAAGCATTTCCATTACTTGGAGTTCATGTGCTTATTGCTGCTTTGATTTCCTTTAGTAATTGCCTTAAAGAAAAATTTCTGATAACATTTGGCTTGTTGTACTTCGTTAATGTGATTCTTGATTATTAATTCATCATGATAAAAATTGTAGAAAAGTAGAAAAAGCATTTTTAAATTTTATTGCTTGATTATTTACAATACAACAACAACAACATCAAATTTTTATTTTAATGTGGGGTCGGCTACATGAATTTTTTTCTCCATTTTGTCATGATAGGAGTCAAATTCTCATTTAAATCTAATAAAAAAATGTCATATCTAATATTTTCTAACCAAGTCTTTTTAGATTTTTAAATTTTATTGCTTGATTATTTACAATACAACAACAACAACATCAAATTTTTATTTTAATGTGGGGTCGGCTACATGAATTTTTTTCTCCATTTTGTCATGATAGGAGTCAAATTCTCATTTAAATCTAATTCTAACCAAGTATTTTTAGGTCCACCTCTACCTTTTTTAACATAGGCCAAATCCAATACATCTACTCTCCTAATTGGATCATCGAAAGACCGACGTTTTATACTTTTATGTGACCTAACCATCTCAGATGACTCTCTCTAATCTTATCTGTCACACGAGCTACTCCAACCTTTTCACGTGTAGACTCGTTTCACATTCTATTTCTAAGAATGAAGCCACTCATTCACCTAAGTATCCTCATCTCTGCAGAACTTAACTTGATATTATGCTTCGCTTTTAATAGCCAACATTCTGCACCGTAAATCATTGTAGGTCTCACCACCATCTTATAGAATTTTCCCAGAAGTTTGAGAGGTACTTTTCTATAACACAACAAGCCTGATGCATTTCTCCACCTCAACTAACCAACTTGAATTCTACTAAGAATATCTCTATCTATTTCACCATCATTTTGAACAACATACATGAGATATCTAAAACATGTACTCTTATTAATGACTTGATCTCCCAAAGTTACAATCCCCCCACATGATCTATTACTGCTAAAATTACACTCCATATTTTGGTTTTAGATCTACTCAAACAAAAACCTACTCTAAGGTTGACCTCCATAAATCAAGTTTACCTTTAACTCCCTCTCTAGTCTTATCAACAATAAGAATATCATCCGCAAAAAAATATAGACTAGGGTATATCCTCTTGCAAATGTCTAGTAAGACATCCATGACTAAAGCAAAAAGATATGAGCTTAAAGCTGATCCTTGATATAATGTAAATGAAATATGAAAATACTTGTTCAAACCACCTCGTGTTTGAAGTAATAGCTCTTACATACATATCTTTAATGATTTGAATAAAAATATTATTAACCCCTTTCCTTTTTAGAACTCTCCAGAGCACTTATCTTTGAACTCTATCATATGCTTTCTCTAAATCAATAAATATCATATGTATATCCTCCTTATTCTCTCTATACTTCCCCATCAAACCTCTTAATAAATGTATAGCTTCCATAGTAGACCTACCAAGCATGAATCCAAATTGATTTTGAGAAATATTAGTATTACGTCATAACCTATGCTCAATAACTCTCTCCCAAAGTTTTAAAGTTTGATGCATTAACTTAATTCATCTATAATTCATACATTCTTGTGCATCACTTTTATTCTTAAATATGTGAAACAATACTCCTATCAATCTGAGATCTTTTTAATTTTTAAAATAATACTAAAAATTTCATAAGCCAAGAAATTCCTTCATCCCTTCCAAGAAATTCTTTCATCACTTAAGCATTTCCACATTTCTATTGGAATATCATTAGGTCCAACAACTTTCACATTTCATTTTCTTGATAGTTTCTCTAACATTGGTTTTACTAACATGCTGATAAAAACAAAAATCTGTGTTTTCATTTAGGGTGCTAAGGTTACTAAAGTTAATTATATTCTCACAATCTTTATTGAAAAGCTGATCAAAATATCTCATCCATCATTGTTGAATATCCTCTTCTAATAAGAGCACTTTTTTATCTTCATCTTTAATGCATTTCACTTGAACTAATTCTTACTTCTCATATCTCTTCGCTTGACAAACTTATACATATAGCTTTCACCATCTTTAGTATCTAATATATTATATAAATCATTAAAAGCTAAATTCTTTGCATAATAAATTGCTTTCTTAGTCTACTTATGAGTCTCTTTATATTTTTTCCGATTTTTTGAGCTTTTTTACTCAAACTAATTTCTATAATAAAGCTTCTTATTTTTTATTTTTTCTTACACATTTTGATTCTACCACCTACCATTATCACTATTAGGATCTTTTCCTTTTGATATTTCAAGCACATCCTTTGCAACATTTTTAATATCACTAACTACTCTTTACCACAATATTTAAAATCATTTTTAGAAAAAAATAGCATGATGATGTTTAAAAATTTCACAAATCAACAACAATATCAAGCCTTCATCCCAACACATAGGGTCGGCAATATGAATACTTTTGCTCCATTGTGTCATCTTAAGAGTCAAATTCCATTTCATGCAATAAACGTTTTTCATGTTTACATTTTTAGAAAGAAGGAAATTATTTTGGAGGGATAGCCTAGTCTATAATGATGTTCTCAAATAACTTTTATATTGAGGGTGAAAATGAAAGAGCATGATAAGTGATTTTCATTTTTCAAGAAGGCGTAGCCCCTCACTTTTCTCTACCTTATGCAAATGTTTTCCCATATTGAGGTCCTAAAATATGCAATGATTAGCAAAAAAGGTTATTATGTAGTTGTGGATTTTAGTGGTTTTATGACTTGATAGAAAATTTACTATAATATGAGAAATATATAGTACATTAATAAGAATATGTGGAGGAAATTGAAATATTTCCTTGATCTACAATAATTGTTAGTGATTCATTGACCACTTTTATTTTATCATTGTTGGGGCAGAGTTTGTAGGTTTGAAAAATGTTGGCAAGGTTGGTCATGTGGTAAGTGGCTTCGTAATTTAGGATCTAGGTGTGAAGGGAATTATTTAAGGCATTGAAATACAAAAGTTAGAAGGCATGCCATTTTGAGCTAGAGAGCGTGATCTGGTTGATTTTTCTTATGTGTTAGAGGAATTTCTTGAGTATATCCATTTCTTCTGGATTGAACTCTTCTGATTCCACAAGGCAAGTTTCCTTTTTTGGTGATCTTCTTTATTTTCAGCATAACCTAGGAGCTTTTCATTGGAGTTTTTCATATTTTTTTGTCCTTCTTATGGTAGTTGCACCATAGATTATTTTAGGGTTTAAGTTTTTGCCCTTCTTTAAGGAAATAGTCGGTAGCAGTAAGTCCCTTAGGATTCGGCGGTTTTGGAGATCGAAGCATCGAGCATTATCGTCCTTTTTTCCTTGGGCTCATATGAGAGAAAAATTGCATTCAGTGATGGTAGATTTTCTTTGTTTAAGATTTTGATATAACTCGGTCAAAGTAATTATTGAGTCCGGCAAGGAACTCAAACACCTTTTCTCTTTCTACAAATTGCTTGAGAATTATAACATCATTATAGCATTTGCATGTTTACATCTTGATAATAATCTAATTTAAGCCAATTAACTATCATTACATTAAAAATACTAAATAATAGGATGATTATTTTGCTTGGTTGTTGAAATTTTAGTTTTAATCTCTTAGATGTAGGTATTATACTTCACTTTTGAGTATGTTTATTTGATGATATCCCAAACTTTTTTATGGCAAAGAGGAATATATATGACTCATTGATTTCAAATATTATGGTATTCCACAACCATGTCATGATCATGACTTCCACTTCACCCCAAAGTACAACTTTTGAGTATTTGGACTTTGGAGAAGGATTCACAAGATAATTGATCATCTCTTTCCTTTCAGAAAGGTGTTTATAATTTGGGTTTATTTTATATAATTTGTCTTATTTAGGCAATATGAGGCTTGTAGCTCTTAGAGTTCTTTTTCAGTCTAATTTTCACCATTTATGATGTTCAACTCATTAGAAGGGGCTACCCCTCAACGTTTTGTGTAGGCCTTTGGGACTTGGTAGTTAAAGAAATCAATCATAATGAAGAAAATGAAGAATCTTACCAAGGAGAAAACAAAAAAAAAAATAAAGTTTGAAAGATTGAAACCCTAAGATTGCTTTGATACCATATAAAAAGTTGAAAAGTAAAAAAAATGAATTTAATTGCTTGATGATATGAAGTGTTTAAGTATTTACAAACTTCTCCAAAGTTTATGCAATGAAAATAAATTAAAGTTAAAAAAAAAAACAAAAACAAAAAATCCCAAGAGAGGCCATTGACTAGAATAACAAGAGGAGGCACGTGGACTGTAATCTAAGGTCATAATAGGATCGATCTAAGATCGATCTAACTGTTAGAATTCTTAATCCGCATGCTCAAAGATGTATGTCAAATTTGGTTGACTTTTGGGTCCCTCGATCCTTCAACATAAACTATATAGTTTCATAGCATGCACGATGGAACTATGCCAATAGAAATTGAATAAAAATTGTGTGAGAACATCCTGATTAAAATTTGGTCATGATGGGTTTTACAAAATTTTGATTTGCATTGAGATGAGTTCAATATTAGGGTTGATTTATTGTTCATTTATTGTATTCTTCTCAAAGAAAATCTAAGAGTTTTAAAACTCATCTTGATCAAATTTTTCTTGATACATGTAGCTTTCATAGGCCTCAATATACAGCAGGACAAGTATTGGCATGGAAGTTAGCATTCATCCACCAATCATCCATTCACCTTATCTGCTCACGTGCCTCTCCCACTAACTGTAGTTATAATTGACATCCAATCTGGAGAGTGATATTTGTATTAGAAGATTTGAATTTGGTCACTTGATTGGCTACCATGAAGTATAAGGATAGGGGCGATTGTTTCCCATCATTCACTAACTTCAACCAGAAACAATTCTATTACATTAAGGTTTTATTTAGGATAGCTTTCTTATTGCTTCTTAAAGCAGCTTCCTAGTATAAAAATTAAAATTTTTGTACGAGGAAGTTGTTTTAAGAAGCAGTAAGAAAGCAGTCCCAAACGAAGCCTAACTTTATGCACAAACTTTGCATCTAATTATGATTGGAATAAGCTTTGGAAAAGACAACATTTCTCGCAGTATAAAAAATTCTGGAATGCTGGACTTTGCAGCTTGAAATTCTGGACTAGTCAATTTCTATCAGTATAAAAACTAATCAATTTCTTTTTATTGTTGCTTTGGCAATAAAACAGGTTGCCAGGGATGTGTCATTGACCATATCACAGGCAATCATGCCTGTAGAGAAGGGCGTCCACTTAATACAGGAGAGTTTCCATCACTTATCACTGGGCTCTATGAAGGAAGAGGGTGAAGCAAAGATTAAGGTAAAAGGACATGTCATGAAGAATGTGGAAGATGATGAGACTAAATTGGTCAGCTCAGCTGAAATTGTTACTGAAAACAGTGATAGATAAATATGAAAACTAAGTGCTCCAGTCACCCTTTAGTTGTTAGATGGCTAACATTCCTAGAGTATTTTCCAAATCAGAAATTTACTAACTTTTACTGCAAACTTTGCATTCCAATTAGTTCATAGTAGTTATATCCAACTAGTATTCCGTCAGGAGTTCATGAATCAAATGGAAAGCATTGCCCGGTCATTTTGGCTTTGTTTGGGATGGCTTTCTTATTGCTTTTTAAAACAGTTTTCTAAAAAGCTGTTTTAGAAAATAGTATGAAAGTTGTTCCAAATGAAGCCTTTGATGATCACAAGGATTCTTGAGCCATGAATCATTTTAGAATTCCCATTATATCGTATGTGCTAGTCTTTTGTAGGTTGCAGTCAGTTTGATCATGTCCAACTCTGCACTTTAAGAGAGGAGTAATTATTCCGTCAGTTTACCGAATGCATCCAGAAACCAATAACAAAACGCCACGTCACTAAAGTGCTCGGTACAATACACTCGGTATGCTCGGTATTGCTTGGTATTTTCACCTAATGTCGGTTGGGCTCTTTTAGATTTTGGTAGTTTATTTGTTGATCATTTGTTATGAATAGGAATGTTGTTTTTTGATAAATTTTAGTTGTTTTTATTGCATTTACTATGTTTAAGAAAATGCCTAAATTGGGATGAAGGTAATATTGGGTGCTGTAACAAGAAGGAAAATATGGGTGTCCACAGTGTACAATGTTAAAGGTCAGTCTGTCGTTTAAAACTTATGCTGCAGCTTGTTGCAATTTCATTAATTACTGTACTATAAGGTTTTGTTTAGTACAGTTTTTTTTTTCTGCTTCTTGAAGCAGCTTTTTAGTACAAAAATTTTATTTTTTATACTAAAAAGCTGCTTCAAGCAGCAGTAAAAAAAAACGTCCCAAATGAAGCTTCGTTTGGAACAACTTTCTAGGCTTTGTTTGGGACGACTTTCTAACTACTTAAAGTAGTATTCTTATAAAAAATTTTAATTTTTGTATTATATATGAGAAACCCTTGGAATCAAGTAAAAATTTTGTCATTTGTTCCTCAAACAGTTGTATCTCTTGCTCTGAAGATGATCGCATTGCTCGTTCTCATATACACTAATACACTTTCTAGGCTTTGTTTGGGACGACTTTCTAACTACTTAAAGTAGTATTCTTATAAAAAATTTTAATTTTTGTATTATATATGAGAAACCCTTGGAATCAAGTAAAAATTTTGTCATTTGTTCCTCAAACAGTTGTATCTCTTGCTCTGAAGTTGATCGCATTGCTCGTTCTCATATACACATATTCATCACTTGGAGTCTTGCACTATATTTAGGCTTGGTTTAGGATGACTTTTATACTGATTTTTAAATCAGTTTTTTAATATAAAAATTTTTAATCTCATGTTTTAAATCATTTATGATTATGGATGATTCTACTTCTACCTTTATATTGAGAGATTTGTAGTTCTCACTCATGCAATAAGCTTGAATTTCTCTACTATTATTCCTAAGCTTTTTTTTTAATATATCTAATATTTTATCTTGAACTTTTAGCATCCAAGATTTAAGATTTTAATTAATTTATCCTTTTGGATATTGATAAAGGTATTCAGATCACTATTGATTTAGAATAATTGATTTGTGAGTATTTTTCACAATAGCCATTAGATTCTACTCAGAGTGAGAAGAACCTTCATTGAAGTTCATTTCAAACCTTGGTTAATGTCCAACTCGCGTAGGGCTCGTTTGTTTGTCCGTTTTTACAGTTTTTTTTTTTTGTTTGGCAACAGTCAATTACCAAAAAAAATATTTGTTTGATAAAACTATTTTTCTTAACCACGTTTTGAATATCGTTGTTTTTGTTTTGTTTTTAAAAGCTTTCTAATATTAACTTTTTCTTTAGAAAACTCTGTTTTCTCAAAAAATAATTTTAAAACTATATTTTATGAAAGTTACAAAATAACCAAATCAAACCATAGTTTTTCTTAAATACGCATTTATTAGCATAATGACCCATTTTGTCACGTGGGCAACATTTTATTTTAGCTCATCGTTTTTTTGTTTTGTTTTTTGGCTGTGAGATTTCCTACTAATGTTGCTTTAGCTTTTTATTTTGTAGTTTTTTTTTTTATTTTTTTATCTTGAGAAATTTTTATTTATCTATTGGGCCATAAATACTATTACATAAATTATAATGCACGTAGTAGTTTTTTAAAACAACCTACTTTACATAACAATGCTAGAACAACTAGAGAGGGTTTTTTTTTTTTTTGATTGGGAAATTTATATACATACCACTTTATAACATCCTATTTATATATTTAATATCTTTAATTTTAATATTACATGCATATCACTCTATTTTATTTTAATATCAAATATATCACTTTTATTTATTTCTCATCACTAATATATTTCATTTATATCATTCATATTTGACATGAAAAAGAATTATGAGTTGTATGTATATAATATTGTTGCGTCCTGGAATATTCGCGGCGGTAGAGAAATATATGGTTTAACGTCTTAACATTGTACGAAAATTCAGCACACAAGCAGATAAAGAGAGGGGGTGAAATATTCATAAGAGACACCAGAGTTTTTACGTGGAAAACCCCTGAAAAGGGGGAAAAACCACGAGTCCTGGCCTAGTTTGAATGAATCCACTAGTATTTGTAGTCGATTACAAATGAGGCCCTTCCTTTGGAGAAGGCAACATATAGATTGCATTACATGGTAGGAGTTACATATACATGTTTGTTTGGTCGGAAGGACCGTAGTCGGCATGAGACCGGGGTCAGAAAGACCGTTGTCTGTTGATGGATGTCAGACGGATCGTAGTAGGCGACGGAGGTCGTAAGGACCGTAGTCGGCAGAAGACCTGGGTCAGAAAGACCGTTGTTTGGTTTGATTTAGAATAATTGATTTGCGAGTATTTTTCACAATAGCCATTAGATTCTACTCAGAGTGAGAAGAACCTTCATTGAAGTTCATTTCAAACCTTGGTTAATGTCCAACTCGCTTAGGGCTCGTTTATTTGTCCGTTTTTACAGTTTTTTTTTTTTGTTTGGCAACAGTCAATTACCAAAAAAAAATATTTGTTTGATATAACTATTTTTCTTAACCATGTTTTGCATATCTTTGTTTTTGTTTTGTTTTTAAAAACTTTTTAATATTAATTTTTACGTTAAAAAATTCCGTTCTTTCAAATAATAGTTTTAAAACTATATTTTATGAAAGTTACAAAATAACCTAGCGAAACCTTAGTTTTTCTTAAATACACATTTATTAGCATAATGACCCATTTTGTCACATCGGTAAAATGTGTTTTTTTTTTTTGCTGTGAGATTTTCTACTGATGTTGCTTTCGCTTTTTTTTTTTTAATATTTTTCTCTTGAGAAATTTTTATTTATCTATTGGGCCATAAATACTATTAAATAAATTATAATGCACGTAGTAGTTTTTTAAAACAACCTACTTTACATAAAAATGCTAGAAAAATAAGAGAGGTTTTTTTTTTTTTTTTTTTTTCGCAAGTCGACACGGTTAAAATTCGAGCGATAATCTAACTGGACATAATTAAATACCCGCCCCACACCTCGCCGCTCATTTCCATTTCCCCCGAGGCCCCGACAGCCTTCTCTGGTGGAAATAGGACGCGACCGGCGTCCCGTCCGTTCGCGATCTTTCTTCGCGGCCGCTAATTTTCTCGCCTGCTCGCGAGCGAGCTCGGCCGCTTGCGATATTATTTCGCCTGCCCTCGCCCTAAATCTTCTTCGGCCGTTGATCTCCTCGCTCAGAGCAGTTCGTGTTTTTCTGTTGCGTTCTCCCGTCAAGTGCTCCATCATCGAGCGTTGTCCAGCAGCTTCGCAGTTCCCGATCTCACGCAGAGCAGTTCGTGTTCTCCCTCCCGATATCCACTGTAAGAACTCGCCTCCGCCTCCAACTGCATCGCGATCCTTTTAAGGATTTAATGCTCTCACAGGTTTTATTAAATACGAATTTACAGGATTTGCTGATAAATCTTACCTGGGTCAAATCCTTCTTATAGCCCGACAAGCCGAATACTTTTTCACCCATCGGAACAATTTTAATTCGTCTCCTTGGTCCCTGTTTGACCCGCTATCTACTGAGAGATAGATAACCAGAGCAACCAGAGCCATGCCGGACGTTCAAACTCTCGTCAATGACTTCGTTCTCAAACTAAAGCGGCGGTAACTTTTCTTTTCTCCTTTTTTCTTCACTTACTAGTATTTATCTCCTTCTAATTTTCCTTTTGTACTGCAATTCCATCAGTAAGATCGAAGGATCGCAAGCGAGCGCAAAGCAGACAGCTGAGCTGCTGCGAAGTGTGGTCTCCCAGCAGCGGTTGCCATACATTAACCAGGCGACGGTGCTCTTAGATGCTGTGAGGGCCGTTGGAGAGCAGCTGATCGCTGCAAACCCTGTAGGTAGGTTTTTTAATGCTTTTTGCTTAACATTTCTTTCGTGTAGGTACAGTAGAAGGGAGCTAAATAAGTTTTTGGTACTAATATTTAAGAACAAATGTGATGTTAAGATTGTCCAACTATAGAGTAATCAAACATATAAGTCATACAATGAAGTTGTGCGAGAGAATGAGGGAACATAAGCTTAGAAAAATAACATCTGGAGAAACAGATTGGTTTCATGTAAAGGAGATCTAATATAAAAGCAAAATTTGTGTTAAGATAGTTAACGGAGAATAACAGAGAACAACTAAATGTTCTTCATATGATTTTTATTTGCCTTCAGAAAGCATATGATCGAGTAATATGAGAATTGATTAAGGTAACAAAGTGTGCGTCAATGATATGCTAGTGTTATTGAAGATGCGTATGATGGAGTAGTGAATAGTATTGGTGGTTGAGTGACCCAAGTGTTTTCAATTATTATAGATTTACATCAAAGATCAACATTGAGTTTATATATTTCTGCATGGGTTATGAAGATGCTTACAAACTATATTAAAAACAAAGTTTCCTGATGTTTACTTTTTTTATAGATGATATAGTTCTAAATTGTGTTACATCAACTGAAAAAATAAAAATTAGAACAATGGTGGAAATTATTATAATAAATAATTTAAGACTCATTTGAACAACAACTAAGTATATAATATGTAATTTTATTGGTATGATATTAATAATTATCATTCAATATTATTATAAGATAAAGTGTAATAGGTCTATGTCTATTAAATGAATAAAGATATACATGAGAATATGTGATAAATTCTAGATTTACGATTGGATGATTAAATGAAATTGCTTTGAGAGTTTTTTATGCGGACATCCGATGGTGGACGATATTCAAATGAAGAGTCGAAGATCGATGGCCGAGATCACTCTGTTTTATTTTAGTTTATTAATTGTATTTTGATTTAATTTTTTAATTTTCTATTTTTACCCTTTTTATTTAAGAGTCATGTCTTATGTAAGCCCAAGGGGCAAATTTGTATTTTAGTTTTTTTTAGGCTTATATATAGAGGCCCATTTCTCTTATATTAATTATGATGAAATTATAATAAAAATTTGTGTTTTACACTTGTTTTCTTTTGGGAGGAATTTAGTGAGATTCATATCGGAAGGAATCGGAGTTTTCACAGCCGCAAGATGGGTCCGGGCTCGTGGCTTGAAGTCCCTTGGAGAAGGGCAACGTATCACCCGCCAGTCTTCATAAGAGTCCAAGGCTCGCGGTTTTGTCTTCATTTTTTATTATTCTCCTTATTTTCCTAACCGCCACTTCCTCATTTTTCTTTCTCCTATTGGCTGAAAACTCCACCCAAACTCTAGGCCAAAAGACACTCAACCGCCGACCCAATTCCCTTTCCAAAGCCGTCGGCCATCATCCATCCCTTAGCTCCAAGATTCAAAATCTAGCATTCAAATCCTTTCCTAAATTAGCTCCCTTTAATTTGGAAACTATTTAAATTCATATTCAATTAAATTCATATTCAATTGAATTTGAATTTGAATTTTACTTCCTAAATGAGGAAAACTATTTTAGGGAAGTCCCTCAAATCATCAAATAATGCAATTTTGATTTTTAAATAGGAGTTGATTTAAATCCACTTTCCTATTTTAAGATTCTAAATATAGCCACCTTTAACCCCTCATATCAATCACCCATAATCATACTAGCCGCTGGCCTTACCCCCCTTCCTATTTCCTCTTTTCCTCCACTTTTCAAATTGATTATTGAAGGCATTCCTTATTCAATGCATCTTAAGTTTGGAAAGTTTTTAAATTCAAATTTAAATTAATTTTAATTTCAAATTCTTTCTTAAAATAGGATGAATTATATTAGGAGGCTTCCTTAATTCTCCAAATTTGAATTTAATTAAAGACCTGTCATAATTCCCTTTTCCTTATCTTAATAATTTAAGTTTGAAAATTCCTTTAGTCCACATTCATCGTATGTGGACACATTCAAAGTATGTGGATGCCTTCCCTTTTTCCCCTCTTTTGACCGACCCCCTCCGTTCTACATCAGTTTTGTTTGATAAGTAAATACCATGGAGGTTTAAATGTAAATTTTATAAAATCATAATTGGTTTGTATGTTTTATGAATTTGAATGTTGGGCTATAAAAAAGTTATTGGTATCTAAGTTGTATTTGTTAGAAATGAGAATGTAAAAACTAGAAATGATACATTAAAATGATTATATTAAAGGAAATATTGGAGTGCTATTGATTGAATATAAGTTGATTGAAAATGTACTTAGGTGGTTCATGCATATACAATGAAGGGTAAAAAATGTGATCACTAGATAAGTTGATTAAATTAGTATCAAAGTATTGAGATGAAAAATGGATGAATTAATGTTATAAGGATAGAAGTTGTTCAAAATGATTTATGAAGAATATGTTTAGCATCTCAGATAACACCCAACAAGAACAAATGACAAATGAGAGTATATAATGCTGATCCTAAATTGTTGGGATAAGGTTGTTGCTGTTGTTGATGATGATGCTGATGAATAAGGGTTCTTAAGTGTGTAATTGCTTGCAAGGATGAAGTATATAAATGAAGAGAGAAAGAGAAAAAAAAGCAAGGTTGCAGCATAAAAGAAAGAGAAAGGAAACCTAGCGACGAGGATAACAAGTTCTCTTTGCTGCAAACTACCTTCACCTTACTTATATATGGTTCTCATCATTGCTCTGGCTGTTCATGAGAGTACAAGGGGGAGAGAATTTGGCATTTTGTAGAATGGAAATTGAAAGAGTTGCAAATATTTGTTATAATTTGCACATTAATTGTCTTGGCATGACTATTTTTTATTGTTTTGATCTTCAAGCGTCTCTGTTAGAGCAGGGAGCCAATAGTTATATTTACTTCTTGTGATTTGAAGATCATGGGAGCGAATCACAAAGATAACCTACCTATAATGCAAGTGTAAGATTGCACACATTCATCCCTATCCTGATGCTTCTTTGGTATGAAGCCTCATGCGTTAGATACACCCCTCTTTTTAGTAAGTTATGAGGACTATTAGTGCACTGTTTCCATATTCTGATAATTGTAAATTTCAAAAACTTAATGTGAAATAATATAACAAAAATTTGATACATACTGCAATGTCGTCAACATTTGAGTGTCTAGACAAAAGCAACTAAAAGTTCATAGTAGTTTTTAAGGCTGCTTATCCCCATAAATCTACAAGTTAAAGAGTATTGAGGCATGCTGCATGTCATGCCCAATTTCAGATCACTGTGTTCGTGTTTGATCTTTGAACATCAAGGAATGTGGAAGTAGAAGTGTAAGGAGGGGGTTGGGCAGCTTATATATCCACGGTTAAAGAGAACTTTGATTGAAAAGCTTTGTAAATGAAGATAAAAGTTTCAGGTTACAGTTTTGACCATTAAAATGATGTGTGAACTATCTTCTTAGCAATCAACTTGGACATGACTAGTAAGGCATTAGTTGGTGGTGAAAACCAGAGAGAAAGAGAATAGTGTCTATGTTAAGACTGAGCAAGGATGGCATGCTGGCAGCCACTTGAGGACTATGGGTATCGTATGGAGAAAATAGATACTTAAGTCGGTAAGTAAATCAAAAGAAAGAAGGATATTTGATAGTGCAGAAACATGCAAGCTAGAAGAGTGAAGATGTTGAAATAAGATTGGAATCATTGTCAGATTAGTGCATAATGTTAAGAAATTTAATTCTGGCTAGGTCAGTGGTTTCAGTGCCACCCTTCTGCAGGATTTGTACAGATCAAGAGGAAGATTTTCAAGAATAATAATGGTGAGTAGAAAAATTGCATGACTAGTACATTATCGTGATAGATTCTGATTCAATGGTTGTTGTAGGTCTTTTCCATTC
The DNA here is from genome assembly GCF_001605985.2 of Dendrobium catenatum. Classification (NCBI taxonomy): domain Eukaryota; kingdom Viridiplantae; phylum Streptophyta; class Magnoliopsida; order Asparagales; family Orchidaceae; genus Dendrobium; species Dendrobium catenatum. The sequence goes on along the minus strand of NW_021319004.1, from coordinate 2,919,929 downwards.
TAGATTTGTTGAAGGACAGGCTGAATTTTTCAAGAATAACAATGGAAATGCAGATTTGCCCAATTATTTGTGAGTTAATTTAAGTATTAATAATCTAATTCAATCTCATCCGTATCCGAACTATTTAGGCATGAATCCTTCTTCCCTATTCCGGCTGGGTGGTATTTTAGTTGTTAAACCCTGACTATTTTGTATTGGTTTTATGAATCCTCCATCATTCTTGTTGAGTGCTATATTTGTTATTAACTTTAATTTGCTAGTCTAGATTGTATAATTCTTAGTTTAATTAACTAATTATGGTTGCTAAAAATGTGGAGAACATGCTGAGTTTTTTGAGAAACAATGAAAATGTAGCCTTCCCAAATATTTGTGAGATAATTTAAATATTAATCATCTAGTTCATTCTCATCCTTATCCCAACTATTTAGGTATGCATCTTTCTTCCTCATTCCCATTGGGGGTTGTACATGAGTTGTTAAATCCTGATCATTTTCTATTGGTTTTATGAACCTCCCTCCATCATTCTTTTTGAGTGGTAGATTTGTTATTAACTTTAATTTGCTAGTCTAGATCAATCAACTCATAGTTCAATTAACTAAATATGGTTGCTTAAAATTTCAAAATATTGAAGGATCAAATTATGCAATGTTACTCTTAACAAACATTTTTTTTGCCCATGAAATTTTGCTTATGTTGGTTAAATTTTTATGATAAGTGTTGCCTGTTTTTTCTTTTTTTTTTTCTGGATGAATTTATACCCTTCGTGCCTTATTATTTATGTTCTTTGCGCAGAAGAACGTGATTGTTAACATGCTTTTGATTAATCACGCTCTTCACGTAATCATTGCCCTCGAGAAGTTAAGGTGAAAAGCTTTGTTGAAGTATAGAATTGGGATATTATATTTACTTGATAGAGTGAATTGCTGTTAGAAAATAGGTTTTGTGGCACAATCCAAAGTTTTTTTTGTCTGATCCCTGATTTATTTGTGCAAATACTTAGGCACTAAAAGCACAAACATTTGCGAACGCATGATCTTATATGAGTTTCCAGTATTATCTATAACACCTTAGGTGACGAGTTGTTACTGTCTTTGAAATCTTAATGACACTTTCATTAATGTGGTTTACAGAGCTTGCTGTTGGCAACATTGTGAGACGTATATTGCACATTATTAGAGAGGAAGACTTAACATCAACAGCAAGTGCAATGGAGGGATTGAGCTTATCTGCTAACAGTGATGATGATGACAACTATGAACGTGAAGACCACCAAGCTTTGTCTGCTGCCGCTGTTGCTGCTGCAGCAAGAAGCACCCTTCGGGCACCCTCATTGCAGACACTTCTTGAAGGAATACCTGAGTCTGCTTCTGCTCCTCATCCTTCATCATCAGGAGGCGACTCCGAAGGGAAGAGTAAATGTATCACCCAATCAATATAATTTTTTGTTTTTTTGGAAAAGCTCGAATCCACTTGTTTCATAGATGATATCTCCTGGATCTGATAGTAGAATCTTGGAATAATCTTAGTTTGACTGAGCTGTTTTGAATGTAGTTGATTCTGATAAAATTTTATTTTGATATATATATATATATATTAATTTTGCATTGTATTTTATTGTTACAGCAGCTGAAAGGAGTTCAAGAAGCAAGAAGCTGAAACATGATGTCATTGAGGCCATCAATGAATTGATTCAAGACATCGAGACTTGTCATGAACAAATTTCTGAACAGGCAGTGGGGCTTATTCACCAAAAGTATATCCTTTATCATTTTTCTTGGACACTTCTTTTTTACAGTGTATTAGAACAATATTAAGGTTTTCTTTTTTTAATTTTTGTTCTTCCTCTCTTTTATGTTTTCCTCTCTTCATTATATCCAATTTTTTTGACTTCTTTTCCAAGGATCAAAGAATTAGATAAACTCTAATACTTCCTCATTATAGAAGTTGCATTATTAGAATAATGAATTTTTTTTACTCAACAAAAAAAAATCTTAGCCTACTGAGGAAATAAAATGACTAATTGTAAACCTTATGAAAGTCTAATTGAACCGGGTCAAAAATTAGATGTAGATGAAGAAAGAACATAAGTGGACATGGGATATTATTAAAGATTGGTTGAAAATTTAATTTATCTATTTCACACTCATTTTGGTATCACCTTTGTAGTAAATCTCACTACTCAATTTATGCACAAACCTAATGTTTCTTACTTTCAAGCAAATTTATAGTTTTCAAATATCTTAAATGAAGTTCCAAAAAATATATTCTCTATAAAAAATATGATACTCTACAAATTGAATGTTATATTGATGTTAACTATGCCAGGTTATTAGTGGATAGGAGATCCACATCTTGATATTGTACACTTCTAAGAGAAAACCTTATAACATGTAGGAGCAAGAGTTAAATTGTTGTTTCAAGATTTAGTATTGAATTCGAATTTAGAGCGATTGCCTAAGGTATCTATGAACTTTTGTGGATCAAATTTTATTAGAAGTTTTAAAAATTAAGTAAGAAAAGCCTATGAAAAATATACTGTGACAACTAATCTATTATTAATGTTGCTTATAACCCAATACAATATTATCGAACCAAATATGTAGAAGAAAATAAATATGTCATAAAAAAGGAATTGAAAAGCGGTTTGATTTGCACTTCTTATGTCATCAAAGGACTTTTCAAAAATATTATAAGCAAACTTGATGGTAGATCTATGCCACCCAATTTGGGTGGAGCGTTCAAAGGCAAGCATGCCTAGCGGGTCCAATGGAAATGCCTATGAAGGAAAGAAGCCATGAATCAGTTATCCAAGTAAGGAAACACCTCTCTCATGGATCCATGCACACCAAAGGATGGAAGCCTTATGTTATTCACGTGGTCAAATGCATCTGACGAACCCTAAAGGGGGAGGACAACTAATGGGCATATTATTATTTTTATTTTTTTGGAGTTATTGCCTTTAGTTATTTCCAATTATTCTTGATGTAGGTTTGTATATAAATACTCATTGAAGGAATAAACAAGTCAAACTTTTCTAGCCACTTATTCTTTTGGAGATAACATTAGGAGTAATTTGGGGTAGTTATGATTGAATACACAAATGATTGTCATTGATGCCATGTTTTTTATATTAATCACCATTTTCTTGCATTGATTATTGAGGTGAGATCAGAGATTTATAATTGTATCAAGTGCATTGCAATGTTAATGACATGAGAACAACTTGAGTGCATATGTGGCCTTAAACTTCTTGTTGATCTAAAGATATAGGATATAAAAATGATGTCGGTTTTCTTTAGGTTAGGAACTAATCTATATTTGATTTTTCTTTAAGTTTTTAAATCTATGTATTTTTTACTAGTTTATTTGGTTTTAAGCAATTATGGTACATGCATTTCTTTTGTTTCTCAGCGAGGTGATATTAACTTTGGGCCGTTCAAGAACAGTTAAAGAGTTTCTCTGTGCAGCAAATGAGAAGAAACGTTCTTTTCGTGTATTTATTGCGGAAGGTGCACCAAGGTTTGTTTGTTTCTCTTGCCTCTATCCTAAAAACTAGGGGCGCAACTTGGCTATTCAATCCCTTCTACGCATATAATGCGATAATTTTTTTTTTAATTTTTTTTATTTTTCTTTTTTGTTTTCAACTTCCTCTTGTAATGTGCAGCTTTGGTCTATAACCAGGTATCTGGGACATGTTCTTGCGAAGGAGCTGGTTGCAAAAGGTTTGCAAACTACTGTCATCACAGATTCTGCCGTTTTTGCCATGATCTCTCGAGTGAACATGGTAAGCTTATGGTAACTCCGCATTGTCAACATTGATTAGAATTTTTTCAAAGTTTTATCTTATTTTATGTTCTAAAGGTGATAGTTGGTGCTCACGCCATTATGGCGAATGGTGGTGTAATAGCACCTGTCGGAATAAATATGGTTGCTCTTGCTGCTCAGAGGCATGCTGTCCCTTTTGTGGTGGTTGCTGGAAGTCACAAGGTCCCTTACTCACACTCTACTAATCATGTATTTATTCTGGATCATCTTGAATGAATTCTGTATGATAATTTGCAATTAAATTGTTCTATATACCTTTATTTTAATCTATAGATGAGATGTGATCACTTGGCACTCCAATGCTTACCTGTTTTCTTTGCATATGCATATTTAGGTTCTTTCAGTTTTTGGTTCTGTGAAATACATCATTGATTTGTTTTCCATCTGTATAAAGCTTGGCCGGTTCTCTCCCGATTTGATTCCTCTACTCATGTATGTGGGGTTGATTAACTTATCACATAAAATTTGTTAAAGTCACTAGGTTTTTTTATAGTGCGTGTGCAATTAGTGCTAAGTATAGATGGGGATGTTATATTTGTAGTTTATGTTTTTGCTCTTCATGTTGGATGAAAAGAAAGTTTGAAAATATTAATTTTGGGTGAAATTAATGGACTATTGCAACGTATATACATGGGAAAGAGGGTAATTATTAGGGATGGGTTAAATGGATATGTAGGTTTGGTAGGAACTATTAGACGTTTCATGCCCTCTATGGAATAGGAGGGTGAATTGTGATAGGTGACACCGTTTTTTTATTTTGAAGTAATTATATCATGTAAAAAAAGAAGCGTCTAAGAAAACTTGAGTTGGAGATTTTAAATTAATTTGAGAATATTTTTTTCTATTTGATAAAATTATTTTAGACTTAAAATGAGATTGATCCTATGTCAACATTTTCTACTTAGGTTATGAGAAGTCTATAAATATGTGTTAGAGGCATATAATGGAAATGTTTTTTCCTTCAATAAAATTTAATTTCTCTTTTATCTTGTTAGCACAAGTTGGTTATGTGATTCATTTGATTGATAAGTGTGGCCATCTAATTTTGGGATAAGTTATCTCTTTGTATCGGTTGAGGCTTTACTTTTGTTTACTTTGTAATTTCATTATTGGTTTATTCTTCTACGTAATTTTATATTGGCTAGTTAATTGCTCTTGATTCTCAAGTCATGCATAATTCCTTGATTTTTAGTCGTGTTTACCATGGCACCATGCCACTTTTAATGCATGTCATTTTTTTAGGTTAATATTGATGCTGCAAAACACGGAAGTATATTTGCCTCTTCCTTGTATGCTACTAATAGATTGCATAGTTTTGATAGGTATTCCTTTTTAGCTAGTAAAAAGTTAGAAGTAGTTGAGAAAATTTGCGGATGATGAGGGGTTTATGATTAATAAATATAACTTTATTCGATGCAAGGTTGATATTATAAATTAATTTTATTGGATAATTAAGTGATATTTAGTGTGATAAACTCAAATATTCTGGATTTATTGTACAAAATAATTGTTTATAAACGAGGACATAATTCATAGAGTTAAAGTTGGATGATTTAGATGAGAAGTGCTTTTTTGTTGAGTGGCTTGACTCTTAGAGATAGGATAGGAAATGAGCATATACGTGAAAAGGTTGGAGTAGCTCCAGTGGAAGATAAGATTAGAGAGAGTCGCCTTAGATGGTTTGGTCACATAAAACGGCGGCTTGCGATGACCCGGTTAATTTGGTCACATTAAACGGAAGCCTTCTGATGACCCGGTTAGGAAAGTTGAGGTATTAGATTTGACTTTTGTTAAGAAACGTAGAGGTAAACCTAAAAATACTTGGTTAGAAAATATTAGAAATGATCTTTCTTTATTAGATTTAAATGAGAATTTGACTTTTAACCTGACACAATGGCGAAAAGTATTCATGTAGCCAACCCCACGTAGTGGGACAAAAGCTTGATGTTGTTGTTGTTGTTGATAAGACTAGAGAGGGTGTTGAAGTAAAACTTGAATTATAGAGGTCAACGTTAAAGTCTAAAGTTTTTGTTTGAGTAGATTTAAAATCGAATACATGGAATATAATTTTAGTAGTATCAGATCTAGTGGGGGAGTGTGACTTTGGGTGATCAAGTTATTAGTAAGAATACACGTTTTAGATATCTTGAGTCTATTGTGCAAAACGGTATAATAGATGGGGATTTATTATTAGAATTCAAGTTGGATGGTTAAAGTTGATGAATGCTTAGGGCCTATTGTATGATAGAAAAGTAACTCTCAAACTTAAGGAGAAATTCTATAAGATGGTAGTGAAACTTGCAATGTTTATGACGTAGAATGTTGGTCATTAAAAGAGAAGCAAAAAATCAAATTAAGTGTTGCAAAGAATAGGATGCTTAGGTGGATGAGTAGCTTGACACTTAGAGATAGAATGCGAAATGATTATACACGTGAATAGGTTGAAGTAGTTCCAATGGAAGATAAGGTTAGAGAGAGTTTCCTTAGATAGTTTAGTCACATAAAACGTCATCCTTCCAATGGTTCGGTTAGGAGAGTAGATGTATTAGATTTAGCCTATGTTAAAAAACGTAGAGAGAACATTTTTTTTATTAGATTTAAATGAGAATTTGTCTCTTAATAGGACATAATGGTGAAAAGAGATTCATGTACCTGACCCTACATAGTAGGATAAAAGGCTTGATGTTGTTGTTGCAATTAGGGTGGTTGTGCTAGATGAATCCAACTGTGGGTGACGAATAAATGATTGACAGCCATGTTATATGTAACAAAAATGAAAATGGTTGATGTAAGGCGTCTTAGGATCTAGGAATTTTTATCTAGATATGGAAGGCATGCAATGCAGCAAAAAATGGCGCACACGCATAAAAATTAGTAAGACAGAAGCTATTAATCTAAAGCAATTATTTACTACTCTTGATGAAAACTAAAAAAATGATTAAGTTCTATTTAGATGAATGATCTTTAGCCTTCTACTCAAAACTTGCCATGCATACTGAAATTTTATGTTATTGAGAGAAAGTTATATATTTCAGTAAATTTGAGTAAATATAGTTTCACTTTCAACCAATAACAAAAAACATAGGAAGATGGGTCTTAATAAACCATTATATTTTTAAATTGGAAGTTTTCATTCCAAATCATTTGATGTCTTCATATAATATCATTTGTATTATATTTAATTTCTTAAAGGTTTTTATAAGAAATATTTAGGGTCTAGATGAAATATTATCTTATCTTTCAATTCTGGCATGCATGTGACAACTTCAAACTTCAGTAGACTTATAATGTTAATAGTTCAATGTAAATTCTTTTGGATATTCTCATACAAAACATGCATATGGCAAATGAATGGTGCAAAATGAAATTATGCATGCTTGAAGTTTAAAATGCTACTCTATTTACTAATGAATATGCTATAACTAATTCTAAGTGTCGAAGGAAATGAAAACATAAAGTTTATATTTATCAAGTTTCATCATGTTTTCTTATAATAACTAGCAATCCTAAAAAATATGTTCGCTTTTAAGAGAGATGTTCATGATATGGATGAACCATCTTTAAAAAAAAAATAGTCCAAGTGGTTTAATGATTAATCTTGATAAGTTATATATCTATATGGACTTGTGAATTTCATATTTTCTTAAAAGATGTTATCATACAAAAAATCTATTGTATGTTTATGCAGTCTAATTTTCTTAAGAAAGTTCTTTTTATGATTTTGTTAGTCAAGGAACAAAAGAATTATTATATGTTATATTGTTAAAAGTAGAGAAAATTTTGACAGATACTTCATTAGCAGTTATGTCTTATTATGTTCAATTGGTTTATCAACTTTGGTATGGATGATTTGCTAAATTCTAAAAATAGTGATAAATTAAGATTTTATATAATGTTTAGGTTCGAAACTTACCCTCATGCTCAAATTTAGTTTCATATTCAAATTTTCTCTTTTGCTCAACTTTATGTTTTTATTTATAAATATGTCCTAGTACAAACTCTGATATAGAATCATATTATAATTATAACTTTTTTTTTCGCATGTAATATATCATTTAAAGAATATTTATGAACTACTTTTTTTTTCAAAACTTAATGATCTTTCATACTAGATAGTAGATACTTGTATTAATATGCGATTGATATGCCTTGTATGAGATTCAACTTTTTTATTTCTTAGAAATGTTAAGCTCTAATGAAGTAGTTCTAAACTTAGAATTATGATATTTCTTAAATTCTTAAGCTCTGTATAAACTCTTATTTATTGTGTTTTGTGAATTTTATTTTAATTCATGCTTGATTTTTTTGCTTAAGATCTTTCAGGAAATATGTATTGATTTCATAATAATATCTAGTCAAATAATATTTGAATAAAAGATCTTTAAACTTAAAACATTTAAACATGCTAGAGTTACATTGTGTGAAGTTCTTAAATTGACTACGCAATTGATTTCTTTAATCAATGAATGCCATATTTTTCCTTAAGTTTATGCATATTAGCTCTAGCTGCTTTTATTATAACAACAACACTTAGCCTAAAGTATTAAGCAAATTTTAACTCTTTGGGAATCAAATATGTCATGCCTTTCAGAAGATTTTTTTAAGTTATAGGTCGAATTTTAAAATATCTCATGATATCTCCCATCTAAAGTGGAATATAAAAACATGTAATAGTCATGTTGAAATTATCTAGGATCATTGGTATATTGATTTTTCTTAAATTGCATCATTTTGTTGTGTTGTTATTTATCCCTGATATTATATTAACATGCATCTAAAAGACTATATAACATTAAACTCTGATGTCAAATATGACATAGAAAGTCGATATAGAATTTCTAAAGCAAATCTAATATCAGATGTGGAAAATAATGTTGTGAAGATATAAAATTCTTAGGGCACATACTAATAAATTTTGATAGGTATTTACTACTTTTGTTGAAAATTAAAAATATGAAGAAAATCAATTTAGATGATAACTCAATAGCCTTTTGCTAGAGAATGCTTAGTAGTTAGTAATTTAGAATGAAAAAAAAAAAACATAATGAATTGAAATTATGTAGTATTTTAGGGGTTTAAACAACTTGATACATGTGAGATTTGAGTTTATTTCTATATTTTCCTGTCTTGTTTTGCTTTTAATCTTTTTATATTTTCTTCATTTACTCTTTTTTGGGCATAAATACATGTTTATATGTATTTTGATGTGGATGCTTTTTTTTCTTGATATCTATTTGGCAGCTATGCCCCTTGTATCCGCATAATCCGGAGGTTTTACTAAATGATTTCAAAAGCCCATCTGATTTGTTGGATTTTGGGGAGTTCTCAGATTGTATGGATTTTAGCACGTCTGGAGGTTCTCCACGTCTTCATGTTGTAAATCCTGCTTTTGATTTCATTCCTTCAAAGCTTGTGAGCCTTTTCATCACTGATACGTAAGTTCTCTCTTTTTCTTGATGGCATTTATTATGCGTTTTCTTGTTTCCTTAAGTATGTTTGCAAATTGAGTTAATGCTTTTATATCCTTTGTTATAATTCTACGTATATGCAATGTCAGAAGCGAATAGTATCGTCTTATGTTGCAATGCCTAGATAAGCACAGTTATATGAGCTTTTTTTTATTGCAATATTGTTGAATATTTTAAATGGTAAAATTTGCTTTTGATTATGTATGACATTCCATGAGTCATTAATCAGTATTCCATGAGTTATTAATCAGTATTTCTTATGATATTGTGTGTAGCATGCTTATAAATTATCCTTTTGACAACATATGATGAAAGGCCCTGTACTTTTGATTCAATTTTGTCAATGTGCTCAACATTATTCTAAATAGGATTTTTTTCAGTGTTATAATAGAGATTAACACTGTCGTTATCAAGTCTCAAGTCATGGATGAGAAAAGTGGAGAGTTGCATTAGGTAGTCGACAACCAGCGTAAAACTTGTCGAATAATCATGACATGAATCCATTAATACATTGTGTTAATCTATGGCGTTCCCTGTAAGCGACGCGTTGTATGGCATGAATACTGTGAAAAGTGAGCAAGTTCCGCTGCATCGATGCCCGGGTGCAGTGTTAAATAAGTCAAGGGTTCCCACATGATGGACGGATGTGAGCAAATAAGCTAGTCCATGAAATTAAAATTATCATAGGAACTTATAATATAAGTTCTCTTATAGGTAAATTAATGGAATTAATAAATAATATGATCCATAGGAAGATAAATATTCTTTGCATTCTAGAAACTAAATGGATCGGAGAGAAGACTAAGGATATTAATAGTTGATGATTTAAACTATGACATTATGGTAAGAGTCGTACTAGAAATGATGTAGGCGTGATTATAAATAAGAGTTTGAAGAATAATGTTGTAAAAATTAATAAAATTGGTAATAAAATTATAGCTTTAAAGATTGTTGTTGATGCTAAGATTATTAATATTATAAGTACTTCTGCTCCTCAAGTAAATTTGAATATGTATTCAAAATTAAAATTTTGAAATGACCTAAAATAATTAATATAAAATATACCTCTCGAAGAAAGAGTTTTTATTGGAGGAGAGAACCCGAACCCGACCCGTTTATCAAACGGGTTGGGTCCAATCCGGATTTTTCGGGTCGGGTTGTCGTGTCGTGTCAAATATTGACACCCCTAGATGTAAATGGACATGTTGGTAGAGAGGTAAATGATTTTAAAAGCATTCATGGTGGCTATGGCTTTGGAGCGACTAATAAAGGTGGTAAGATCATATTAGATTTTTTTTAGCTATTGAACCTGATGATATTCCAATAGAGGTGTGGAAATGTTTAGGAGATGAATGAATTTCATAGCTTACTAAACTTTTTAATATTATTTTGAAAACTAAAAAGATGTCAGATGAGTGGAGAATGGGTGTATTGATTCCTATTTCTAAGAATAAAGGAGATGCACAAGATTGTGCGAAGTATAAAGGAATTAAGTTAATGTGTCATACTTTAAAACTATGGGAGAGAGTTATGGAGCATAGGTTGTGGCGTGACACTAATATTTCTCAAAATTAATTTGGATTCATGCTAGGTAGGTTTACTATGGAAGCTAGACATTAATTGAGAGGTTTGATGGAGAAGTATAGAGAGAATAATGAGGATCTATATATGATTTTTATTGATTTAGAGAAAGCATATGATAAAGTTTCAAGAGAAGTGCTAGGATAGGTTTACTATTGACCCCTATATGCAAAAACACGCAAAAGGGCAAAAATTGTCTTGTGACACTTTACTAGAAGGGTCAAACAACCTCCAATCGCCAAACGAATTGTGCCGTTGCGATTAGAGCGTCGAATTCATTTAAGAGAAAACCCCTCGCAAGCAAATCGAACGAGATCGTTCAAAACAGACGACTGACATCCGAAATTTATGCATGACGTTAACCAAAAGACGTCTGATCGTAAAATGGACTTCGTGGTTGCTTTCATAACATTGTCAATACCCAAAAATGACTATCAATTTGTTCAATTAAAACGACAGGAAAATCAGCGCGGATCCTGAGGCAAATGATGCGTAAATCAATGAAATTGACGAGCGACGTCGACCATACAAGCGATGTTGCCAAGACGACTTCTGATCGCAAAATGGACGGCTTCGTTGTGATCAGAACATCAACAATACCCAAAATCAATTATAATTTCATCCAATGAAAATCGCACACCTAAATTGACATGAATTTTGAGATGATTGCGCCCAAATTGAGGAAGTATGCCTGAATCGAGGTGATTTTGATGGATCGACTCATTTCTGTCATCTCATAATATAAGAATGATAGTAATAACAGAATATTATTAGTATCATCATTATACTTTCCAATTTAATTAATAACTTTTTTAATTAAATCAAATCAACTCAATAAAATGACTTTTCTTGTATCCCGTCGAAGGATCTTCGCATATCTTGCAAGATCCCTGCATTCGGCGCTGACGATGCAACCACCTCCCGTAAATCCTGCAAAAGACAGTTCTTCTCGATGGGATCCACAGCTTCGTTAAAACGAGACAGATCGTTTTTGTGGCTTCTCCACGTTCAAACAAAGAAATCCCCTACTGTGTGCTTACCTTCTCACGACCTCTAACCGAGCACACAACCCTTCCTCTCCCATTTGCTTTTTGTAAATTTGGTTGTAAAAAAAAAATACAGTTTCCTCTCCCATCCAAAACCAAATCCTACAGCCTCCCGCTCTACCAAATTCCACACCCATCTCTTCTTCTGGTCGTGAAAGCAACTGCCGATCTCACCTAGTTGATCCACCTCCAAGGCCCAAATTCCGAATTCCCCAAGCTCCCAATCGCGCTTTGCCTGTTTCCCACAAGCTGAACTCTTTCCTTCTGTTGTCCAGCACTTCAATTCCCTCATCCGACTTCAACTCCTGTAGGAAAACCTCCTAACGGACACCCCATCTACTTCGTCTCTCTCTACCTCCCTCATTCTTAGTAGCCGAGAGCAACACAGCCGCTGCCTTTGCTCTTTTCACACAAAATCTGAACTTCACAACCCATTTACTCCGATGATGGCCTTGTTGAATGTAAATCTCAACCGGGTATTGGAGAAGACGATTGAACAAACCTAATATCTATATAGAAACTTACCAATGACCATCATTGCTGATGCGAGCAAAAATCTCTGGGGAGAGGGCCCCCAAGATTCTTGATCACCTCAAAAAACACAAGAGACACTTAGCTAAGTAATAGGAAGAACAAACTCTTACATTTCATATAAAAAGACACTTACAAACTTTAAAACAAACTCAAGCGACTCAAACAAGACACCTTACAACTCTTACAAACGACACAAATAAAAAAAAGACCTAAACCTGCTTTCTAAGAAACGAATGATACAATGTAGTGGATACTTGCCGAGAGACGAAAGAGATTAGAAGCCGAGAAGAAGGGTGGAAAGAACTCGCAAGTCTCCCCAAGAGATAGAAGAAGAAGAAGAAGCTCTCGAGCTCTTCCAAGAAAATCCGCAGATTTCTTTGTCAAAAATTCTCTTTTTTCATTCTCTAAAACATTCCAAAACATCTCGTATTTATAGACATGAGAGGGGAATACAAACAGCCCCAAAAACCTTACACATTCTATATTAAATGAGGAAGATGAAAAGCCAACAACCATTCTAGGAAACAAAGCACCAAAGCCACGGGAAACAACCCAGCCAGGGACCCGAAGAGGCAGCTGCGGAAACCCAAGAGGCCTGCACGGAACCGAGGTACCAAAGCACGGGAAAGGCCACAGAG
>NW_021319004.1:2652692-2904951 GCF_001605985.2 Dendrobium catenatum | reverse complement strand
CTACATAAATAAGATAATAAATGAACTAAAACCTAGCTAATAATGAGCTAACCTTTAGTTCAATAAATGAACTAAAAACCGGCTCATAATGAGCTAAATTTCAGCTCAAAATTTATTGAGCTAGTAAGCTCAAGGGAAATCAAAACCAAATTTTTTTGAGTTTGATTTGACCCCCCTTTGCCTACATCAATTGCCAAGTAATATTTAGCCCAGCTTATTACTTATTTTAGGACCAGAGATTGGGGAAGACGATTGAACTTGTTAAGGAGAGAACTGGATGGTACTACCTAGAATAGCTGAACAAATCTAAAAATAGCTATTCTATGTTATCTCTAGTTGATATGAAATCCACTATATGACTTCAGCATTATAGATTAAGATATCCCTCTTTTGATATCCTAAAATATGTGTATCCAAAATTTTTTCAGAAGTTAGAAAATGAACATTTTCATTGTGAAACTTTTGAGTTAGCCAAACATAAAAGAGCTTAATTCCCAAATAAAACTGCGAGATTGTGATACTCCTTTCTATTTTATTCATAGCGATATATGGGGACCCTAAAAATCCCTAACATCTCTAGGGCATGTTGGTTTCTGTCGTTCATTGATGATTGCACTCAAGTCTCTTGGATCTATCTCTTCAAAAATAAATCCAACGTTAGCACCATTCTTCCCATTTTTCACACCATGATCCAGACTTAATTTGGGATGAAAATAAGAAAATTTCGTCTTGAAAATACTAAAGACTATTTCAACCAAACCCTATCCTCCTACTTCCAATGTGAAAGTCCTCCTACGTTCACACCCCATAACAGAATGGGGTAGCGGAAAGGAAAATTGGTCACCTTATATCCACCACTCGTACCTTCCTATTCCACCACAATACACACAAATTCTATTAAGGAGAGGCCCTCTTAACTGTCACTTACCTCATAAACCGACTACCTTCAAGAGCCTTGGGACTAAAATCTCTAATGGATATCCTCTCCTTCTTTTACCCCCAGTTTCAAACCTGTAGTAACCTTACACTCAGAATCTTTGGATGCACTGCCTGTATTCATATTCATAGTCAAATAGAGAAAAATTAGATACAAGAGCACTCAAATGCATCTTTGTTGGATATTCAGCCACCCAAAAAGGGTATAAATGCTATCATCCTCCAACGAAAAAACTTTTTCTTTGTTGATGCTACCTTTGACGAACAAAACTCTTATAGTTTGAACTCAAAAATACGGAAACTAAGGACAAAGTTGTCAGTAGATGTAGGAATGTTATAGGCGTACAAGTTCAAACTATGGTCTGAAGTAGATCCAAGAATCTGAATCATCTCTTGAAATTAAGGTAAATACAACCTCACCACCTCCCTTGTACCCCATAACTAACTCCATTTCCTTCAATAATTTTTCATCCTCATACAAAAACTTTCTAGTTACACTAGAAGATATTCATATTCTTAATAATATTTCTGAGGCCTTATCTAATGAAAATTGAAAAAATGCCATGAAAGATGAAATGCAGGTCTTAGAGAAGAACAATACATGGGAAATCATCAACCTTCCAAAAGGGAAAAAATTAATCAGATGCAAATGGGTGTTTTTTGTAAAGTACAAAACTGATGGTACACTAGAAAGTTACAAAACAAGACTAGTGGCGAAAGGTATACTCAAACATATGGCATTGACTATCCGGAAACCTTTGCCCAATAGTCAAAATGAACATTGTTAGGATCCTACTCTCACAAGCAGCTAATACAACTGGCATCTAGAACATCTAGATATAAAAAATGCATTCCTACATGTAACTTGAAGGAAGAGATATTTATGGAGATATTACCAGGATTTAATGAAAAATCCGGAAGTGACAAGGTGTGCAGGTTAAGAAAAGCCCTCTATGGGCTAAAACAATCACCTAGGGTCTGGTTTGGAAGATTATCAAAATTCATCCTTCTTAATGGATATCGACAAAGTCAAGGGGACCATATACTATTCTTTAAACACTCAGACTCAGGGGAGTCACAATATTATTAGTATATGTGGATGATATTATATTGATTGTGAATAATGAAGAAGAGAAAGTTTAAGGAAAAGTCTTACCAAAGAATTCGACATCAAAGAACTTGGTAGATTAAAATACTTTCTCAGAATTGAAGTAGCCTACTCCAGCAAATAAATCTTCATTTCACAACAAAAATACATTAAAGATCTTCTGAAAGAAACAGATAAACTAGCTTGTAAATCAGCACCAACACCTATTGAACCAAATCTTAAACTGGGGGAAACCAAAGAAGATTTAGATGTAGATAGAGGGACTTACCAAAGACTTGTAGGGAAATTAATCTACCTCTCCCACACCATACTAGATATTGTATTTGTTGTAAGTATGATCAGTCAGTTTATGCAGAATCCAAAATAGGTTCATATGCAAGCAGTAGACAGAATACTGCACTACCTAAAGGGAAATCTAGGAAAGGGATTCTCTTTAGAAGAAACCACTGAATAACTCTAGAAGCATACACTGATGCGGATTATGCAGGATCACCAGTAGACAGAATATATACCTTTGGAAACTACACATTCCTAGGAGGAAACCTAGTTACATAGAGAAGCAAAAAACATAATGTGGTGGCAAGATCTAGTGCAAAAGCAGAGTATAGAGCTATAGCTTTGGGAATATGTGAGTTATTATGGATCAAGATAATTCTAGAAGACTTAATGATCAAGTGGGACGAACTTATGAAACTACTTTGTGTTAATAAATTAGCAATTAGCATATCCCACAATCGCATGACAAGACTAAGCACATAGAAGTGGACATATGTTTTATTAAAGAAAAATTAGACAATGGTCTAATATGTATCAACCATGTATCATCAAAGGATCAACTTGCAGATATCTTTACCAAAGGATTGGACAGCTCCGCCTTTCTCAGAATGATTGTCAAGCTCGGAATGACAGATCTATATTCCCCAGTTTGAGGGGGCGTATTAAATCCTAGCCTCTCATTACCATATTAATCCTACGGCTACGAATAGAGATTTGAGGGATGATATGCTCTTGTTGGGTACCTTCCTTAGTTAGGAAGCAGATTTAGGAAGGATTTTATTGCTTATTATTCTGCAATTATTAAAGCTCTTGTATAGATCTATAAATAAGGAGTATGGTATATGATAAAATTCAGATTTTTCCCTCTCAAACTCCTTATTTCAACAGGGGATAGGGAGGTTAAACTCAAGGGAAGTTGTGGAGGAACTTAAAATTTTAATTTTTCAAATTTTGTTCGTTAGAGACATCATTTATAATAAAAGATATGAGGATTTTTATTCGGATCCATTTGTAATAGTAATGCTATACATCAAAAAGTTAAACCGTTATATGAGAACCTCGAATTAAAACCTATTAACTGTTCTTTGACTGGTTTATTTTGAAAGCTGCTTGGTTATCATAGCCCCACTGGCATTGCTTCAAATCACATTAAGATGCATAAAAATTGTTTTACCACGATTTCATCCCTTACGAGCTATAATTTTGAAAAAGCATAACGTGTGGTATCTTTAGGCATGAAAAGAATATATAGCCAATGTGCAAATCCATGTTTTGCATGTAGGGACCCACACACACATCAGGTTTTTCTAAGTTCTATTTTAACACCAAAAACACAATCAATGCATAAAACCATCACTATGATTATCCACATCTTACCTATAACTTAAGAGTCAAAGTTACAAATTTAAGGTTTGCAAATTTATTATTATGAAAACATAGATAGTCTTATTTGCTTGTTTGTTTCAAGCAAACACTAAGGTTTTGTTGGGGGCAGTTTTTTTAATGCTTTTTAAAAAATCTTGAATTATAAATTTTTGTACTAAAAAGTTGTTTTAGAAAGCAATGAAAAAGCTATCCCAAATGAAGCCTAATTTGATCTTACTAATCTAGGCTTTATTTGGGACGACTTTCTGTAGCAGCTTTCTTGTACAAGATTTTTTAATTTAAAAAATTTTTGTACTAAAAAATTAATTTACATAAACAATTAAAAAGTTATCCCAAACAAAACTCTAATTAAAAGCATAATGGTAAACCTACCCAGATCCATATCATCTTTGTGTTTTTTGTTACTTTATATTTAATATTTAATACCGTTCATGACCATTTAGTCTTATATATATATATATATGCATTGGTGAGTGTTGCAAGATTTACACGGTACTTCTTTTCCTGGTTTTTCAGGGGCGGGCACAGCCCTTCATACATATACCGGCTAATTGCAGACTACTACTCTGCTGATGATTTTGTTGTGCGGCGACGATCAACAACATCATAGGGATAAAACATGTTTAAGCATGATTTTGCATTACCTACTATCCTTTCTCAACCATGAATATATATATATTTTTTTCTTTGATCATGTCCAAGTTTACTTTACTTGGTCAGATTTTTTGTTGTTGTTGTTGTGGAGAAGTATTGCAGGGTGTTTTTTTTCAGAAATATATGTTCTTGATGTTTTCTAGTAGCCGAATCATTTTTTTTCATCAAATATAATTTCTGTTGGCAACATAGTTACCTACATATGCTGAGATTTGTTCTTTGAGAACCAGATTTCTGGAACCTTCAAGTGTAATATTTTTTATTTTTTTATTTTTTTTATTCCTATTTGTTCGTCAATGTTTCATTATTATGACTTATCGAAGGGTAAACAAGCTGAATATGAATGAGTTTGGGTTTCGTTATGCGCATGTTTTGAGTGAGAACAATTCACGAAGCAAGCTTGCTTGATCGGTGTTGGCCACTACTGCCAGTCGTCTCCACCAGCCTTAGGCCACTATTGCTGACCACTGCCACCCGATGTTTAGGCACCATCACCGTCGCTGGCAGTCGCTAGCATTGCAAGCAAACTCGCTTGACCGCCGTCACCCGCTGCCTATAACCACCGTCGGCCACCACTGCGTTCTTCTTCAATTTATCTAATGGGGATGTTTAGTCGAAAAATATCCTTCTTTAGAAAGCTGATGCGATCACTTTTGTTGACCTGCACCCAATGGCCCATTTTATAATTATTATAGTGAACTGATAAACAATTTATTATTTGTTTGGGACAGATGTAGCGTTTTATAAAATTAATTATGAAATTTATGTATGAAGGTAACTCAACTATCTTGTTGTAAAAAATAAATTTTTATAATATAAATTTTTTAAAAGGAGCAAGAAATAAATAAAAAATAATAATAAAATAAAATTATGATTGTTATTTGAAAAATAAAGCATCATATATTTGTCACAAATAAATCTTTAATTATAAATAAAAATAAATTAATAATTAAGATGTGCTTGCGGGTGTTTATTGGAGATTTTTGCACGCCCACGCTAACATTGTTGTATAATACTACGGTCATTTCCAACACCTATATATAATGGACTTCCGCATCGCTTCCAACTGCATGCGAGATCGCGCCAGAGATCGATGTGAGAGAGAGAGAGAGAGAACTTCCGCATCGCTTCCAACTCCAACACCTACAGTAAACTGCTACAGTAAAGCGCAGGTTACTATAGACAGAGAGAGATCGAACGCATCTCTCTGTCAGGTGACCTGATGCAATAATTTGCCGTGAGAGAGAGTGTTTTCAGAGAATAGGCGATCTAGATTCAACCTGCCGTCCATCTTCGCGCATCGGTCGCCTTGAAAAAGGAGTGGTGGGGGAAATTTCAAGAATCCCTGAATCATAGCGTGGCTGCCATCGGTAAAATCGAACAAAGTTATTAGGGTTTTGAAATTTGTTGCGACGTCAACAAAGTTATGGAGGTCGCGGCTGTGGAGGAGCGAGATGAGTTAGGGTTTGCCGAGTGTGAGTGTTGCGGCCTAACGAAGGAGTGCACGGAGACCTGCGTGGCAACAGTACTGGGGAGGTATGGCGGGCGGTGAATATGCGGTCTCTTCGCCGAGGCGGTGGAGGAGGATACTTGCCGTCGACTGGGCTTATCTCGATGGAGGCATTAAAGCGGCAGGTGAGCTTTTATTCGAGCTTCCGTTCGCAGTTAGATACCGCTGACCACCTTGTTACCATTGTTAGGCGTTTCATACGGCGGAACCTGGACTCTTTGTCCAATTGTCCCTCGGGCTGCGATTCGCCTCCAGCAAGGAACCCATCGTTTCCGACTTGCCGGTTGTCATTGGTGGCTACCTTGGTGGCGTCGGGGACGCCAATCTTGTTGGGCTGAAGCGGTGAAAGTTAAGAGACTCGATTAAGCTCCGGGTATGTACGAAAATTGGCTAAAAGGTTTGGTGATTGGAGAGGTAATCTCTTTACCTGTGATTTAGATTTTAAGACTGCTAGGATGATAGGGCAGGAACAAAGTGCTTAGTGCTGGACCTGCTGGTAACGATTCTTACCGTAGAATCCATAAACGTAATTTACCGACGAGCTCTTCATTTCCCAATAAAATGATTTCTTGCCGTGCTTGCTCTCTTGATTATTATTTTGTGTGTTCATTGTATTCTCTCTTGTAGCCACTTTCACAAAATAGTTAAGTGATTTTTTTTAGCAAGTATTGCCAGTCTAATAAGAAATAAAATAGCCATGCAGAGTATGAGATCAAATTATTTAATGGCTAATAATTTTGGACTTTAGAAAACTAAGATATAAGGTATTTTAATCCAATAAGGACTAGTGAAGGCACTTATGAGTGTTAAAATATATTTGAGATTGTACGTGAAGAAGATAAAATAGAGATGGATGAAAAAGCTTTCTCTATAAAGCTCTTAGAGACTTTAAATTAAAAGAAGATAAAAGCTTTCTTGATGATCCAACTATGTTTGGCAAATGAGGTATTGATTGAGATTTTGGAGGAAGTTGTGAATAGATTGCTACTTAAGTTGGAGTTTTTGTATATTGCCAAAATCCTCTCCAATAAAGATTATCAAAATAAAGAAATTGCATATATTTCTTATCCAAGAAGGAATGTCTATTAAATCACATTTAATGAGTTTAATTTTTGTTGCGAACTAGAATATACGCGGCGATAGAGTTAAAACACTTCCGTCTCAGCGTTGTACGAACATCTAGTACACAAACAGAGGAGAAATGGCAACACCAGGATTTTTACGTGGAAAACCTTGAAAGAGGAAAAACCACGGGGCCACTCCCAATTGAAATAGTTTCACTAGTGTTCGCTTGAAGTACAAGAGGCTGACTCGTCCTTAAAATTTAGGACGATCAGATTACAATGAATCTCTTTAGGATTGAAAGTCAGTTACAACGTCGAGCAGAGTTCCGGCGTCACTTGGAAGTCTGGTAGAATTTTGGCGTCGGGCAGAATTCTGGTGTCACTTGGGAAGAATTCCGGCGTCACTCGGGCGCCCGGGAAAATTCCTTCATCACTCGGGCGTCAGGCAGAACTCCGGCGGTGGTCAAGGAGGAGTTATTCCCTGCTATCCTTCTCTTCACTTCTCCTCTTATTCTCTCCTTTTTGCTTGGGTCTCCTCTCATTTGAAATGAGTGGTCTATTTATAGATTTCTTGGAGTGGCATATCTTGTAAATAGGTGTGAGATCATGAGCAAATTGGGAGTGGTCGAATGGACGGTTGATATTGAATCCCTTGATCGTGCATCGTTCGTCAGACATTTGAAGGTCTTAATGATGTCGGAATTCGACGATCTTGGGCTCGTTGGATTCGTCTCGTTGAGCCGCTTGATTTGACTATAAGCTCGTCAAATTCGGAAACCGTTTGGTAATTCAAATTGTCGTACAAACTTTCCAACAGCGCTTCGGGTCCTTGATTTGGACTCATTTCGTCTTGGATTGAGTCGAATTTGGTGTCGTTGGGTTCGTATTCCGAGACGCTCAGTTTGATTGTAAGTTTGCTGAAATCGAAGTTCAGGTGATCCCGAATTTAATTTTTGAAGTTTCCGGGTTGATTTTGCCTCGAGATTCGTGCTGATCAAGATAATTTTTTGATGATATATCAATTTTATTGTGGGGGGTTTTGAGGAATATTAATATGAGATTGATGATTATAATTAAACTTTATTTTGTGTGTTATTTACCTCCCTCTTATAAGCATTTTTATAGCATAATATTTTATGGAATAGATATAATTAGTTTAAAGGATTTTAAGAATTAATTTCATTCTAAAGATGATTTTGTTAAGCGTTTATGGTTAGACCTTTCAAAAGAAGGTTTTATCTCCAATGGGAGTACAACTTGAATTGGTTCTGATTTATTCCATTTAGAATTTATACTTGATTTGACTTTATTCGACTCTATTATTGTTGGAACTTGAACCGAATTGAATTGCTAGAGAACCAAAGCAACATTAAACCATCTTTTTTGGCTTAATTCTCGTGTCCAATTATATTCTTGGTTTTGACATTATTCTGTCTTATTGGTGCCTTTCAAGGAAGAAGCATGCTTCAAATTTTATTTTAAACAAGGAAAGATTATTAAAATTTCATATTTAAATCCCATCAATAATATAGCAAATAAATATCAATTAAACAAAATTAGACTAGATGGCATAATTGTAAATGTTTATGTTTTAAGCAATTTTCTTGCAAGAATTCAAGTTAATATACAAGTGTTCTGCTGAGGCAATTGCAACTATTAGTATATTCTGAATTCAAAGTTTTTATATTGTATTTAAAGGTTGGAGTAGCTCCAATGAAAGATAAGGTTAGAGAGAGTCGTTTTAGATGGTTTGATCACTTAAAATAGCGGTCTTCCTATGACCCAGTTAGGAAATTAGATGCATTAGATTTGACTTATGTTAAGAAAGGTAGAGGTAGACCTAAAAAGACTTGGTTAGAAAATATTAGAAATGATCTCTGTTTATTACCTTTCATGTGTTGTTATTTCTTTTACTTGGCTTGAGAGATTTCGGGTTTCTTTTTTTTTTTTTTTTTTTTTGTACATTTATAAGGCTTATTCATGGTGAATTGGTGTTTTCTCTCCTCTCCTTCGAACATAAGTTTATTTTTATTGAAGCATGTAAATTTTAATGTTTTTTTTTTCGAATTTTTATTTCTTTATTATTATTTTATGTGTTAATCATAATATTCATTTCTGGTAGATGTCTAGACATAAAAATTAGATTGTTTTCAAACTATATGTTTGTTTGACAATCTATCGGAATTAAGCCCAACATCGGCCTTGAATTTCTCCCTACAAAGATGACTAATTATTCAGTGCGGACACCGTATGAAGAGACCCGTCTGGATTTGTTGCGCTTTTATTGTCTTTTTATTGTGCTTTTGCAAAAAGACAATAAAAGTGCAACAAATATTTAATATTTATTAAATAATTGAATATTTGTTTTGCTTTTACTGAGTATTTGCAAAAGTACAGTAAAAACGCATTCATAATTGAATATTTATTGCCCTTTTGCAAAAACGCAATCAAAGGGCAGTAAAAATGCAGCAAATCCGGACGGTTCTCTCCACCCAGTATCTGTCTGTACAAAATAATTTATCCTACATGAAGATATTCTTCGACTGTAGCAAGTACAGTAGCTTACTGCTCATATCCTTATTCCAATTTTTATCTCTTTATTATTATTTTATGTGTTAATCATAATATTCAGTTCTGGTAGATGTCTACACATAAAAATTAGATTGTTTTCAAACTATATGTTTGTTTGACAATCTTTCGGAATTAAGCCCAACATCGGCCTTGAATTTCTCCCTACAAAGAGGACTAATTATTCTGTGCGGACACCATATGAAGAGAACCGTCCGGATTTGTTGCGCTTTAATTGTCTTTTTGATGTGCTTTTGCAAAAAGACAGTAAAAGTGCAGCAAATATTTAATATTTATTAAAGTATTTGCAAAAGTACAGTAAAAACGCATTCATAATTGAATATTTATTGCCCTTTCTCAAAAACGCAATCCGGAGCTTACTGCTCATATCCTTATTCCTAGTGTTATCCCAATTATATAAGATTAGCTAAGTGAGAACTCTTTCTTATTCATTTTGGTCCGTTCATGTGTAAATTTTTGTAGTTTTTTAGATTTTTTTTTTTTAATTTTCTTACTAATATCTAAAATTCATTCATTTTGTTTTTATTTCTGTTATATGCTAATTCTATATTGTTATCTTAATATTCCATCTTTTGTCCTTCATTAATAGAAGAACTCTATGGATATAATTCTATATTCTGTCTCAATAAACGCTCATTAATACTTTTGACAATATAAATACTATGTAAATATTCAATAAATACACAGTAATTTAACAAATACTCATAAAATATTTAATAATTCTGACAATTGAGTATTTATAATTACACAGCAAATATTCAATAAATACGAAATAAATTCAGATGATTCTTCTTATAGAACCACCAAGGATATTAATGTGCGCTGTTTTGATGCGATAAAAAATTTGAAGGTTTTGTTTTGTGCTGTTTTGTCAGAGTATATATTTTATTACTTGATTATTAAGTATTAATTATAAATAAATAACTGATTAGAAAATTTAATATGAATCTAATTCTCATTGTTAATTTATAAAAATTATTAATGTAAATGAAAATTATTTGATATTCTTCTACTTAAAACTGAAAGATTATATTAATTATACAGTTAATTTTTATTTCCATTTATTTATAATCAAACTGAACTAATCAAATTAAAGCTCGGTTCAATATAATTTGATTTAAAAAATAATTTAACAGTTTCAATCTTAAATTTGAATCATAAATCAAATCCATCAAACTCCTTAAATAAACACATTATTTCCTCAAAAAAAAAAAAAGCCTACTTAGCCTTCAAAATTCTAAGGTCGGTTGACCAAAAAATGGTCTATAAAATAAAAAAATTCATGATAATGACAAGATTAACTGTCGCATCAGCATAAGTATTTATACGTTTTAGTTTTAAATTTGTTGAATAATAAATTACTAAATTTGTATTTTAATTTGATGATTTTTTTAAAACAATCTTTCACAACTCTGATTTTGTTCAACTAAAATTTTATTTGGAACAATTTTTAAATTTTTATATTATATTATTGTTTTAAAAAATGATAAAAAAAAAAATCGTGATAACTCATGATTTTATGAGCAAAATCTATAAATAAATAAGTTCAACCAAAAAAACCAGAAGAGGATATTTTTACCCTTACATCATGGACTTTCACATTAATATATCTAACAATTATTTCTTTCAATAAAATAAAATTTTCAAATACAGCAAAAATAAAATTCTGCTAAACCTGCATCTCCAGGTGCTATAAGAAAAATCTCCTGCGACTTGTGTCCATATCCGCCTAAAATTTTGATTGTAAAATGCGAAGGATTGCAAGAGATTACCATTCTGTTTATAGAGCTAAAAAAGAAAAGAATGTGATGGTAAGGCAAAGTGCGAGTGTACCTTATGGACCCATTCAAATTCTCCGCCCTTTGAATCAAATGTTCCATGCTGCAGGGTAACTAATTTCAGCGTGAACCGAGGGCCACATTCCTGCATAAACCAAAAGAACCACGTCAGAGAGAGAGATTTTTCTCCTGAAATCAAGAAATTATTCTGTGCGGACGCCGGACGCAGCTGTACGTTTGGAGGCGAATCAGGTACAGCAACAAGCCGCGGTATTGAGTAGTACCAAACTGAGGTACCGAGCGAAGGGATGACGTGAAGCATTTTGGTTGATCTCTAAACGATATTCGATGTCCGCACAGAATAATTTTTCCATTAATTCAGCAGACTATAAAGCCAACGAGAGAGGAAAGAGGTAAAGGCACTAAGTAGATGCAAGAGGAAAGCTATATACGTGAATGCTTAGATATCAATTATCATAACTGCTTGTACTGCTACATAAGATGCATGGATTATAAATACCCCCAGGCCCACAACCAACCCTTTCACAGCTGCGGATTTCAGCAGCCGCATTGAAATAAGGGATGAAAGCAGTAATATTTTTGAGCGAGACAACGCAGGATTCAAGCCAAGGCAGGATTTAAGAATTAATTAAGATTACATTTTTATTACTTTTTAAGTAATTTTTAATAAAAAAATTTCTAATTCTAAAAAATTTTATACTAAAAAGCTGCTTTAGAAATCGATAAAAAAGTTGTCTCAAACGAAGCTGAAGATAAACAAACAATTAAGCATGCAAAGTTGTCTCAAACGAAGCTGAAGATAAACAAATAAGCATGCACACATCCTACGGTGAGATTAATTATTCTGTGTGGACGCCGATCGCCGTTTGAAGACCAACCAAAATGCGCCACATCACCCTGCGCTCGGTACCGCCAACGTGATGCATTCAGGTTGATCTCCGAACGACGTTCTGCATCCGGTCTCCACACAAAATAATTTCTCCTGCGGTGGGGTAGAGCAAGACAACAAAGTAATCTACTAATTAAAATACACTTTCAGGCAGTTCATCGAGACGGATCTTTCGGCATGCGAAGGTAGTCAACAACGAAGAGTGTTGAGTAGATGCCCACTCCAATGACTCGATAACCATTTCCAGCAGCAACTTGTGCCTCATAAGGTACAGTTAATGGAACGACGCTTAACATAGCAAAATATACCAAAAAAAAAACAAACAAATATTAAATATACTCATCATTATCCATTTTTTTCATTAAAAAAAAATAATTGACCTTTTATTTACTATTCAAGCAAAATTATCGTACTTTCATAATACCCGGATAAAAGTGATCTAGTTCTATCATTTGTTTTATGGAAAGTGATTAGTGTCATATTATATTTATAAATAGGTATTTCGTGGGAGTGCACTGGGCATTGTGTAGAGCTTAATAAATCATGGCCGTTAAAGTACATGATCAAATGACTAGTGCATGAAAGTTAGCTTTTCGAGATTGTAGAAACTCAAAAATTCGAGAGTAAACAATGTGCATATTTATAAGAACGCAAATAAATTTAATGTCAGAATGAAAGTGATCAGAGGGAATCAATCGAACTGACTAATAACAAAGAAAAAACAGAGATTTGAACGGGTACCTGCAGGCGTGCAATGACTCTCCCCTCAGTGTTGATCTTACTTTGGGCACTCTGAGCCTTTTTATCCTTTGAATCATCCTTTTTCTCCTTGCTTTCGAAGATATATCTGTGCAAACACTTAAGCGTGATTAAATCCAGATTTCCAAAGCGGCAATTCCAAAAGGAATAAAAGGAACATAAATATATTTTCAGCACAATTCTTCTATATCACTGTCTTGTTTTAGATTTGTAATAATTAGAGAGACGATCAACAGCCAGTTCTCAGGGAATTAAAGGAAAAACAGCAACGAGATAGGCAAATCGGAGTCTCAAAAAATGCAAATAAATCTAAGCCATCTATACTTCACTTGGTAGTTAATAGACAAAACTGCATAGCATTAAACAAAACCTCACAAGAATCTTTGGCAGTAATATAATGGCTTTTTAATAGGTCATAAACCAAAATGACAAGGAACAAAATTTTAAAAAAAATAAATAAATAAAAAACCTTTCTTTTTTAACTAATCTCTATATAAATGCATCATAAGTTTATAACTACATGTTCTTAGCATCAAACATTTTCTTAATTGCTCAAACTAGCTTTTGCAAGTTCGTCATTTATCGTATGCTTCAGCATCAGCACAAACTTAGGCTTCGTTTCGGACGGCTTTCTTACCACTTATTAAAGCAATTTTTTAGAACAAAAATTTTAATTTTTATTTTTGTTCTAAAAAGTTGCTTTAAGAAGCAGTAATAAAGCCATACCAAACGAAGCCTTAACCACAGGTTCTTAGCATCAAATTCGTAATTACTCAAACTAGCTTTACAACTTCATCAGTTATCAAATACTGAAGTGTAGCACCATCCCAAACCTTAAATTATCCAACTGCATAGCCAATACGTATCATGCACGATCATTTAACAAATATATATGAGCCAATTGATGAATGGCAAACAGTTTAATGGGAGAACCAAAGCCCAACCCCCTTGTACTGAACCATCAGATAAGGTGTTAATGTCTTAATGTGTGTACATAAAGCTATTTTAGGATTGTTGACGTCCAGAAAATTCTGGAGGAGAATCAATCACACATGTTCTAATTTCCTATCAAGTTCTCTTTTTTGACTAGCTTGATTTTACTACAAGACATATCAATCCATTTAGAACTGTGACTCAATCCAACTCAAATCCCCATTTGTGCCCATCTGGTTCCTGTAGATCAGTATAAATATCATCAGAACTCTTCTGTTTACTTTATCCACAACTCATAATAGCCTACTAAAGCCACCTAATATGTGCAAAGGGCCTATCACCTAACACCAGGGGCCTACAACTACCATAAATATTGCACCTCTATTACCTTGACTTTTCTACACACAAAAAGCCTTCAGGGTCTCCCATTAAAGCCAGCGACTAGATTGAAACCAAGTAATAGCTAATGACCAAAAGTATAGATCTGCTACTTCATTCTTATCAAAGCTTCCTCATATGGCCTTTCCCTCAAAGACTCCATGTTAAGCCTTTTAGGAAACTTCCCCTTTGCAGCCCTGTCGCTAGTCAGACCACCTCTTGAAATCTCCCTCAACAATGTTCCACTAATTGATGAGCTCAGCCACGCGCGCATTCTCCTATCCTAGTTTTCTACGGTACTGGCCCATGTGCATTTTAAGTGACATCTCATAAAATGTTTGTATTTGCAGATACACGTTTAAGGCACATACACACCTTTCTTGAAGTGGTATAAGCCCCAAGCATTTCTTATTAGCGCAATACAGGGGTTAGCACTAACCCACAACTATATAAAATATGCTTGCCTTTGCAGGTATCTCGAATCTCCGCGCACATCTTTCTTGGCATAGTGGGAATCTAGGTATAGCTCCAATGTTGCGCACTATCTATAAATATATTTCTTGGCATGGCAGGTTATACAACAAAAATATGAGACTTCCTGCATTATATCATATAGATACTTCTTTGAATGGTGGGATGTCCCATCACACTTCTTAGTAATCCTTCATAGAAGTGTAAAAGTGTTGCCACAATTTCTAAAAATTATATTAAATACTCATATGAATAGTATCTTCCTTTGCATTTATCTCATACCTTCATATACTATTTTTCTGACGTGGTGAGAAGACGTACATTCTCTCAATGTTATGTACTACCTATACAAAACCTTCTTTGGTGTGGCAAGATAAACACAAAAATATGACCGTGTTGCCTTATATACCACATCATATGTATCATTCTTAATGTGGTGGGATAGTCCAACATACTTTTAGAATTCCCTCTATGAGTATGGAAAAAAATTATAATAAATCATTTACAACAAACTAACGGTGACAGAACATGCAAACCAAGGCATACGATATAACTAGAATATTACTAAACATCAAATAAATAAGTATGAGACCAAAAACATTTAAAGAACACGTAATAGCATAAACAAGATGGAAAAATACCTAAAAAACAACTATGCAAATCCTAAAAAACTACTCATGGATGGGGAATAGAACTCGAACTTGAATCGAGAAACAAGTGAGCAAAGCTCCTCATGCCTCCTCCCAAATTATAATACAATTAAATACAACTATAAAATCTTCAACAAACTTAAAAAGATTATTAAGTTAGAGGTAGTCCTTCACAAGGTTGCTAAGGGTATACCTTACCTAAATAGACCCCACAACTCAAGTCAAATCACCTTAAAAATATAAATTTTGAATATCAATTATAAAACTCCTCAAGAATACAAACACAGAATGAAGCCCCCATAGATTCCTTGAATGTATAGTGAACAATCATTCAAAATCACCTTGACTAATTTTTAAAAATAACACGTGCATGTAACCAACCTAATTCATTCGTTCGATGCCTTGACAACACAATAAGAGGATACCTAGCCTCAATCTTGAGGGAGTTGACAAAGCCTACAAAAGCGAATGCGATGAGTTAACTTATGTGTGCTCTGAAATATAGTGATAGAATATTTACTAAAATTTTTGGTCTTATATTTGCATAAGGCTTATAAATCATTTATAATGAATATTTATTTCAAACCGTCTCACCTATAGGACGGAGTCAAAAGATCTACTATTGAGAACCTCTTCATTCGAAGCCATAAGTCTCATATTTAGGTTTCCAAGCAGTAAAACCTAAATTATAGGTCTACCCGCATTCAAGATTATAAATATTGATCACTTGCGTCTCCATTAGCAAAGTTGTAATCCTCATGCTCTAATAAACATTAATGCATTAATCATTCTAAACTTATTTAGTTTCAAGCAACCATTGACCCTCTAAATGAAAGGTTTGTTACTCCCACTTTCATGCATCTCTACTAACAAATTTATAAGTCCCAGCCACTCGTAAAACTAATACTATATAATCAAAGACACAAATGAACCTGAATAGCCTCGCCTACAGGGTGAGGCTATATGATCCACCATTGGGCATCTTTCAATCTATAAGATTGTAAAACACATATAGGCCTCTCCAACATCAGAATAATAAGATCACCCAAATCCATTAACCAGTTTTGGTTAAAAAAAATTTATGACTATTAACTATAAAGTTTAGGATATTAGATTAAAAGCAAAAAGATAATACCCACAAGTAAAAAAAATTAAGAAAAAAGATATTAAATAGGTCATTATCGACTTAAAAAATGGGGTGGCATGTCAACCCAAACAAGACCCGTTTAACAAACAAGTAAAAAAACCCGACCCGAATTGGACCTAGTTATTAAACGGGTCAACCCAAACCTAAATTTTTCTAGTATGGTCATTTTATGACACCCCTACCATATGCTACTAATTCATCATGTAAAACAACAATCGTTATCACACTGTATTAAAACTTGCATACTATCTTCATGGTTTAGACTTTAAAAACTTTTATGATTTAAATATGAAACATATAAGCATTTTTTGAAGGACCACATTAGCTTCTAGAAAAAAAATACAAATTCATGAAGAGATCTTTGTGATGGCAATAAAATACCTGTGATGGCGAAAAAATATGAAATCTCTTTGGTTATGAAATGTTACAACTCGACGGCCCCGAAAGAAAGGCTCTTGAGGGAAAAGTGATTGTATCATCCTGTGTAAAATGCATAAAATAAAGGGGGGTGGTCACTAATGATAT
Source organism: Dendrobium catenatum (assembly GCF_001605985.2). Taxonomy (NCBI): domain Eukaryota; kingdom Viridiplantae; phylum Streptophyta; class Magnoliopsida; order Asparagales; family Orchidaceae; genus Dendrobium; species Dendrobium catenatum. The sequence goes on along the minus strand of NW_021319004.1, from coordinate 2,887,877 downwards.
TCAGTGATATCTAAAATAATATATAAATAAGTATATGACGAATGGAAATAATAAAAGTTAATATATATACGTTGATCCCTGACAACTAATCATTCAAGGAATATAGAGAACAACTAATCATTCAAGGAATATAGAGAAACTCACCTGCCAATTCGATATCCTAGGCGAGTGGTGAAGTTGTTCAGTACTAACTCTGGCTTGTGGCTTGTAGGATTCCCATGGTGCTAGATATATTTTAAGGAAAAATAAAAATACTTCAGGTGTTGATTTGAGTTGAAATCATAAACTTTTTTTTTTCAATGAGCACATTCCTTCACTATATGCAATAAAAAATTTCAAATACTTACACCCAAAAAAATAACAAGGATGTATTTAAACAAAATAAAAAATAAATACATAACTAAAGCAGCAAAACAAACTATTGCCTTTTCACCTCAGGAAGGCATGGCAGTTTAAAATTTACCACAATCATTCTATAAATTAAAAAAAAAATGTGGAATTGCTAGGCCTAGTTAGGACTCATGTCTTGGTTGAAGGTAATTTTAGAATTCAAACACAATAATCATATAAACTAGAGAACATAAAAATTTATAATAACATGGGCCCAATTTGGATTTGCATCTTGATGCAATAAATGGAGTTATTGATATCCTTTGTTTGACAGGCTTCACTTACAAGCCCAACACCCAAAATCCAACCAATCTCCAAATCCATAAATGGGAAGCCTGCCTTGGTCTTTGACCATGCATTGACCTAGTCTCATAAAGTACCTTGCCTTAAACAACATAAACATAAATTGACTCACCAAAAGAAACTCAACTAACTCAAATCAAACCCAAACTAAACCCGGTTAACCATAGGATCACTTGAGTCAAATTGATCATCATAAACCTAGGAAACACTTTAAATCAATACCCTTCCAATAAACTCATAGAAGTTTATATCTACCTCCTGTGATAGTACATCCTTACCCATATAAAAGTTATTTTGAAGCCCGCAAATTTTTGGTGAATACAATAGAGGTTTTATTTCCAACAAAAGTCTTAATAAAGTTTTAATACAAGATATTCAACATAATTCTAATGATCAACACCCGAACTATAAAGGCTAGCTTGGTGAGGGCAAGAGCTATCATCCTCAAGTGTAGGAACATTCTCTAAGAACCTCACTTTCGTAAAAGTTGTACAATAAAACTAAATCAAGTATACTATATTGTAAGAATAAGGTTGTTATCAGTATTGCATGGAACCCTGTCCATCATGATCAAATTAAACGAGTGGAAGTTTATCGACACTTTATTAGAGAAAAAATTTTCAATGAGGATATGTGCATGCCATATATTTCCTCATTAGATTTGACTGTTGACATCCTAATAAAAGAAATAACTAGACCCAATATTTGAAAAAAAAAAGTATTGACATACTTTATGATGCTTACAAATCAACTTGAAGGGGAAGTGGAGCGCCACTTGCCACCCAATCCAAAAAGGAGAAAAGAACAAATGTTGTTTCATCTTCTACATACTTGGAGTGTTACCTATAAAATTCAAATTGACATAGGCCTGGATTGCTGCAGTTTTCTCCCAAGATGGCAATTCCTGCAGGAAATACTCCTTAACAGCTACATTTTTCGATTGAATAGTTATAACTTTTCAATTTTCCTTTCTTGCTATAATTTCTTCTGTTTTTCACCTTTGAAAACCACTATTTATATGGGCCAATTTTCAACCAATGCCTACACTTTTGGGTTAAATAGTTCTAATTTTTCAATTTTCCTTTCTTGTGCTTTCTCCTCTGTTTTTTCACCTTTGAAAACCACTATGTATAGGGGCCAATTTTCAACCAATGCAAGTAAATATTCCATTATTTTGTCTCTCTTCTCTTCTACATCATTTTCTAACATAATAAAAATTATATTTCAAAAAATCAAGTAATATAATAGCAAAACCAAATAAGTCTGAAGTCGGTAGTTTTTAGAAAATTTTCATTTAAAAAAAAAACTTTTGTTGTAGAGTTTAAGGCAATGTTAATTCAAAACTGAAATTAAATTACCTTAATATCCTTGCGCAAAACAAGATTAGAAAGCTTAAAATGTGCGGTTGGTCCATCAGGCAAGTTGATTATCAGTAACGCATCTGGAAAATTAATAATTAGGGGAAAAAATAACACTAACTATTAATACAACAAAAAACTTTCATAAAAGAAAAATATAAAAAACACCTGGTTCTCGACGATTAGTGTGGACAACTACAATAGATGTGAACTCTTTGTTTTTGGCATATTCTACAATCTGAAAGTAAACAAAAGTGGTAATATTACAGAATAATTACCTCATTATGAAGAAATAAAACAAAAAGTCATTTTCTAGCGTAATACCTTTTTGAGTTCATGCGTTCCTCGCTTATAATAGTGGGCATTTGGAATAACAGTCATCAGCTCTTGTATGAAAGCAGGTCCTCTCTGTTAAAAATGGAAGAAGATTACCTGTAGCAAACCTTGACTATGCTAAAACTATATCCACAAAAAGGTTAACTTACAGTGGAGTTGAACCGGCATGTGGTGATCAATATTTTTGGAGGTATCTCTAGTTTCAATATCTTGCTGAATTCATCAGCATCATTTGCTGCAACCAACTGTGCCCGCAAAAAAGAAAATAGAAACTCAAAAAATAGGAGATAATAAAAAGCAGCAAAGAATTGGACAATTCACACATGAAAACCCTTTTATAAGGAATATAACGCACTGAAATGAGACGGAGCTCAATCCATCAGAACTTGTGAAAAATGCTTTATTGGGGGTGATATCAAAGATTATGAGATCCCAGTAATTATTATTATTAATTTTGAGAAAATGCATGTGATTTTGTTTGATAAGCAGTAACTAGTTCTTATGCGTTCTAATATGAATAAAAGCATCAGCGTCATTTGATAATATACAACAGTAACACAAAAGCCTAACAATTGGATTTCCCAAAAAACAATAATTGCTTCAGCCACAACTACAGGCAACAATTTCTTCTATAATAATTCTACAACTAATTTTAGAGAAAGCTGTAACAACCTCATATGGACACCTTTATTCTTTCTACACCATAATTTGTTGCAACAACAAAATTTTAAATTTCAAAGATTTAATCTATTAGGCAAAAAGGTTATGGAAATTAAAAGGGGAAAAAGAAGAGACTAAAAGTATCAATTTTAATAATTCAACATAAAATGTGTCAATCAGTTCTTTAAGAAAAAAGTAATAATTGAAGGACATAATTGTGGGAAACAAATGCAACAATGATGAAAACTAAAATCAAGGAACACTGGGATCCTCTTTTTCACAACTCATTTTCATGCTATAAAATCAAAAGCTTCACAATATGAGAATTTATATTTTAATTAATCCATCAATATTATTTAACTTGAATTTCGATTGACTTTTTTTATTCAACGATGCATATACATTCTTATAAATTATAAAGAGTGAGATGCGTTTCTATCCTTCATGTTCTGGATTGGATGTATTGTCACTGTTGCACGAAAGTGAATTAAAAATACCCCTTTATCTGGAAGCAAGAGATGGAAAAATCATTTTTAGCAAAGTGCTCAATTTTTTGGTTGTTCGGTTGATTAGAGTTGTCTATGGCTAAGTAACATCTAACATAACGCATTGTCTCAAACACCAAAAAGTCTGAATGAAATTGAATAGGTCAACAGCTGGAAACAGAAGAAAAAGAAACTCATTCCATATCACTTTCAAACAAGCTAAGCCTCCAAACTTTTCAAGAACAACATTACAACTTGCATTTCCACTTGCTACAGGCAACCAACAAGGCCTTATATGGAGGAAGAGAATTGATCCGCAGCAAAAATAAATAAATAAGATTCTCCTTCCATATCAAAGCCTAACAAGACTAGCCCTCAAACTTTTTCAAATGTCATGAAATATAATCTTGATTAGACAGTTTGGTAAGATGAATTAAGACGAGAGTCGCCATCAAAGTCCATAGGCCCAAAATTGCTTGACACGAAAGACAAACTCCTCGTGTTTTTACTTGAGAAAATCATTGCTAAAAGAACATAATAAATGTAATTGTACATGAAAGTTCTACAAAGACAAAAAATATAACATTCGTAATGCATTCAACACAAATTGCTAGAGTTGAAAATTATCATCCAATTTGCAATGATATATTAAAACTAGCCTTCACAAGATAATATTCATTTAACTAAGTTTCTCAGCAATAGTAAACCTTCACATTTATAATCAGAAGCAAGAAAACACAATTTATCATAATGCTCAAGTAATACCACGTTCAATGAATAGAATGTTTTTTTTTTGGGACATTTAGGCCATTTAAGGCAAACTCACACACACAACGCATACACATAGACTCGAACCCTGGACCTCTTAGTTGGAAGCCTAAGCTCTCAACCAATAGGCCAAGCAGAGTTGTGTAATGAATAGAATGTTACCGGCATCAAAAAGTAAATCATAAAAACCAAAAGCACAGATAAGGCGATTTAATCATTATATATTTGAGAGAATTCAAAATAAAATTCTCATTTAAATCTAATAAAGAAAGGTCATTTCAAATATTTTCTAACCAAGTCTTTTTAGTTCTACCTCTACCTTTTCTTAACATAAGTCAAATCAAATACAACTACTCTTCTAACCAGGTCATCGGAATGTTGTCGTTTTATGTGACCAAACCATCTAAGACGGCTCCCTAATCTCATCTTCCACTGAAGCTACTCCAACATTCTCACGTTATGCTCGTTTTGTATCCTGTCTCTAAGAGTAAAGCCACTCATGCACCTGAGCATCCACATCTCTGCAACACTTAACTTAATATTATATTTTTCTTTTAATGGCCAACATTCTGCACTATAAAGCATTGCAGGTCTCACTGCCATCTTACAGAACAGAAAGAAGGCCAAAGGAATAAAAAAAATGAACTTAAGGATTTCCTTTTTTACTTTCTTACTACAAAAAAGGGACAAAAGTAAGGAAAAAAAATTATGAACTTTTTAGTGCATGATGCACACCATATGTGTAAGAACAATCAATACAAAAAGTGTTATTTTACCATTTTAAGTAAGTAGCCAAGGTTAAAAAGAGCACTTGAGTTAGGAATATGGTGTGAAAGCTTAGTGCGCTACCAACGAGATACCAAGATTCTCACATATTGACAAGCATTTCCAATTAAAAATGCAAGACACTTGAGTGGCATCACATACTGCCTAAGGATATAAAGTATTAATGCCTCAATAAAAATGAACAACAAGAAGACCAACATCCTATCTGAGTAAAGAAGTGAAAGTTTGAAAATGAAGGCTTAGTTTGACAGTTGGCACTATAGCGGTGGCCCGCTCACTAACTAGTCCTCATGCTTTCAGGGCAATGCTGATGCAGAATCTACCAACCAAGTGCAACTTCATGCTACCATCACAATCAAGTGGGATATAAGTCCCATGAATGTCCACAACAAAAGGCCCTCCACCTAGCTCATGAAGATTTTAAAGATGGAGACCAACATCAAAGTAAATAAGGCATTATGGGAAATTCTAAACTAGGCGAAGGGGAGGACAAAGATCCTCTCATGTGCATAATTAAAAATATTTTGCTAACCCAACCATAGAACATCACTCAATGTCACTTCATAAGGTATGTAATGTGATCGTGGATAGTAATAAATGCAAATATATTGTGTAGAAGGCACTCATCAATGCCTTCAAGCTTCCAACCAAGAATGATCCATGTGCGTACAAGATCGAGTGACTTAAGAAAGGATATGAGACCTGAGTCACTAAAAATATGTCGGGTATTGTTGTCTATCAAAAAATTTTATCGAGATGACATCCAATATGATATATTGGATATGTATGCTTGCCACCTCCTTGGACATCCCAGGCAATATGATCTTAATTTGTTTCACCGGGCAAGGAAAACAACAACACTTTTCATTGGCTTGACAAGCAAATCACCTGGCTACCTTCACCGCAAAAGTTGGAAATCCAATCTATAACAACAAGCCTTTATCCCACTATGTGAGATCAACGACATAAATAATTTTTTTTTCTTTTGTGCCCTATTAAGAGTTAAATTTTCATTTAAATCTAATAAAAAAAATTATTTTTAATACTTCATAAGTCATAACCTAGTCTTTTTATATCTACCACTACCTTTCTTAGCATAGTCCGGATCTAAAACATCCACTCTCCTAAGAGGAACATCAGAAAGCCGACATTTTATGTGCCCAAGCCATCTAAGGCAGCTCTCTCTAATCTTATTTGCCACTAAAGATACTCCAACCTTTTCACATATTGATGATCTCAAGACCCAAATTATGTTCTGAGCTGAAGCATAATTAAGTGGTTATGTAATCAGTTGCTAAAACATCTCCTTCTGCAACTGTATCCATCCCACAAGAAGCCCAACCCAACTGGACAACCATCCCACAATGCAATCTCCCAATATTGCACTTGATCTTCCGTCTCTATAAGAAATACAACATTTAATCGATTTTCTTCCGAGAGCGAGTCCTCCTAATCTACCACACTCCCACCACAACAACAACATCAAGCCTTTATTCCACCACATGGGGTCGGCTACATGAATCTCTATTCTCCATTGTGTCCTGTTAAAAGTCAAATTTTCATTTACATCTAATAAAAAAAGACATTTCTAATACTTTCTAAGCAATTCTTTTTAGGTCTACCTCTACATTTTCTAACATAAGCCAAATCTAATACATCTACACTCCTAACAAGGTCAACGGAAGTCCAACGTTTTATGTGACCAAACAATCTAAGGAGTCTCTCTCTCATCTTATCTGCCACTAGAGCTACTCCAACCTTTTCACATGAGAATCAAAGCATAAAATAGCGGCCCATGCTGATGTGAAACGTAATGCATGGAAACAAGAACTGCTTGGGGATTTTAATATAAGATTATTAAAATTTTGCTAGTTAAAGAATTAATGCTTACCCAAGTTAGGTTTTCAGAATATCAAGTCGAAATTATGTAAGGCATGCGGTTACAACTAGATTAACGAGACAATATCAAATTGACAACATATAAATAGAGAGTAATGTTATGGCGAGAAACAATAATCCACGGTTAACAAATAGAACTCTTCACCTTGGGTCCCTCGCTCACGCTCTTGACGGTGGAGCTTTAACGGAGGAAGATTGAGAGCAAACCGAGCGATGCCACTAGGAGACAAATGGCGCCCAAAGTATAGTCTGTTGGAGAAGTAGCCAGAGGCGGGTAATCCACGGGATGACTAGTGAGCATCCAACGTCCGGGAAGAATAAAATCCATGGTCGATCTCAGGATCTGCCATGCACCGATGACGATGAGGTTGGGAGAGGAAGTTGTATTCTTCTCTTAGCTTCAAGTTTCATGAGCAACTAAGTTTTCCCAAGAGTGGGGATGCAAGGGAGGGGGAGCGGCCAAGGTAGGGAGAAGGGGAAGGGGCGACTTGAATGAGGAGCTTGGATTAGGCTAGGAGAGGAAATCTGAAATTAATTTCAGATTTCCTTAATTTGAGTTGGGCTCACATAACTTCAATTTTTGAAATTTGAAACTTAGACGTTAGGAGGGAAAGTGGGAATTAATGGGGCTTAATTTGGAGCATTGACTTAAGCTCCTAATTAAGGAACGGAAGTAATGGGTGGCCGGTCATAGAGAGGGAAGAGGAAGTTTTGGAAATTCTGAAATTAATTCAGATGTAAGTGGTTTTGGAGGAATTTAATTTGAATTTTGAATTCAAATTAAGGAGGGATTGGGAGCTTTAATGGGAATTAATGGCAAAGCCATCAATGAGTGGTCGGCGGCATTGAGAGAGAGGGAGAGGGGTTAGGGGGAGACTAATTGCTTTCCAAATAAGTTGAGATCAAATAGGAGGGAAATTAATAATTCCCCTCTAAATGAAACTTGGATTGGATTCAAATTCGAAATCTTTCCTTATTTGGAATTTAGCAAATATAAAAAGTTTTTGAATTTCAAATTTACTAACTCCTCCCTTTATTGCAAGAATCAAATTAGGGAGTCATTATGACGATTAAAATCATCATAATGAATTTGGGGGAAGATGGGGCCGGCGGTCAAGAGGAAGGAGGAGAGAGCGTCGGGTGAGGGGAAGGGGAAGGGCTTGGCTGTCGGTGGGAGCTTGAGGTGGTGGAGCTAGGGAGGGCTTGGGGGGGAAAAGAGGAGGCTGGTGGTGGCAGGGGAATGGGGGCCGGTAGCTAGACGGTCAGTTGGTGGCCGGTTTGTGGAAGCCGGCGGCAAGGGGAGAAGGGAAGAAGTGGTGGAAGATGATAGAAACCAAGAGCTCTCACAAAGAGGGTTGTTGGGTACTTCGATTGAGCCTCTCCTAGGCTTCCTCACTTGAGAACTCACAAAGAGAACTCTAGAACTCACAAAGAGATCCAAAATCAAAGAAATTTCATATCAATATTCATCATCTCATACAATGCATGAGGCCTCCTATAAATAGGCCAAAGTGAAACAAAACTAAAAGACATAAATGCCCTCGGGGCTACAATATCAAATGACCACCCATAAGGGTAAAACAGTAAAACTGAAAAATAAAATAAACTACTACATAAAATGACTCAAAATAAAACTCCTGATCGTGGCCGTCGATCTCCGGCGTCTCTGATGGCACACCTGTCGAAATCGCTGACGATGTCCTCATCACATTCTCACGAATATCCATGAGGTACAAAACATCCATGAACTTGGCACATTCTATCATCCATTAATTCATAATTTTAGCTTCCTTGTTTCCACAATCACTATTTGCCTTAAAAAATAATTTTTTTGTTGGAATCATGAGCAGAAACAAGTTTTCTTATGTTAAAAGAGGAACTAAATTTCACTCCTATTCTCGTCCTCCCAAACTTTGATCATGTCTTCAAAATTGTGGATGACATTGGCATGATCTGCACCAATGTCGTCCTTACACGAGGGGAGGTAGATCTAATTTTTCAATAAGAACTTAACTAATGCTGCGCAAAAATGGACAGCCTCTGAGCAAGAACTTTATATGCTTATACGAGCATTGCAACATTCAAAGCAATATTTAATCCAAAAGGAATTTATTTTACCCAATGATCATCAAGCTCTGAAATACTTAAATTATGAAAACATGTTATCTAGGATGCATGCTCGACGGATTCTCTTCTTACAAAAGTTCAATTCAAACATTGAGTGGGTCAACTAAATCGAGTGGATGATGCTCTCAACCGCCGAGCCTCTATACCTCACATTACAAACCAGGCTTGTGGGGCATGATGCTCTGAAGAATTTGTCCGTCGATGATGAGAATTTCAGCAACATATGGGACTACAACCATAATCAAATCCATTTTGGTGATTACCGATACAACAAGGTTACCTCATTAGGACAAATCAGGTATGTATGCTAAGAACTTCCTTACAGGAGTTCCTTATTCATGATCTATACATTAGCAAACTAGCGACCTATACAGGGCACGACAAGGCTATTGTAGACATCGTAAAAAAATTCATTTTGCCGCAAATACAGCAAAATATTACCATTTTTATGCAACAATGTGAAGTGCGTCAAATCACAAGGAACAATCTCAAAATTTAGGCATATAACTCCATTACAAATATTAAGCAATATTTCAAACTAAATAAGTAAGACCTTTGTTTTGGGGCTACCGTTGATGCAATGCAAGAAAATCTTGGTGTTTGTGGTTGTAGACTAATTTTTTAAGATATCTGACTTCATTATATGCCAGAAGATTGTCGATGCTATTAATATAACCAACAACTCTTCCAATAAGTGGTCGGATAGCATGAGGGCCCTAAAATTATAACATTAGACCACTACATTAAATTTGTGTCATTTTTGGCAAGTGTTATGTGGAGGGTCCGAACCATTTTGACATCTAGTAGTGCTTACCATCCCCAAACCAATAGAAAATTAGAGTTAGAGAATTGTACTTTCGGATCCATGATTTGTTGCCTAGCCGAAGCAAGACTCAGAATACGATATCAAGCAAATTCTTGAGCCATTTTTGTATTCAATAGTATGATACATTACTTCGTTGGGAGGTTTCTATTCTTGATTTGTTTACACCAAATTCTATGGTTGATCTTATCACCTTACCACCCATAGTCGTGAATAAGAACTTTGGGCACCTCACGGATGGCATAAATCACATTTCACGGTAAAATGTGTAGCAATAACTTGAAGAAGCCAATGTAAAATATAAGCCAATCCCAGATCAATACTATTGACAAAAAATATTTCGTGAAGGAGACCTTATAATGGTTCACCATAGGAAGCATCATCATCCTGCCGGTACCTACAATAAACAACAGGAAGAGTGGGCATTTCCCCATCAAAAGGAAGCTTTGAGATAATGTTTATATCATTGATTTGTCAGATGAAATGAAGATATCCAAAACTTTCAACATGAAAGATATATTACAGTATCATCCTCTAGATGATGCCAAAGTCATATGAAGTGAACTCATAGTCAAGTTCTTTAAGAAATGGGGAGAATTTATGCAATCGCCGCAACCAATATTAAATCCTAAACTTAATACAAGATGTTAAACCTTTTTTTTTTTTTTGTATTAATAGTTCTGATAGCCTTTCTACATTTTGTTTTTCCCTAGTTGCAACTTTCCCACCTTTCTACTGTAGTAGAGGTGTTTACGCATTTCCATTTTCAGCAAGCAAATGTGTAATTAGTGACCAAATATACAAAACTTCATATACAGTTTCTTTGGTTTCTCACTTTTCCTCGTGTTTCTTTGTTTTCACTGTCCCAGCTACACTAGGGTAGCATGCCACCACACCACGCCTAAGCAGCACAGTTAAACAGGGCATGAGCATTTAGTTCTAGAGTTTTATAATTGATTACAAGTTCAACCACAAAAAATGAGAAAATCCCTCTTTCTGAGGAACGCTCGATCAATTATCTCAAAATAAGCAATGCATTTACTATTCAAACAAAGAGAGAAAAAAAAAAAACGCTAGCTCACAATCTGCAAAGCTTCTAAACACCAAACAACCATTGCAATAGTTATTTCCCCAAATTAAACTTCAAAAGAAAAATCCTTATATGAAAAATAAATTCAGAGGCTTACACACCTCTTCATCATTAGGCTTACAGACAGTCTCATCCGGCTCCCTTGTATTCTCGATCGTCCGAGGAATCTTCTTTGGCGGCGGCTGCATTACACAAGAATAAAAAAAGCAACGATTTAATGAGAAAACAGAGGAGAATTTTTTAATCAAAGGGAGATGAAAGAGAAGACCGGGCACAAGGAACATGGCAGCTCACCTCCTCGCCAAGCTCGAGAGCTCTGTTCTCTGCAGCTTCACGGGCCTTGGCTTGCTTCCGCTTCTCGGACTTCTTATCGCGTTTAAGATTGGCGTACACTTTGCTACGCTTCTCTTTGTTCCTAATCAGAGACGGGAGAAGCTTTGCTTTCTTTATCTCCTCCCCGTCCCCTCTATCTCCTGCTGCCGACTCTGAAGCACGATCCTTACGCTTTCCGGCAACCATTTCGCTCCCCTTCCAATCTGTTGGTAGCCCGATGGAGTCCTTTTCAATTACTAAACCAATCACTCGATTTTAGGAATAAATCCCGGATTTACTAAATCCTAGGTTCGGCGGATGGACGGGTTTTGGCTGAAGAAGGTCGCGAAAGGGAAAAAGATGGTTACCTTGGCAGCGAGCGAGCTGCCGTGGTGACTTCCGATCCGACGTCGTCGAAGGAGGCGAAGACTCTTTCAAAACACTACTTCGGCCGCGAGAAAAGCATTAACACAGAAGGCAAAGAAGAAGAAAAGGGAACCCTAGGCGGCCCTACCATTTAAATTATAAATTATTCTAATTCAGCTTAATTAGTTTAATTTAAAATATTAATAATTAATTAAATAATTAACAGTATAAATTATAACATAATAATTAGTTAGAAATGAAATATTTAAATAGTTAATTTGATAATTAATGATATCATTTGAAATAAAAATTGTATTAAAAACACTTAAATAATTAGTAGTATATTTGGTAATTAAAAATTAATATAATTAACTTAATTAACATAATTTGAAATAAAAATAATTAATTATATAGTTATAATGTAAATAATAATTAAATAAATAGTTAGTAGTAGAATACTTAAAAGAAATTATTGAGATAATTAATAATTAAACTTAATTAAGTAACACTTAAATAATAAATTAAATTATTAGTAGGAGTATTAGTAAATAATTAGTTATTTCAAATAATAAATAAATAAATAATTATAAAATTACCAATATAATTAGAATACCTAAATAAGTAAATTTATAATAAGTATTATAATTAATAATTAAATTATTTAAAAATTAGATAGTTTCTAATTATATTATTTATTAGTATAACTTATTTAATAAATAATTTATAATTACATGTAAATTAAATTAAAAACATATTAAATTTAATTTTAAATTAACTAGATTGAGTTGTCAAATAATTTCAAAAGATTTAACTATATTGTCAAATAGTTTTTAGGATTTAAAACATTCAAGTCATGTTTGGATGCAGGATTTAGGTAGGCTTTAGGCAAGATTTAGGTCTTTTTTTGGGACGGCTTTCTTACTATTTTCTAGAACTTTCTAGTATAAAATTTTTTAATTTAAAAAATTTTTGTGCTAAAAAACTATTTTAGAAAACAATAAAAAAGTCTAACCAAACGAAGCCTAAGCTAAGTCAAGATGAACACAAAAAAATGCAAAATTAAATCTCACGATAAGTCTAAGTTGCACTTCACGACATTTTCGCCATTTTTGCCCTAAATCCCACATTTTGTAAATCCGATTTTTTTGTCAGATTTAAGGACTTAAGCTTTGTTTAGGACGTCTTTCTTACTGCTTCTTAAAGTAACTTTTTAGTAAAAAATTAAAATATTTGTAATAGAAAACTACTTTAAAAAGCAATAAGAAAGTCATCCCAAATAAATCATTTTCAACTTTTTTTTTTAATTGGGCATTAAAATATAATTTTAATATAAGTGAAAATTGATTTAAAAATCTTTGTAAATACTTTAAAGTTCAAGGTTTTGGATTGTGCCTTTGCCCAATGATAGCATTTTTAAGAAAAATGCAATGCAATGAATTTCATTATTGTTTGATATTTGTAATTGAGAAATACTATACATTATTATTTTTTCTATGAATTTTTTTAAAAGGTTCAAACCAAAAGAATTATAGACAAATTTTTTTATGAGATATTATATTCATATATTTTTTTAGGTTGCTTAAATTTATAATAAATTGGTAGCATGTGATCTACAGATAACCTTCATTGCTTGCTGTGGTATGATTTTGAGCAGCTCTAATTCTTTGAATCTGATGGTTAGTTTTGTGGTTTTTGCTATTTTAATTGTTGATTTACCTTCAGAGTTTGAATGTTTACAGAGATATGTTTTTGGAACTTTGCCTGTTAATCAGTACTCATATTGGGTCTTGGCATATAAATCGCGGGCAGAGCAGGCAGACAGCGAGGTCATGTTTCGAGTCAGGTCATTTCCGGGTCAATTCGAACCCGATCTAACTTTTGAAATAAGTCGATTTGTCGAACCCGAATCCGACGGATTTTATTGGTCATATTCGAGTCGGATTTTTGGATCGTGTCAAAGTGTCAAATATTGACATCTCTAATTGAAGCGATGCTTTGTGTTATTATTCTCGGAGTTGGTCTCGAATGATTAATTGCATGCCACTAATTATTATTGGGTATTTTATTAATGTAGGTATCATTTCATTGCTTCAATTTTGGGTCTTTTTGGCTAACCTTACATTTCCTTATTGTTTTCAAGTTTATTCATAAATATATTGGTGGATCAACTCATGATGCCTGTTAGGTGAGTTTTTTATTTTGTTTTATGGCCATACTAACCAATGGCACTTGCTAAATGCGCTCGCCAAGCGCATTCACCAAAGGCACTTGTCATGAGCGAGCTAAGTTTAATATGCCATGACACATATATTTATCTTAATTACTCCACATCTCTCTAACAATTTAATATTGTACTATTTTATTATTTTTTAGGTGTAGCTTCTCTTGTAACTTTTCAAAGCCTATATATAAAAGGGTTTGGAGGTATTTTTTAGACCTTTTCTTAGCTATGAGAGCATACGATATTCAATACATATATATTTCTGCTTATTTATCATCTCTCTTTCTTAACCCAACAGCTTAGCTAGTTTTGATAGTAAAGTCAATGTGTCTTTCATGAATAGATTTTGATGAGGTCATCAATAGGATATTTCGGCACGTCTATCAAAGACGACCACGGAGATCGACGACCACGATTGCGAGCCTTTATTATTGATTTTACTTGTACCTTCAGTTTTTTATATTATGCTTTTATTTTCGTAGTTTCCCATTTTACCCCTGAGGGTAGTAGTTGCTTTTGTAGCCCCAAGGGGCATTTTAGACTTTTGCACTTTATTTTCTTTGGAGCCTATTTATATGGCCATTGTATCTTGTATGAGGACTATTGGATAATTGAATGAAAATTACGATTGTGTTCTCTTTGTGAGTGCATGAGGATCTCTGTGTGAGTTCTTCAAACTTGAGATCTCTTAGTGAGTTCTCAAACCTTGTTCTTGTTTTCTTTCTTGTGTTATTTACTTTCTCTTCCCCGCCCAAAATCCTCACATCATCCCCTAGTTGGCAGCCGAACCCTTGGCTTTTCCCCTCCCACCCGTCGGCCAACCTAGCCCCACCGTCCGCCAATGGTGCCGCCGGCCTCCCCTCACGTCCACCCTCCCACCACCACTCTCCCTCGTAGCCGCTCTTGAATTGAAATTTCAAATTTTGAAATTCTTCCATTTTTGGAAAGTTTTCATTTTTGGAAGAATGAATGAATTGAAATTTCGAAATTTGAATCAAATTGGATTTATTGGATGATTGCCTAGTCATCATCCTTGAATAGAAATCCCCTCCCTCTCTCCCTAATTTCCTCTCCCTGCACTCAACCCGCCGCCCCCCTTATTATGGCCCCATTAATGGCCCTCATTAATTCCATTAATCCAAATTGAAATTTGAAATTGATTTCATTTGGATTTCCCTCCCAACCCAACCAAAACTGAAATTATTCTCAGTTTTCACACTCAAACCCTCTCCTCTCTTCCCCCATTGCCGCCGGCCCCCTTGGGTTTCTTTCCCCTCATTAATTCCCCATTAAGGAATTAATGAAATTGAATTAAGGCTCAAATTCCTCCCTCCAAAACCCCCAAAACTGAAATAATTTTCAGTTTCTACCACCACAGCCCCTCTTTCTCCTCTTCTCACCGCCGGCCTCCCCCTTGGCACCCGGAGCCGCCGGCCTCTTCCTCCACCCTTTCGAGATCTTGCTTGCGGCGACCTTCCGGATCCACTCCAAGGATGCATGGACGAACCCGAGTGGAACTACGGGTTTTAATACGATTGCAACGGAAGAGTCAACATCTTGCGGTCACAATTCTTTGACGTCGGATTTGATTTCGACGATACCGTCGACGAATACTTGGACCGAATCTTGCCGGCGCTTGTAGACTCCATTGACGAACACTTCTCCATCTACACTTGGATTATCAAAGGTCGATCTACCGTGCCTCCTCCGCCTCCGAAATCCTCTTCCATGGCAACGTTCCTTGGTACCTCCATCTTAGTGGCAACCTCCATGCTAGTTTGGACAATCTTCCGTCGCTTAGCTTAGTCTCCGTAGGAAGAGAGTGTTAAAGGTCTCAAGGTGTGAACAACTTGGTATTAATTGTGGGATTTTTATTTACTAGCCTTTGTTTTATTTTTTTTCTTCGCATTTGCTTAAAGAGTTTAGCTTTCTTGTCGTAATTTCTTTGCCTAGCAAATTGAACACCGCGAATTACATATAATTGACTTAACTTTGATGCATGATTAGATAATTTGTGGAGCTCAAATTTAATTCTCTTTTAATTTCCTGTGTAACTCCTTCATCGCATCACATCAGATTTGAATTCAAGAACCTCTTAAATGCGGTGAGCATGAAGTGATACCATTGACAAGAAGCCAAATACTATGATTTGTCAATATGAATCATAACTTTATAACCCACCATGACCTGATGGAAATGGAACAAAGAATCACAATAATGATACATAGAGCATTGAAGGTGACTCCCTAGAGAGAACCCATGCGTGAATAAGCCAGAAGGATAGCTCCATTGCTCAAAGAACACATTATAGCGATAGAGCATTGAACTCAAAACAAGTGGTAGATGAGATCTATTACCACAATTGCAAAGAAGAATCCACTCCCCACCTTGATAAGTGAGAATAGGGAGTCTAGTGATCAGGATATGATGACAGGAGCCACCCTTTTCTCGAAGATTGACCTTAAGATTGGGTACCATCAGATCTGGATCCGACCAAGTAATGAGTGGAAGTGTAATTTTTTAATTAAGCATCAGCCTACGCATTTAGTTCTACATCACGTAGTTTATGAAAATCAAAATACCTCAGTGAGAACTACACATGGGGAGGTTAAATATTGTCGACCTTATTGCTTACTTTGAGTCAGCCACCTCACTGAAGAACACAACACCGCATTGAAGTGTCATCTATTCTTCGCCACCTTTAAGGACTCAACCCTTCTGGTGGTTCTCATGCTTTCCCCTTGGCATCGTCATATCATTTGTAGCTTGTAAAAGGATTTTTGTCACACAATTCGCGAGCACCCAGAAGCCCTTTAAGAGCTTCAACATTAATCATTCCAATCAAAATCAAAGAAAAAGGAAAATAATTGATGCTTAAAAGTTTTATCATTTCAAAGAAATATTCAATATGTTCATCCTCAAGCTTTATTTGAAGTCTCAATTAGTGTCATCTCTCTCCATCTCTTAATAAAGCTTTAAATTCATGTTTTGACATATATTATAAAACTTGCATTGCAGAGATTAAATTTTGTTGATTTACTGGTTATAGCTTTTAGTCACAATCAAGTGTTTCAACACTTTTAGAAAAAATTCAAGTAAATTAGGGAATTGTGGGTTTTCCTCACTCATATAGGAGAGGTGCAGCAGTTGTACTTGTGGTTGGCAAAGAGTAAATTGTATTTTGGTTTAAACTTATCTATTAAGGAGAAGAGGGTGTTATTTTTTATGTTATTTTAAATTTTATATGTTATATGTGTAAATAATAAAATTTATATGTTAAACGTATGAAGTCTATAATTTTGAGTGTTGTGTATATAAATCCCCCTAGAATAAAATCAACCTAGCAGCAAGCAACTACTGCAAAAATGGAAGAAATATTCCCACTTAAAGTGGAAGATTTGACAGACAATATGGCACAACTTGTGTTGTTCTTCCTGCTAAACAATGAGGTTTTCCCAGCTTTCTAACATGAAGTATACAAATGAAATGAATCATACCATATTAAAATAAAATCAAATTCACAATGGAAGTTATGAAGAGCAATTATTTTAAAAAAAGATTTAAGATGCATATTTAAAAGACAACAAATCTTAACAATGTTCTCTCTGGCATTGGAAGAGAGATTATACAAGAAAAATATTTACTAAAACAACAGTAACTGTAAAAGAACAGGACATATCAAAAGAATGATTCTAAGAGAAAGCAGAAGAAATACTAAACAAACCGATGATCAGCAAAGACATTGGCTGCTGCAGCAGGCTTTATCGCAGCAGCAGGACCGCTTCTCTTTGCAGCTCGGGCAACAGTACCAGACACAGCCACAAGAACATCTGGGACAAGTGAAACTTGGAAAATGGCAGTGAGGCAAAGTACAACATTTCTTACAGGAATTGCAGCAGGAGCAACCATGATTTCCAGTACAGGAACTGCAGTTATTTAAATTATCAAAAACACATTGTCTTGGTTTTCTGAGCCGGAAAGAGCAAGGGCATGAGCAGCAGAGCCATGAGAAATTGCAGCAAAGGTTTGATCTAGCACAGAAAAAAATTTGAAAGACTTTAAAGATTGTTAAAGACATGAATAGATGCTCATGTGGTTGTATGAATACATGAGGGGTTACTTGGTTTGCTACAAACCGTGTAGAGTTATCAAAATTTAGGAAATGTTTTTGTTTGCCTAACTCTTAGTTTATTTCTCTTTCAACTTCTGAAGCTAAACACAAATAATTTGACGGCATTTATTTTGGAAGCAAATCAACTATGATGCAAAAACACAACAATAACAACAACAACATCAAGCTGTTAGGCCGGCCCAGGAGGGGCCGGCTGGACCGGTCCAGCCCGGACCAGTCCTCACTTACTCCAGGCGGAACCGAGCGGAGCCGAGCGGCACAGGAGCGGAGCTGAGCGGCACAGGAGTGGAACCAAGCGGCACAGGCGGAACCCGTGGGGGGCCAAGGAGGAGTTTTGGGAGGGAAATTTTGAATGAGAGGGGATGTTTAGACATTTTGTAAAACTCCTTTATGGTTAATTAGGAGGTTAGGAGGAAAAGGGGGGATTATCCTGAATTTGAATCTTGTTTTGAGATCTAGGGTTTGTTTTGGGCTCTTGGCGTTGCCGGAGATTGTGGAGAGTATTTCCTTCCTCTCGAATTCAAGGAAAATTGTATCTTGCAAGTGCTTTTCATCTACTAGTGGAATACAAGTGTTTGCAATTGCTTTCCTATGATTTTCTCCTAAGTTCCTCTCAGATTTTCCATTGTTTGGGTTGTTTTCTTGCTGTGGACAACAGTTTTTTTTTGTTTGATAATTGATTTGGGTTAGGTTTGCTTGTGAATACAAGCATTTCCTATCACAAGCCTTTTATTCCACTACATGGGGTCGGCTCCATGAATCCTTTTTCTCCATTGTATCATGTTAAGAGTAAAATTCTCATTTAAATCTAATAAAGAAAGGTAATTTCTAATATTTTCTAACTAAGTCTTTTTAGTCTACCTCTACCTTTTTTAACATTGGTCAATTCTAATGCATCTACTCTCCTAACAGGGTCATCGGAAGGTCGTCGTTTTACATGATCAAACCATTTAAGACGACTCACTCTAATCTTATCTGTCACTGGAGCTACTCCAACATTTTCATGAAAATGCTTGTTATGTATCATGTCTCTAAGAGTAAATCCACTCATCCACCTGAGCATCCTCATCTCAGCAACACTTAACTAAATATTATGCTTCTCTTTTAATGGCAAACATTCTACGCGTAAAACATTGCAAGTCTCACCACCATCTCATTAAAATTTCCCTTAAGTTTGAGTGGTACTTTTCTATCACATAACAAATCTGAAGCATTCCTCCACTTCAATCGTCTAACTTAAATTCTATCAATAATATTCCCATCTATTTCACCATCACTATTCAATATGAACAATAGACCCAAGATTTCTAAAATGAGTACACTTATTAATGACGATCGCTCAAAGTCACAAACCCCCCACTAGATCTATTCTACTAAAATTATACTCCTTGTATTAGATTTTTGATCTACTCAAGCGAAAACCTTTAGACTCTAAGGTTGACCAACATAATTCAAGTTTACTTTCAACTTCCTCTCTAGTATTATCAACAAGAAGAATATCATCAGCAAAAATCATACAACAGGGTACATCCTCTTGCAAATGTCTAGTAAGAAAATCCATGACTATAAAAAAAGATAAGGGCTTAAGGCTGATCCTTGATGTAATCCAACTGAAATAGGAAAATACTTGGACAAACCATCTTGTATTTGAACACAAGTATCAGCTCCTTCATACATATCCCTAATGACTTGAAAATAAGCATTATTAACCCCTTTCTCTTCTAGAATTGTCCATAGCACTTCTCTTAGAACTTTATCAAATGCTTTATCCAAATCAATAAATATCATATGTAGATCCTCCTTATTCTCTCTAAACTTCTCCATCAACTCTTTCAATAAATGAATAGCTTCCGTAGTAGACCTACCCGGCATGAAACCAAATTAATTTTGAGAAATATTAGTAACATGTCGTAACCTATGGTCCATATGACATATCAACTTAATTCATCTATAATTCTTATAATCTTGTGCATCATCTTTATTCTTAAAAATAGGAACACACTTATTCTCCACTCATCTGACATCTATTAGTTTTCAAAATAATATTAAAAAGTTTAGTAATCCAAGAAATTCCTGTATCTCCTAAGCATTTCCACACCTCTATTGGAATATCATCAACTCCACTAGTATTTCCACATTTTATTTTCTTTAAAGCCTCTAATTTCAGTTTTACTAATACACCGATAAAAATAAAAATCTCTATTTCCATTTAGAGTGCTAAGATCACTAAAGTTAATTGTACTCTCACAATCTTCATTGAAAAGCTTAGTAAAATATCTCATCCACCTTTGTTGAATATCTCCTTCTAAATAAAGCACTTTTTATCTTTATCTTTAAATGCACTTCACTTGAACTATAACCTTACTAGTCCTATCTCTTTGTTAAGCTAACTTATACATATATTTTCACACTGTTTAAAATCTAATATATTATATAAATTATAAATCATTAAAAGCTAAAATTTTTGTATTGCATATTGCTTTCTTAAACACCTTACGAACCTCTTTATATTTTCCCAATTTTCATAGTTTTTACATCTCAACCAATTATTATAACAAAGCTTCTTATTTTTTATCTTTCTTACACAGTTTGATTTCACCACGAACTATTTTTATAATTAGGATTTTTTTTTTTTGAAACTCTAAGCACATCCTTTACAACATTCTTAATATTACTAGCTATTTTTTCCCACGTAACATTCGGTTCTTCATACACATACAAAATCTTAAGATCTCGAATCTTACTCTCAAAAATATTTTTGTTAGTGTTCTTTAGATGTCCCCATCTAATATTAGAACAACGTTTTACTATATTTTTCATATTCTGTGACGAAAAAACACAATTATATAAAAAAAGTAATGTTTGGGCATTTCATAGGAAGCTGTTAAGCATATTGTAGTGGATCAAAAGGCAAGGGATGCAGCTATTGGTTAAAAAAGATTCGTGAAACTTAGCCTACAACAGTCACACCGTAGCATCCAAACAATCACAACTGCTGGCTTATATTATTAAAAAAAATCATATATTTAAAAATTAACTAAAAATTCAAAGGTATCTAAACGCAAGATGCTTGGTGACTGAATGCTCAGCTAAAGCTACTAGCTTAATCTAAGCATGCATGGATTCACATAAAAACTCCATTTCATTTATTTCTATACAGGCACGAGGATCCCCAATACACTCTAGCCTCTAGGTAGTGAAATTTTACTTCATAACAAAGTATATTTTTTTACAATTTTTTTCATCACAAAGAAATTTAAAGAAGTTTCCATATTTACTTTGCAATGCTTACGCTCATTTTGACCACAAATTCATCCTTACAGTTTCTAAATGTTTGAAGGCTTTAAGCCAATGAAAGAGCTAGAAAAGTAGTCGAATTACCTGAGCGACTTAATAAAGGAGCAAGATTTACGCTTCTTCTTCTTTCTGTTAAAAAAAGTAAAGAAAAAAGATAATGCCTGATTCAATGAGCTACCACAAAACATCAAAGGTTGATAAAACTGGTTGAGGAATCATACTGCGGTATTAATGGATCTGCCTTTTTTTGCACAAATTCGTCAACCCTGCCAAGGGTACCATTAGGCTGCATTGCCTTCAGCAAGTGGTATTTGATGGATCAGAATTGTAAAAATCTCCTTGGGCATGATCTTTCCATCAAGGGAAGGTATGTTCATGCCACCAGGAGAAAAAAAAAATACATTCGCTGACACTTTTTTTGAATATTGATGACCGTTAAAAGTATTGTATAAATTTAGTGATATATTAGCATGCGCTAGTAAAAAGGGTCGAAAATCTCGGTTTTAGGACCTAATAGAAAATAATTCATATGATTTTAAACTTCTTATGATTTAATAATGCTTAAGTGCATCACCAAATCATGATTTTAATTGCATGATAGTATGATACTTAAGAGTTTAAAAAAAAAAAAAACTGGATTTAGGGAAAGAAGGAAAAGCATAAAAACAGAAATAGAACCAAATTTTGGCGCATACTCGTTGCAGCATCTAGAAACAGGCTGAGCTTCTTCAAGTGATTGCAGCTCCTCCTGCTTAAAATCAGGTTTTCTAAGTTCATTCTTAATTTGAAAAAGAAGTCAATAAACACACTAAAAATATTTAACAGTCTGAAGAAGCTAAACAATTTTACTGAGAAAGTTGTATGAATATGAAAAAAATCGGATAGCCGTGCTTTTTTTATTTTTTAAATCTAAATGAAGGTTTTTCAACTAAAAGCTCCTCAATCACATTGAGTGAGCCTATGAAAGAACTATATTCATTTATCAGAAGGCAAGTAAACATATAAAGAAAGAAAAAAACTGTTAGGTGATTATTCTACTGAAAAAACTACTGGAGTAATCAACATTTCCGCGAACAAAAAATGCAACAGTTTACAAGTAAAAATGACAACTTCCAAAGTAAATAAAATTAATGCATTTTTCAGCAGTTCAGAAGAGTTACTTGAGTGATTAAAAGCAAAATTGACCACTTCATAACGATGCCAGCTATATTAGTTTCTACATTTCTTGATATAAATTTAGAATGAAATGCATAAAATCATTCACTCAAACATAAATTCTCAATTCACAAAAATTTCATTTAGAAGCCAGAAAAAATGGAAAATTCATTCGACCATATAATTTAATGTTCCTCCAAATGGAAATATAATAAATAAGTTCAAGATCAATGAAAATCACATGATGATGGGAAGTCATATAAAAATCAGAAATCCGGATTGTAAGAACTTTGAACAAACTCAAATCACACAAACAATCAAATTATTAAAATTGCAAAAGAAAAAAAAACAAGAAAAATGATTAACCCAAACTAGCATAAAGGAATTAATGTTTTGATTATAATCATTTACTTTCCTTGTTTGCAAATGTTTTCTTTAAATATTTGATATGCATTGAGTTGGCCTAGCTTGATTTATGCCAGGATTAATGTAACCTACCTAAAACCAATCCTATATCATATTTTATATTATATTATGCTGAATAGTTAAGAAAATGAGCGATCCATTATTCATATCATTTATATAATATTAGAGCCATGAACCAACCCTCTTTTCTTTCTCTTCTCTTCTTTCAATCTTGCTAGGGCAATCTTGACCAACCACTACCCTCCTCTCATCAGTGCTTACACTCTATTAAATCCCTCACAACACTCTAAATCAGCCCAACAACATGCACGTTTCGTCTCATGCACGTCACTCTGGGCGCACACTCTCAGTCATCAACCACCCAATCTTTTCTGTATGCACAACATCCAACGATCACCTATGTGTAAACCTAATCATGTTACGCCTCCCATGCCATCTCACGCCTCTCAACTCACTACACAAAATCACCTTTATGTGATCCAACAGTCGCTTGTCCACGACGCTTTGCCCACTCTCTTTGCCAAGCAAGATTGATAAGCACATGCCAAGAACACTCCTTGCCAGAGCAATTCAGGTGTGTCCCTATGTCCTTTTTGTGCTCAAATTTTTGCATAGTCTTGAATGCACAAGCTCCTTGTCTTGTCACAGCACACATGTGACCTATGACTCTAACATTCTTCCTAGTGCATTTCTACAATGCATGACTTCACATCCAACCTTATTTACATATGAGTAGCCACTAGCCTGCCTCTACTCATGAACAATCCGTCTTCCACTACGCAAAGGAAGCCCTTGCAAGAAGATGATGAAGATCAGGCATGTTTATAGAATGGAGGGTTAGATTTCCACTCCATACTTGAATGGTTGGCCTCCTCCATCAAATAACAAATATTTGATGATCAAGATCGATCAAAGTAAGCTTCAATAGTTTCAAATGTGCATGGTTGATCCCTCTCATTATTGGAATCACCATATGCTTAATTGAAAGACAAATTTTCATTCAATTTATGTCATGGCCGACTCCCTTCCCTTTTATATAAATTGCATGCGATAAAATTTAATAACACTCCCTTTCCAGAGAAGTATTTGTCGGCCACCCATTCAATGAAATAAGAATTTTGTATTATAGAGTGGTTGAATAGCTTTTGAATATGTAATTGTCAACCCTCTATTCATTGGAATCTAAATATTAGGGCTCTCAAACCTTCCTTTTAGTGTTTTCCATCCACCTGAAAAGGTTTTTCTTTGAATGCTTGATATTGTTCACCCTCAGGAAATTTGAAAAGTCTGCGCTACAGCATAAAACTTTCTCTAGCCTAAGGTCCTATTTTTCCTGAGGTAGATTGGATTTTAATTTAACCAGATTTCCCCTAATGATAAGCATCAGGGTTTATTTAGTTCTAAAGTTCCACTTCCTATGAGAGCAAGCCCTCATAGTTAATTACCTCTTCTAAAGCGTAGAAGAACACTGATGCGGGCCGAAGTGGACAAATTGTATCTTGTTTCTCTTGGATTTTGAATGCAAATGTTCTTGTTCTTCCTCTCATCCCTCTTGTGTTGATTTTTTCTTGGATTTGGAGGAGAAATTTCATCTTGAAGGAAAATTAGGGCAAACCCTAATTTGTGAAACCTAAGGTGTATCAAACACTTCTAAATTAAAGATGAAAGTATATTTAATTGTGCAAGAAGTGCAGAAGTGTACAAGTGTTTTTGTCTTGGTTGTAAGGGATGAAGGTACACACGATCAAGATCTCATGGTTCCGTCGTCCCAGATATACCGTAGGTTTCAGTCTACCAATCCTAACAACCGTTGATTGTAGTGTCAAGGGAATTTGATTAGCAGTCATGGGTTGCCTTCTCTCAAGGATCTTGAGTAAATTAAAATGCGTAGGTGTGAGTTTTAATTTTATTATAGTTTAGGTTGGGACTTGTGGCTCTACTTAAGAGTTGCCCGTAATTTAAATTTATGTAAGGTCGTATGATCCCGTTTACGAGTTTCTTGTAGTTTGGATTTGGTTCAGGTCTCATTTAGGAGTTTTTTTGTAGTTTGGGTTTGGGTCTAGGCTTATAACTTTCATTGAAAGTAGACAGTGTATTGGGTCTTACGGTTTCGCTTGGAAGTAGCCCGTGTAACGGGTTTTACTGTTTTGCTTTGAAGAAGCACATGTAGCGGGTTTTACGGCTTCGCTTGGAAGTAGCTCGTACAGTGGGTCTTACGGTTTCTCTTGAAAGTAGCCTGTGTAGTGGGACTTACGACTTTGCTTGGAAGTAGCCCGTGTAGCAGGTCTTATGGCCTCTATTAGAGGTTGCCCAAGCGTGGGTTAAAACAGTTTTTACTACTTCACTTGGAAGTAGCCAAGAGGTTTTGGATGCATGTAGGTCTTATAGCTTCTATTAGAAGTAGCATGAGTAGTTGGTCTTACGGCCTCTATTAAATGTGGCCCAAATAGCATTTAGTTTGTAGGATTTGTTGCTTCCCTTTTACAGTAACTAGTGGATTTGATTATTCCCCTTAGGGAGTTTTTTGTTGCTCCCCTTGGGAGGGTTTATGACTCCCCATAAGAGTTTTTGTAGCTCCCCTTGGGAGGTTGCGTACATTAATTTAGTTGGGATTTATCCTAATTTCGCTACTAGTTTATTATTGGGTTGACTGTAGAGTAACACACCCTACCACCTGACACTAGTGCTTTCTATTCTAGCTTTCATTATTTTATAGTGATTTTGCTCGTAGCAGTGCTTGTAGCTTTCCTACTTCAGCAATAGCTTTATTTGTTTGTTTCAATACTAGTCTATTTTAGTACATATTTGTTCTCTTAGTACTAATTTTGATTTTTTCTAGCACCTTCTTTACTAGTACATGTTTTACCAGCACTAGTTTTATTTTAACAATACATGTTATGTTCTTTCCAGCACTAGTTTTTTTTATTTGCCCTGAGTTGATTTTCGTCTACTTGTTTGAAGTTGCTCGTAGCTTACAGAAGTTTGGAGACCTCACAGGTAGCTATAAGGTTTACCATGAGCTGTAGCTTGTCAGGAGTTGGAGCCTTACTAGGAGTTAGAGGGGTTTAATTTAGGATTTTGGAGCCTTTCTTTCTATTTTTTATTTTGGTTAGCTTTTTAGGAGTTTGGATTTTAGTGTTAGTTGTACAGTGTCTAATTAGTGTAAACATTATTCTGTGTTTTCTTTAATACATTTATTTAATTTTGAATTAATTTCTTTAATAAATTAGGTTAATTATATATATATAAGAAAATATAAGTGAACATGACAACAACAACAACATCAAGACTTTATCGCACTATGTGGGGTCGACTACATGAATCCTTTTTCTCCATTGTGTTATGTTAAAAGTCAAATTCTCATTTAAATCTAATAAAGAAAGATCATTTCTAATATTTTCTAAATAACTGAAATTATGTGTGCAACATTTCAATATGTGCATTAGTTACATTAGCATATTAAAGTCTTTCATATAAACATAGCATATCTCACAGCTACTTTGATTTGGTGACTAAAGGTTATTAATTATTCTCCTCCCTTTTGGTTGTTTATATTGCATGTCATAGTCCTTTGTCATTTATACTTTAATAAATAGGAGTTACTTGCTGAGTTTGATTTATCAAACTCACCTGTTTTCTTTTCAGCGGTCTTGTAGGCATGTTTGATGGACCGCCACCTCATAAGCAGAGTTACCAATAGTAGTCTATTTCTTTTTTGTATTAATAGTGTAATAGTTTATTATGTTTTGACTATGAGGGTTAAGTAGTTTCTTTATTGTTTATTGTTCTATTTATATTCCGTTTTTGGCTTGTATTGAAACTATTATTATTTGGATGTTATAGTCATATGCATTTTATTAATAAATTAGCCTTTTAAATTCACTTCATTTGTTTACTCTAGTGTATATATATCATGTTGTATCCTTTGTATATGCATGTTTCTCTTTATGAATACAAAACAGACCTTCATATCCTTTCACCAAATCCCGTGTTGCTGAGGTGTACCGCCTTCCAGACATGGGGTATGGCAGTTTGTGCTTGTTCTAGTAATGATAAACAATCAAGAATCTTATCCTTAAGAAAGCGTGAAAGATGAAAATAAACTTAGAGAATGATCAAGCCTTGTGAATAACTTATAAAAATCAATGTTGTATTTGGCTATAACTAAAGTTGAGCTTCATGAATAATTTGTCATCATGATGAGCTCATTCCTTCCTTAACTGGAGTCCATTTTTTTCAGACTCAAGTTTTGTTAATCGAGAGAAGTAAAAAAAAAAAAAGCACACTCAATTGTGTAAGTGGAACTCAAACCTTTCATTAATATGATATAATCCCTTGTACATGAAGCAAGGGAGCTATATATATACAAGTGACAAGAAGAACCCAAGAATCATGAGGGGGTGTCGGGGAAGACATAGGAAAGAGGTAGTAATGAATTTTTGTGGGCTATGAAAGTTTCCAAGGTCATTCATGGAAGTTCCAAGGTCAAAGCATTAGGAGAGAATATCAAGATACAAAAGCTTCTAAATTAATTTGTAGAGAACAACAAGGAGGGAGGGGCCGACCAAGCCCTGAATGAGAGAGAAAATGGAGCGGTAATGTGATGTGACCGTCAAAGATGATGTGAAAGTCAACATATGTGGTAGTGGTCAAAAGTAGTCAAAATGGGTCCATTAGGCAAAGATAAGGCAATGTTATAACTAGCTAGATACACACACACTCACGCACACATTATTCATATTCACATGACTCAAAACATAAGACCTCCAAAGCCCAAAGCACAAACATGACCCAATGATATAAATGCCCAATATGACCTGACAACGGAAGAGTCCATAAAGAAAACAAAAATACAACTAAACAATCATATATACAAAAGATCATAACTCTATAACAATGACGACGATTCACATTTACAGCATCAACACTCGAGCTAACTTGACTAACTCCCCTAAGTTGGGGTTAATACGGGCGTTCAATGATGTTATAACAACGACGGTTGCCAACTACCTGGAATGACTAGGTTGGTGATCCAAATATATCACATTGTAGATCTCTACACCACAAGCATATTAGTGATGACTCATTGAAGTTTTGACAGTCAAATCTCTGAGAGGAATCTAATAAGGTTCGTTGTCCCATTTAGGATCATTTAATTTTAACACAGAGGTTGCAATGAGATAAAAGTCCAAGTATTTCCAGATGGTTTGCAATGCAATATACAAGTGCAATGTGATCTCGGAGGGCATTAGCATGCCATTGGGCCAATTTGGTGGCCCTCAGACGCCAATAAAAGATAAATGGAAACATGGACACATAACTACCTGCACGTGACTAAGAGGTTGCGTGGGGCCACTTCCATGCATAGGAGGGGAAAATTGGACGATTTGACTAGTTCAAGGCCTTTTGTGACTCCGGACTCGAAGAAAAAGGTCGCAGAAAACTTCTGGAAGAAAGAATCAAGAACTTCGTCGACGTTGTGTAACTCGGTCGTAGAACAGGGGCGAACGTCGTCGTCCTTCAGGCGACGATGATCGTCAATTGTTCGAACGATGATCTGCCGCAAAACAGAGAATTCGTTTGAATTCTTGTTAACGCGCCAAAAACCACCACCGGTTGCAAAACCGGATACAGCACTCAAATTCCAAAAGGAAAATGAAAATGTGAAAATTCACTATTCAACCTCCTTGATTAATTCGATACACGAGTATTTATACACTTATGAGCCACATATAAGGCTACAGTAACATAGGAAAGAAACTAATCACAAACACATTAAACTGAAGTTGCCACTAATACTTCAAAACTATTTCTCCTTCAGCTCCGGCGTCCTTCCTTCAGCTCCGGCGTCATTCTCCCGGTGTAGGAGAAACTTTAGGGTCATAATAGGGAGAAAGATCAGCAACGTTGAAGGTGGCTGAAACATTATAGTCACCTGGAAGCTCAATTTGGTATGCATTGTCTCCAATTTTTTGGACGACTCGAAAAGGTATATCCGCTTTTGGTTTGAGCTTGCCAAACGCGCCGGGGGAAAACCTTTCCTTCCGCAAACGAATCCATACTTTATCTCCTTCGTTAAATTGGACATCTCGTCGAGATTTGTTTGCTTGTTTCATACATTTGTCATTATGCTTCTGAATGAGTTCTCGTACCTGCTGATGCAGTCGTTGAATTTCTCAACTATGCTTATCTCCGTCGGCATTGTAGTTGTTTTTTGTCACTTGAGGAATCAAATCCAACGGAGTCAAGGGATTACCGCCATATGCTACTTGAAACGGAGTGTGTCCCGTGCCCTAGTTCACAGATCTGTTGAACGCAAATTCTATTTGCGGTAATATGAGATCCCATTGCTTTATGTTCTTTCCCACAAAGCATCGAAGAAGATTTCCCAGACTTCGATTGACGGTTTCCATCTGGCCATCGGTTTGAGGATGCGCAGTGGAACCAATGTTTAAAATTGCGTATTCGAATATTGAGGCATTTTTCATTGGTGAGGCGAGGCGTAGACTTCAATTGACGGTTTCCGTCTGGCCATCGGTTTGAGGATGCGCAGTGGAACTGAACTGTAGTCTCGTTCCCAGCTTGGCCCATAGTGTCTTCCAAAAATGACTTAGAAACTTGACATCCCGATCAAAAGTCATTGTTTTTGGTATCCCGTGCAGACGGACAATCTCTTTGAAATATAAGTCGGCGACATGAGTAGCATCAAGAGTCTTACTGCAAGCCACGAAATGAGCCATCTTCGAAAAACGGTCGACTACCACCATGATTGAATCCTTCCTGCGTTGTGTTCTCGGCAGTTCGAGCACAAAATCTAGACTGACGTCCATCCAAGGACTTTCTGGCACCGGTAGAGGTGTATATAAGCCCAGTTTTTGGCCCTGTGTTTTGGCCAGAACGCAAATGCGACACCGCTTAATGAAGCTTTCTACATCTCTACTAAGTGAGGGCCAGTAAAAATGTTCTTTGGTTAGAGCCAATGTTTTATCTCTTCCGAAATGTCCGGCAATGCTAGACTCGTGACATTCTTGTAAGATAGTCATCCGCGTCGAACATTGAGGAATACAAAGCCGATTGCCATAAAAGAGATGATCATGCCGACAGTGGTAAAACTGATTAGGTCCTTCTTGACATTTGGATGGCTCCAAAGTCAGGATCCTGGGGATATAATTCCTTCAGCATTTCGAATCCTGTTATTTTATTTTGTAAAGTTTGAAGCAAGGCTACCCGCCGACTAAGTGCATCCGCTACCTGGTTAAATTTACCCGATTTGTGCTTCAGGACGAAATGAAAAGCTCCCATATATTCTACCCACGCAGCATGGCGCCCTTTTAATTTCTTTTGAGTGTTAAGAAACCTCAATGCTTCATGATCGGTGAACAAGATAAACTCATGGGGTAACAAATAATGTTCCCAATGGTGTAAAGCTCGCACCACAGCATAGAACTCTTTGTCGTAGACCGAATACTTTTGCCGAACGTCATTAAGCTTCTCACTGAAAAAGGCGATTGGGTGACCCTTCTGGCTGAGCACGGCCCCAATGCCCAAGTTAGAGGCATCACAATCTAACTCAAATACTTCTTCAAAGTTGGGTAGAGCCAGAACAGGGGCTGCCGATATGGCAAGTTTTAGTTGATCGAACCCATGGTCCGCTTCAGGTGTCCAGAAAAATCATTCAGCTTTTAGTAGCTCAGTGATGGGTGCAGCAATGGAACTAAAATTCTTTATGAATCTTCTGTAAAAGGAGGCGAGGCCATGGAACTGGCGCACCTCAGTAGTTGAATTGGGTTTCGGCCATTGCAGGATGGCTTCAACCTTACTGGGATCAGCTTCAATGCCCGCCGCCGAGATGATGAAGCCCAAGAAGGTGATGCTGTTCGTCAGGTAATGACATTTCTTCGGATGGGCAAATAGCTGTTGTTCCCTGAGAATCTCAAAGACACGCTGCAAATGCATCAAGTGAGTTTCGGTATCACAATTGTATATCAAAATATCATCAAAGTAAATTACTACACATTTATTCATAAGAGGTTGAAAATTTTGGTTCATGAGTCTCATGAAAGTGCTGGGGGAATTGGAGACTCTGAACGGCATCACACTCCATTCCTACAACCCCTCCCGCGTTTTGAATGTTGTTTTCCACTCGTCTCTCGATCTCACTCTTATTTGATGATAACCGCTTCTCAGGTCGATCTTGGTGAACAAAGTTGCACCATAGAGCTGATCAAAGATGTCATCGATCCGAGGAATGGGGAAACGATATTTGATCGTAATTTTATTTATTGATTGACTGTCTATGCACATTCTGAAAGACTCATCCTTCTTAGGGACGAGCAATGCGGTGACTGCACATGGACTGGCGCAGGGGCGTACAAAACCTTTGCTAATAACTTCTTCGACCTGTCACTGTAATTCCAAGTGTTCATCTGGCCGAAGTCTGTATGCGGGTCTATTGGGTAATACCGACCCTGATATAAGTTCCATCTGATGTTGAATGTCACGCAGAGGTGGAAGTCCCGTGGGTAATTCGGATGCTAACACATCTTTAAATTGTTGTAACAGAGGCCGAACGACTTCCGGAATCTCCGATTGTTGAGGATTCTCTTCCATCAGTATCACCAGTAAACCATGTTGAGCCGCTTTCAATTATTGAACTAACAGAGTGTGACTGAAGATGTTGGTCGCAACTAACAGAGTGTGACTGAAGATGTTGGTCGCAGAACGTTCTTCATGCTCCATGACTGGAGACGGCAACAGCACCATTTGTTGATGATCGTGGACAAATGAATAGGTATTTATGGTTCCATTATGGATAGTCCCTTTGTCAAATTGCCAGGGTCGTCCCAACAGCAAATGGCAGGCGTCCATGGGGACGACGTCACACTGAACACGATCTTTGAATAGTCCTATGGAAAAATAAATCAGACACTGTTTGCCCACCTGTACTTCAGCATTCTTTCGTATCCAAGATAATGCATATGGCTTAGGGTGATCAGTGGTGGTTAGTTGTAGCTTATCCACCATGACAGTGACAACAACGTTCTCGCAGCTCCCACTATCTATGATCACGTTACACACACGATCTTTAACGGTGCATCTTGTTCGAAAGATGCTATGACGTAGCCATGAATCATCCTTGTGAATATTTAGGGACTGCTGTAAGACTAGCATATTTCCTTCATCTCCCATTAGGTAGGTAGGTTCGGATATAGGAACCTCAGCAACCGAGTTGGTGGTTGAATCTTCAGGTTCAGGTTCTTCTATCATGGTCACCACACACCTATTAGGGCAGTTGGACGCAATATGACCAAATCCTTGACATTTAAAACATTTACGAGCTGGAGCAGGAGTTGAACCTTGAGTCCAACGAGCAGACATACGAGCCGGCGCTTCGTCCGGTTGTCTACTCGGCCCGGCGACATTTTTGGAAACTTTGGCTTCCTTGTCGCTCACAGACTCTGGACCGACATTCTTCTGATAAAATTTTCGGGCCTTGGATTGCTGCTTTTCTACTTTTAAAGCCAACCCTGTGATATCCTGGAAGGTCTAGTATGGCTGTAATTGCACAACATTGGCAATCGTCGGTTGTAATCCAGATAAGAATCGAGCCATAGTGTGCTCTTCTGGTTCTACGATGTCACATTTCAAGGATAACTGCTCAAACTCAGATATGTATTCCTCTACAGTCAGCTGTTGTTGTTAAAGCTGAGTGAATTTTAGAAAAATGACTTGCTTATACTGGTCGGGAATGTATTTTCTTTGCAATTCCTGTTTCATCTTAGCCCATGTAACAATCTTGCTCTTTCCTTCTCGGTTTCTTGATCTTTTCAAATTTTCCCACCACAGGGATGCAGTTCGTTTGAGTCTGATCGCAACGAACTTGACAATTCTGTTTGCCGGGATTTCTTTAAATTCAAGAACCCTCTCAACTGTTTGAAGCCAGTTGATGAATTCGTCCGGGTCCATTCGTTCGTCGAATTCAGGGAGTTCTATTTTAATTCCACAATCATGGTGAGTGTTCTTGTTAGATCTCACCACCGGTCGTCTTACAGTTTCATATTCACTAGAGCTTTCTTGATGAAATGGGTTAACCTCTTCTTCCTCATTTGTATTGACTACCGGATCACGTTGTTCGCATCTAGCTAGTCGTTGTTGTAACTGAGCTATCTCTTGTTGCAGATCTTCAATCAAGACTTCTTGAACTGGTCTCTAAACATTCTGGCGAGGCAGCATCTTGCCGGCTCTGATACCACTTGACTCCGGACTCGAAGAAAAAGGTCGCGGAAAACTTCTGGACGGAGAATCAAGAACTCTGTCGACGTTGTGTAACTCGATCGTAGAACAGGGGCGAACGTCGTCGTCCTTCAGGCGACGATGATCGTCAATTGTTCGAACTACGATCGGCCAATTCGTTTGAATTCTTGTTAACGCGCCAAAAACCACCACCGGTTGCAAAACCGGATACAACACTCAAATTCCAAAAGGAAAATGAAAATGTGAAAATTCACTATTCAGCCTCCTTGATTAATTCGATACACGAGTATTTATACAGTTATTAGCCACATATAAGGCTACAGTAACATAGGAAAGAAACTAATCACAAACACATTAAACTGAAGTTGCCACTAATACTTCAAAACTATTTCTCCTTCAGCTCCGGCGTCATTTTGAGCATCCAATTTGAATGTAATGAGCTCGCTGTGATGAGCTACATCCTATGACATGATCTGTATGCAATTATAAGCTTGTTTTTTCTTGATTTTGTCTTTGAGTAAAATTGACAGTTACTTTTGATTTAACCATTTGAATTATTGAAAGATTTATGCATTGCATCAGAAATTATGCTTTATTAGGTACGAATTTGTATGATGCCAACAAAACTAACTAAATTTAAATGACATATTAATGATTTAAAAACATATTATTTTTATAGAAGTTAAACTAATTCATAATTATTATTCATCAAAATTAGTAGATCTTACTTGTGTTATATTTTACCTTTTAAGATTCAAATTTTAATAAAAAATAAAATAAAAAGCTAATCGAAGTATCAAACAATATATTTTTCATTAGAAATCATATCATCGTTATCTACTTATCTATATTAACATAATAATTTTTTTTTAATGTAGAATGAAGAAAATTGCGGTATGAATATGAAAGTAGTCATCAGACCCTAAACCGTCACTAGGTGAACATTTCACAGGCTTTTAATAAATTATTTGTTATGTTCCACTTAAATATATAAACAAATGATCCAATGTTCAAGTTTACAGTATTCAACCTTATTCATTTATATATTGCATCATCAAAATCTTTTCTAACTTGATCAATCTTCAAGAGAGATGAGATTTGTGCGATAAATTCCAAAATTTAAGTCATTTCTAATTATTTCAGTTGCGCTCTTCGACCGTTGGATTTGGGCAAGGTATCATTGATCATAATCTAAACAAGTAAGCATAAAGCAGCCTAATTAAGCGCTATATATTCTGTTGTTCCCTTGCATCCTTATTAAGAAACTGGGACCGCTCAGTAACTCAACCCTTGCATCCCTATTAAGAAACTGGGACCGCTCAGTAACTCAAACCTAATACGACAAATCATCTATTAGCCATTGTGGTAACTGTTAAATAGTGACCCTACTTCATTACTTAATTTGCAATGACCACTTAGTAAATATTAATTTGATCAATGTCACGCACAGTAAATTCTCATAAGAAAGAAAAAAATCTATTTTTGCCTAGAATTTTTGGCAAATTTACTCATGTGGAAGGCAGCAATTTACTACAATACCGATCCTCATATATTGAAGTAAAAGAATACAGATTGAATCGCTCATCCATTCGGTCAACTATATTCTTTCAGTTGCATCTTTCTGAGAGAAATATAGTGATAAGAAAACTAGAAGTACAAAGTTTTCCTTTTTCTAATGATAGAATTCGTCCGGGTCCATTCTTTCGACGAATTCAGGGAGTTCTATTTTAATTCCACAATCATGGTGAGTGTTCTTGTTAGATCTCACCACCGGTCGTCTTACAGTTTCATCTTCACAAGAGCTTTCTTGATGAAAAGGGTTAACCTCTTCTTCCTCATTTGTATTGACTACCGGATCACGTTGTTCGCATCTAGCTAGTCGTTGTTGTAACTGAGCTATCTCTCGTTGCAGATCTTCAATCAAGACTTCTTGAACTGGTCTCTGAACATTCCGGCGAGGCGGCATTTTGCCGGCTCTGATACCACTTGACTACGGACTCGAAGAAAAAGGTCGCGGAAAACTTCTGGACGGAGAATCAAGAACTCCGTCGACGTTGTGTAACTCGATCGTAGAACAGGGGCGAACATCGTCGTCCTTCAGGCGACGATGATCGTCAATTGTTCAAACTACGATCGGCCGCAAAACAGAAAATTCGTTTGAATTCTTGTTAACGCGCCAAAAACCACCACCGGTTGCAAAACCGGATACAGCACTCAAATTCCAAACGGAAAATGAAAATGTGAAAATTCACTATTCAGCCTGCTTGATTAATTCGATACACGAGTATTTATACACTTATGAGCCACATATAAGGCTACAGTAACATAGGAAATAAACTAATCACAAACACATTAAACTGAAGTTGCCACTAATACTTTAAAACTATTTCTCCTTTAGCTCCGACGTCATTTTGAGCATCCAATTTGAATGTAATGAGCTCGCTGTGATGAGCTACATCCTATGACATGATCTGTATGCAATTATAAGCTTGATTTTTTCTTGATTTTGTCTTTGAGTAAAATTGACAGTTACTTTTGATTTAACCATTTGAATTATTGAAAGATTTATGTTTTGCATCAGAAATTATGCTTTATTAGGTACGAATTTGTATGATGCCAACAAAACTAACTAAATTTAAATGACATATTAATGATTTAAAAACATATTATTTTTATAGAAGTTAAACTAATTCATAGTTATTATTCATCAAAATTAGTAGATCTTACTTGTGTTATATTTTACCTTTTAAGATTCAAATTTTAATAAAAAATAGAATAAAAAGCAAATCGAAGTATCAAACAATATATTTTTCATTAGAAATCATATCATCGTTATCCACTTATCTATATTAACATAATAATTTTTTTAAATGTAGAATGAAGAAAATTGCGGTATGAATATGAAAGTAGTCATCAGACCCTAAACCATCACTAGGTGAACATTTCACAGGCTTTTAATAAATTATTTGTTATATGTTCCACTTAAATATATAAACAAATGAGTTTTGTTAAACTAATATTTTGTGATTTTGTACTTTGGGACTTGATTTTATTGCATCTACTTTCTTATTTTCCACTATTGCTATTATTTTCCTGCTAAAACCCTTAATTTTTCATTTACGCAATTCTGTGTTCGTGAGGCTTACGCCTCAGACCGCCTCGAGGCTTACGCCTCGCCTCACGGACGAAAACCGCCTCGAGGCGCAGTTACGCAATTTTAAACCTTGGTATCACCAGTAAACCATGTTGAGCCGCTTTCAATTCTTGAAGTAACAGAGTGTGACTGAAGATGTTGGTCGCAGAACGTTCTTCATGCTCCATGACTGGAGACGGCAACAACACCATTTGTTGATGATCGTGGACAAATGAATAGGTATTTGTGGTTCCATTATGGATAGTCCCTTTGTCAAATTGCCAGGGTCGTCCCAACAGCAAATGGCGTCCATGGGGACGACGTCACACTGAACATGATCTTTGAATGGTCCTATGGAAAAATAAATCAGACACTGTTTGCCCACCTGTACTTCAGCATTCTTGCGTATCCAAGATAATGCATATGGCTTAGGGTGATCAGTGGTGGTTAGTTGTAGCTTATCCATCATGATAGTGGCAACAACGTTCTCGCAGCTCCCACTATCTATGATCACGTTACACACACGATCTTTAACGGTGCATCTTATTCGAAAGATGCTATGACGTAGCCATGAATCATCCTTGTGAATATTTAGGGACTGTTGTAAGACTAGCAGATTTCCTTCATCTCCCATTAGGTAGGTAGGTTCGGACACAGGAACCTCAGCAACTGAGTTGGTGGTTGAATCTTTAGGTTCAGGTTCTTCTATCATGGTCACCACACGCCTATTGGGGCAGTTGGACGCAATATGACCAAATCCTTGACATTTAAAACATTTACGGGCTGGAGCAGGAGTTGAACCTTGAGTCCAACGAGCAGTCATACGTGCCGGCGCTTCGTCCGGTTGTCTACTCGGCCCGGCGACATTTTTGGAAGCTTTGGCTTCCTTGTCGCTCACAGACTCTGGACCGACATTCTTCTGATAAAATTTTCGGGCCTTGGATTGCTGCTTTTCTACTTTTAAAGCCAACCCTGTGATATCCTGGAAGGTCCAGTATGCCTGTAATTGCACAACATTGGCAATCCCCGGTTGTAATCCAGATAAGAATCGAGCCATAGTGTGCTCTGCTGGTTCTGCAATGTCACATTTCAAGGATAACTGCTCAAACTCAGATATGTATTCCTCTACAGTCAGATGTTGTTGTTGAAGCTGAGTGAATTTTAAAAAAATGTCTTGCTTATACTGGTCGTGAATGTATTTTCTTTGCAATTCCCGTTTCATCTTAGCCCATGTAACAATCTTGCTCTTTCCTTCTCGGTTTCTTGATCTTTTCAAATTTTCCCACCACAGGGATGCAGTTCGTTTGAGTCTGATCACAACGAGCTTGACAATTCTGTCTGCCAGGATTTCTTTAAATTCAAGAATCCTCTCAACTGTTTGAAGCTAGTTGATGAATTCGTTCGGGTCCATTCGTTCGTCGAATTAAGGGAGTTCTATTTTAATTCCACAATCATGGTGAGTGTTCTTGTTAGATCTCACCACCGGTCGTCTTACAGTTTCAACTTCACTAGAGCTTTCTTGATGAAATGGCTTAACCTCTTCTTCCTCATTTGTATTGACTACCAGATCACGTTGTTCGCATCTAGCTAGTCGTTGTTGTAACTGAGCTATCTCTCGTTGCAGATCTTCAATCAAGACTTCTTGAACTGGTCTCTGAACATTCCGGCGAGGCGGCATCTTGCCGGCTCTGATACCACTTGACTCTGGACTCGAAGAAAAAGGTCGTGGAAAACTTCTGGACGGAGAATCAAGAACTCCGTCGATGTTGTGTAACTCGATCGTAGAACAGGCGCGAACGTCGTCATCCTTCAGGTGACGATGATCGTCAATTGTTCGAACTACGATCGGCCGCAAAATAGAGAATTCGTTTGAATTCTTGTTAACGCGCCAAAAACCACCACCGGTTGCAAAACCGGATACAGCACTCAAATTCCAAAAGGAAAATGAAAATGTGAAAATTCACTATTCAGACTCCTTGATTAATTTGATACATGAGTATTTATACACTTATGAGCCACATATAAGGCTACAGCAACATAGGAAAGAAATTAATCACAAACACATTAAACTGAAGTTGCCACTAATACTTCAAAACTATTTCTCCTTCAGCTCCGGCGTCATTTTGAGCATCCAATTTGAATGTAATGAGCTCGCTGTGATGAGCTACATCCTATGACATGATCTATATGCAATTATAAGCTTGTTTTTTTCTTGATTTTGTCTTTGAGTAAAATTGACAGTTACTTTTGATTTAACCATTTGAATTATTGAAAGATTTATGCTTTGCATCAAAAATTATGCTTTATTAGGTACGAATTTGTATGATGCCAACAAAACTAACTAAATTTAAATGACATATTAATGATTTAAAAACATATTATTTTTATAGAAGTTAAACTAATTCATAATTATTATTCATCAAAATTAGTAGATTTTACTTGTGTTATATTTTACCTTTTAAGATTCAAATTTTAATAAAAAATAGAATAAAAAGCAAATCGAAGTATCAAACAATATATTTTTCATTAGAAATCATATCATCGTTATCCACTTATCTATATTAACATAATAATTTTTTTAAATGTAGAATGAAGAAAATTGCGGTATGAATATGAAAGTAGTCATCAGACCCTAAACCATCACTAGGTGAACATTTCACAGGCTTTTAATAAATTATTTGTTATATGTTCCACTTAAATATATAAACAAATGATCCAATGTTCAAGTTTACAGTATTCAACCTTATTCATTTATATATTGCATCAACAAAATCTTTTCTAACTTGATCAATCTTCAAGAGAAATGAGATTTGTGCGATAAATTCCAAAATTTAAGTCATTTCTAATTATTTCAGTTGCGTTCTTCGACCGTTGGATTTGGGCAAGGTATTATTGATCATAATCTAAATAAGTAAGCATAAAGCAGCCTAATTAAGCGCTATATATTCTGTTGTTCCCTTGCATCCTTATTAAGAAACTGGGACCGCTCAGTAACTCAACCCTTGCATCCTTATTAAGAAACTGGGACCGCTCAGTAACTCAAACCTAATACGACAAATCATCTATCAGCCATTGTGGTAACTGGTAAACAGTGACACTACTTCATTACTTAATTTGCAATGATCACTTAGTAAATATTTGATCAATGTCACGCACAGTATTCTCATAAGAAAGAAAAAAACTATTTTTTCCTAGAATTTTTGGCAAATTTACTCATGTGGAAGGCAGCAATTTACTACAATACCGATCTTCATATATTGAAGTAAAATAATACAGATTGAATCGCTCATCCATTCGGTCAACTATATTCTTTCATTTGCATCTTTCTAAGAGAAACATAGTGATAAGAAAACTAGAAGTACAAAGTTTTCCTTTTTCTAATGTTGAAATGGTCGCAAAAATTAGATTAGTATGAAACACAGTACAAAAATATAGAGAGAAATAGATGAAAAAATGAATGAATGTCCCTCTCTCCCTCTTTATATCTATTGGTCTAATATTGGTTTTTTTTAATATTAAACTCTAAAAAAATCAACACAAACTTTGAAGAAAAAATCATAATTTAATTAGATGAGTAATAAAAATCATTCAAAATTTTTAAAAAATATTACTTTTTAAAATTAAATATCTATATGTTTTGACCATTAGTCTCACAAAAGAGAAGCCGTCCTATCCCATCACAAAAGATATCATTAGACTAACAGACACAACATAGCAAAAAAACAAAGCGGAACCCATCACTACTGCAGACAACACAGTAATGTCCACTAACAAGCCTTTTCTCGTCCACTACCGCTTTATCGCAGCAACCTTGTTTCCCACCCGCAAATCGCTCGCCCTACGCCAAAATCCAGCATCCGAATCCGTAAATTTTCCCTTCACCCCAACTTTCCGATCCCACCCAAAAAAAAAAAAAACTCAAAACCAATCCAAAAATCCGGATTCTGTAATTCCACCAACATCAAAACTATTCATCGCACGTTACAAATCGAAATCGTATGCAAATGAATCACAAAACGCACAAGAAATTACAAAGACGAAGAACATGGAAACGGTTGCGATTGATTACCTCGAGGAACAAAATCTCTCGGTTTAGGATCTGCGCCTCGACCTGGAGCCGATGCCGCCCGCAGATATCCGGGTACTTGGGCGGAGATCTCGGTTGTGGCAATGCCGGCGGCACAGGAGCCAACGTCTCCGGCGGCTTTGCTGCCATCAACGGCTATTCTCAAAGGGTGAAACGGAGGCAAAGTGCCGCGACGCGGAGAAAAGGAGAGTTGCGAGAGATCGAAGGCATTTAAGTCACGAGTGTTCGGCGGGAGGGAACGGATTTCGAGGTGGGAGATGGGAGTGGCTTCAGTGCTGCAGGTGAGCAGAGGAGGCGCAGCACTAATATGGGGTTCAGTACAAATGGCTAGTGGAGAGAGTCAAGAATGGTCAACAATTGTTTTTGTTCAAGCGACTAAAGGCTGATTGCTTAGAATCGGTAATGTTTCTCTTCGAGTAAATATATTGCGGATATAATACTCATTTTTTATATTAAATAATATTATTGTATCTTTGAGATATAAAATTTAATATCTTAATTTTATGCAAAGATTCAACATATATATGAATAAGAAATAGAGGTACAAAGGTCATAAAACATATATTATTTTTTACATGAAATTTTTGAAAAACTAGAAAGTATGGCCCAATTCAAAAAAAAAAAAAAATAGTTAAAACCCAATGAGGGACCTACGCGTTAATAAAAATCAAAAGTACAAAGTCATTAAAGAGACCTCAAGCTCGCTACTGCTCATTAGAGCTGCAATAAAAAGTCAAAGAAACCTATGAGCTCAAAGTCCCTACTAGAAAAAAGTACAAAACACCCTAAATACATTCTAAGGTGCATAAGGATAAGCACCCAAAAAAGAAAATAAAAGCAAAAAACATCATTCTGAACCAGCTTCCCATTCGGAGTCAGATTGGTATCAATACATGCAAAAGATTGATTCTGCAAAACAGGATAAAGAACATAATAGCATAAGCAAAAATAAACAAGAGAAATATCAAAAGGAATATTATACAAGTGAGTATAGCCAATATTACTCCAAAAATCTATCCAGCAGCAGACAGTAATCCCAAATCAGGAGGAACCAACAGTTGAAATAATGTAGTAGGCTCGAGTTGAATGCAACATCAAACAGACAGAACAACTCAAAGTACCCAAATTCCAAAGCCAAAATCATAAACCAAAAAAACCCAGCCAAGATGATCCACCCCACAGCACAGCCAGCAAGAGGCAACACTTGGAATAGAAGATAATCCAATGAAAGGAAATAGCAAATAATCTGAGCCCTCAGAGCCACCCCAACCAAAGCACCAATGAAAAGAATGATCCAAAAAATAGCTCCCAGCACCTAGAAACCGACCATAACAGAGAATCAAAGGTCCCATAAATTGATATGCCAAACGACAACTCAGATGACCTAACCAGACAACAGACAAGTAACCAAAATGGCTGGCTCTACAAACCAGCACAAACAGTTGCCTGCCAGCACTAAACATGGAACAAAAATTATAAAACAAATTCCTATAAAGAACTTCTCTAAACCACCTGATGAACATAAGGCAGAGCCAAAACAGAATACATCCAAACAGCAAATTAACCAAGACACCAAGGCAACTGTCGTCTAAACCAAAAGACCAACTAGGAGGTGGAAAAAATAAGACAAAAGCACAAGCAGAATAGGCCACCAGACTACTAGCAACAACCAAAAGAAGAAACCAAAACATTAAGTTCTAATATAAGGAGTCCCCATCCCATCCTGAAAAATAATCGCTCTAACCTGCACATGAACGTTATTAGCAGCATAATCT
Organism: Dendrobium catenatum; assembly: GCF_001605985.2. NCBI lineage: Eukaryota > Viridiplantae > Streptophyta > Magnoliopsida > Asparagales > Orchidaceae > Dendrobium > Dendrobium catenatum. The sequence continues at coordinate 2,845,694 of NW_021319004.1, read as the reverse complement.
GTAAAATGAGGCAAATTACACCCCCAATTTGCCAACCAAAAAGTACAGGAATTACCTTCTCAAATGACATGAGAGAAAGAGACATTAATCAATAACATCATTAGCTTAATCTTCATCATCAAATAGAAAAGATTTGCATTGCAATCAGACTCGTCCATAGAATTAAAACATTGAATAATGTAAGAGGAATCAACTTCAATGCTGAAAGTAATAATGCCCAACGAAATACGAAGTTTAATACCATAAAGAATAGCATAAAGCTCAACAAAACTCATATCCCGCAAGGGTAAGAGACTAGCAAAAGCAATAATAGTATTACCAATATTATCCTTGAGGATCCCACTGCACCCCGAACAATTACCACTAACAATACCCTTCACATTAAGCTTGAAAGAACTAATGGGGGGCTTAATCCGGTAAACAATTTTAGAACTAGCCTGATGGCAATTGCCATCAAATTTAACGCCTAAATCATCAGCAACAAACAAGCAATTTTTAAAATTCTTCACTAAAAGCAGGTTAACAGATATTAAGTTCAAGACTTTGTCTTTCACATTATTAATAATTCTATTTTGGTTCATACCCACACCATTAAAATAAGAGTTGTTATGATCCAACCATAAAAATCAAAGTATAAGAGAAGGAATCACATTCCTAATATGACCATTGGACTTGACAAACCAAGATGCAAGGAGAGCATTAATGGAAAGGTTAGTATTAAAATAATTGAGCTTAAATATATCATCAAAGTAAATCTAAGTTTTAATTGCGACGGGACCAGACAAGAAAACATGATGCATATTCTCAATATGGTAGTAACATTGACATTTGGACGGCAAAATAAAATCTCTTTTTATTAAATTGTCCTAAGTAGGAATGAGCATATGCAAAAGTCTCCAAATGAAAATAGCAACAGTATAAGGAATGTTTTTATGCCAAATTAAAAAGAAAATATATGAACACTCTTTATTAGTTCTAAAAAGCATTCCAAGCATCTATAAGCTTAAAAGTACAATCTTTGGACCAGTTACAAAACAGACGATCATCAGAATTGATGTTAAGGGAAGGTTCAAGATCTGTTGAAAAATAGAGTCAGGTATCACATTCATAAGTTTATTATAATTCAAACAGTTATCGATATTGAAAGCAATGCTGGCCTAACCAATGATCATGCCAAAAGAAAACATCACCATGACCAAGATCCCATGATATATGCAGTTCAATCCTCCATTTAATCTTACAAAGTCTTTTCCAAATATTGGAATCCCCTTGTTTGAAAAAACAAATAGTGGGGTGATTACCCATGCAGTACTTAGCCATCATAAAATTAGCCCAAAGATCTTTATTAGAACATAAAGTATACCACAACTTGAGAGAAAAGGCATAGGTAATGACCCAATTCAAATTATTTCACTAGTATTTGTTGTTGATTACAAATGATGTCTTTCCTCTTAAGGGAAGTCATTGACTCAATATAATAAATATACACCGTATTAGCACATTATATCTATTTTTAAGAGATCCTTGGCATGTTTCTTTGGCTAGCAGGATCGTAGTTGGGTGACTAAGGTCAAAGGGAGCATTGTTGGGTGATACAGATCGGAGGGACCATATGTGAAAGCCTTCTTTTTCTTTTCCTTTATGTTTTGATCTGATTTAATTGAGATTTCCTTCCAGGTTCGTCCGGACGAAGTTAGGATCGTCTGGGACGAACAGTTGAAACATTGGCAACCTGAGAGCATCGTCCATGACGAAAATAATTATCGTTTGTATGATGGCAACCTGAGGAGATCGTCCCTGTACGAAGAGCAAATTTTATTTGTATGAACCTTGTTTGTGAACAACCCGAGGAGATCGTCCCGGGACGATTGGGGCATATTGTCCAGACGATCGAATTTGATAAATATCCGACTAGTGATATTTTTTGAAGAAAGGGAAGTGGAGGAGAGAGAAAACGAGGGAAAGAGGAAGAAAGTTGGATTTTGGGCGACTTCGGAATGTTTTCGCCCGTCGCCGTAGTTGAGAAAGTTGATCGACTCGAGGTAAGGCACATTATGCCTTTCTCAATATTCAGAAATGTGATTTTTGACGGATTTTATGTTTAAAATTTTGTTTCCGTTAGTGAAAAACGGGTATATCTTTGCATGATGTTAAGGGAAGGTTCAAGATCTGTTGAAAAATAGAGTCAGGTATCACATTCATAAGTTTATTATAATTCAAACAGTTATCGAGAATGAAAGTACTGCTGGCCTAACCAATGATCATGCCAAAAGAAAACATCACCACGGCCAAGACCCCATGATAGATGCAGTTCAATCCTCCATTTAACCTTACAAAGTCTTTTCCAAATATTGGAATCCCCTTGTTTGAAAAAACAAATAGTGGGGTGATTACCCATGCAGTACTTAGCCATCATCAAATTAGCCCAAAGATTTTTATTAGAACGTAAAGTATACCACAACTTGAGAGAAAAGGCATAGGTAATAACCTAATTCAAATTATTTCACTAGTATTTATTGTTGATTACAAATGATGTCTTTCCTCTTTAGGGAAGTCATTGACTCAATATAATAAATATACATCGTATTAGCACATGATATCTATTTTTAAGATATCCTTGGCATGTTTCTTTGGCTAGTAGGATCGTAGTTGAGTGACTAAGGTCAAAGGGAGCATTGTTGGGCGATAGAGATCGGAGGGACCGTATGTGAAAGCCTTCTTTTTCTTTTCCTTTATGTTTTGGTCTGATTTGAGATTTCCTTCCAGGTTCGTCCGAACAAAGTTGGGATCGTCCGGGACGAACAGTTGAAACATTGGCAACCCGAGAGCATCGTCCCAGGACGAAAATAATTATCGTTCGTATGATGGCAACTTGAGGAGATCGTCCCTGTTCGAAGAGCAAATTTCATTTGTATGAACCTTATTTGTGAACAACCCGAGGAGATCATCCCGGGACGATTGGGGCATATTGTACGGATGATCGAGTTTGATAAATATTAGAATAGTGATATTTTTGAAGAAAGAGAAGTGGAGGAGAGAGAAAATGAGGGAAAGAGGAAGAAAGTTGGATTTTGGGCGACTTCGGTCCGTTTTCGTCCGTCTTCGTAGTTGAGAAAGTTGATCGACTCGAGGTAAGACACATTATGCCTTTCTCAATTTTCAGAAATGTGAGTTTTGATGGATTTTATGTTTAAAATTTTGTTTCCGTTAGCAAAAAACGGTTATATCTTTGCACCGGTAAAACTTTTACCAAGTAACTTTTGATATGTTGTAGAGAATGTAATTTTACACGTTTTGAGTATTTTCTGGAAGTTTTTCACCTAATATTTTGAATTCTGCAGAGTTTTTATCGAATAGTAAATTATCTGGATGTTGAAAAATATTGCTTCAGTACAATAAAAGTCTTGAAATGATGTTTTACACAATCTCTGGTAATTTAAATTTTTTTTGAAACAGTGAATTTTTTATCCGTTGAATTTCTGTTGTTTGTCGTTATACTCTCTGACGATTTTATGATACGAATCTGATTTCTCTGAATTTGATATGGTTTGATGTTTAATATGATTTGAATGATATCAGAAGGGAGTTATAATGGGCCAGAATCTTTTGAGATTCTGTCTCTGTCAGGGAAGGGAGGCATAAGGGGCCAGAATCCTTTGAGATTATGTCTGTATCAGAGAATATGAAAATGAATTCTGATATGATAATTCTGTATATCTGATATATTCTGGTGCTGTAAGCATAAAAGGGAGGTATAAGGGGCCAGAATCCTTTGAGAATATATCTGTGTCAAGGAAGGGAGGCATAAGGGGCCAGAATCTTTTGAGATTATGTCTGTATCAAGAAATTGTGATTTGATATATGACTTGAAATCTGATTTGAATATGTGATTTGTATGATTTATGTTCTTTGATTTTATACGAGTATTTGTTCTGTAAGAATGTTTGAATTCTGTCTGATTATATGATTATCTGTTCTGTATGATCTGTTCTGTATGACGTACCAAATTCTGTTGATTATTTAATTTCTTTATGAATATATGAATTCCGTGTGACCGTTTCAATCAGTAAATGAATAAATATGCATTTTTGTTATGAGATTTTAGTTCTGTGCTTATGTGATTCGTTCTGTGATTATGTGATTTTAGGTGAACTATTTTTAGATTTCGATGAAGTATTTTATAATGAGTTTTTGGAGATTTTGATCGGCTAGTGTAGTCTTACTGAGCTGTTAGCTCATTGTGGTTATCTTCGTGGTTTTCAGGTTTTGGGAAAGAGAAAGAAATTGTGGACTAGCCATTCAGGATCTGATTTGAAGTCATAGGTATTTTTGTATTTTTGATTTTTGTACGGTCATGACTTTCTCTGTTTCGTTCTATTCTTTATGTTTAAAAGCCATGTACTATAGTGTATATGATTATTTTGATGAATGGTAGAGAAGAAATTTATGGATGAGTTTTTTTGTACATTTGGATGTTTGTAGTAGCTATGTATTTCTGTAATCATGTGCATATTGGAAGAAAGTCGGAAAACAAATTCCAAAGCTAGATCCTGAATTCATTCGTCGCAACTCGACGCGATGGGATTCATTCCAATCGGGTTGGGTCGTGACACCGTAGTTGGCAAGCGACTATGGTCAAAGGGAGCGTACTATGTCGATGGAGGTTTGAGGGAACATTGTCAAGCAACTGAGATCGAGTTGACTATAGTTGGCAAGTGATAGAGGTATGGGACCATAGTCGACGGGTGACTGTGGTTGGAGGGATCATTATCGGGTGATAGAAGTTAGAGGGATAGTAGTTGGCACATGACTATGGTCGGAGGAATGGTAGTTAGTCGATGGAGATCTCAGGGATCGTAGTCAGGCAATTGAGGTCGAGGGGATCATAGTCGGTAGGTGATAGAGGTTGTAGGGATCTTAGTTGGCTGGCAAAAGAGTTTGAAGCGACTGTAGTCGGCGGGGTGACGGAGGTTAGAGAAACTATTATTAGGTGACAAAGGTTAGAGGGATCGTAATCGACCAAAAAAGGTGGCTAAGGGAATTGTAGTCGGCATGTGAAAGTGGTCAGAGGGACCGTAGTTGACAGACGATGGAGTTCCCAAGTTTAGGTGCAACATGCATGTAAAAATTCTAACGATGGTACGACGATCGGGTGGAGGTCTGACAACGATAAGTGGACGTGCAATGGTCCGGTGGCATTTGGCACCCAGGCGGTGGTTGGCGAATGGGAGGCTATTCGATAGCTGCCTGCGACCGAGCTATGTTAGAGATATGGAGGGGAGGAGCTCTAGGATGCTTGCAGCTTCAAAGTTCCCTCTAATATATAGACCCTGGATCTCCTTCGTGTAGAAAGTGAGGGTCTATTTATAGATTTTTGAAATGACATACTATATAAATATGGAGGTCTGTGGCAAATTCAGAGTGCTCCATCAAAAAACTCATATTTATCATCTTAATCATAGAGTATTTGTTCAGCATTTAAGTGACTTAAAGATGTCATAATTAAGTATTCTTGGGCTCATTTGATTTTTCTTGTTTAGCAGCTTGAATTAACTATAAACATACTATATTTGGATACCATTCAATCCTCAAATTAATGTCCTGAACTAAGCTTTGAGCCATTTGATTTGAGTCCATTTGGGCTTGGATTAGACCAATTTTTTTATTGTTGGGTTCTTCTTGACAAGCTGTTCAATTTGACTGTAAGTTTGTTGATGTCGGAGTTCAAATGGTCCCAAGTATAATTTTGAAAGTTTTCAATTAAACTTTGTCTCAAGATTCATGCTCGATCTGGATAATTTCTTGGTGAAGTATTAAATGCCCCATATTTTCAGACATTGAAGCTTCAAAAGTCTGAAAATATATTTTTTAATCCATTAAAAAAGTTGCAATATAAATTTATAATTTTTTCAAATAATTATGATGCACAACCGCTTGCTGGAAATCAACGTGAATATCCCCTCGGAGCTGTGAATGATTGGGGAACCGAAGTCAAGACACAGTGATCGCAGGATCGTAATCATAAGACATTAGTTGGAATGTCGCAACCAAGCTTTAATAGTTAGAGGTCTAAAATCAATCCACCGTGATCTGAGAACCATAAAATCAATCAGCGGGTATCACGTGAGAAATTGATATCACGATTTAAATTGATTTGAATTTAATTATGGTTAATATGATTTAAATCTTATTCAAATCTATCTTCAAATTTGGTTTTAAACATATTCAAATTAGAAATCAATTTTATAAGGGTGGCATGTAAGTATCAATTTTCTGCACTTCCAAACGCTCGACCTTTTGTATGTTGTAATTAGTATCATCCATAAAATATATACTTTATTCAATACTGCCCAAAGCCCACCCCCTTCTCCTTTCCAGGCTAGTGAGGGAGATCAAAGAATACTTCGAGCAAGAGGCGAATCACCCTAATGAGATTATAACTCATATAGATGCAACACCATACAACAAGGCTTACGAATGGGGCGTAGCACCAAATAGTTCAATAGCTTTTTGGGAGGAATATTTAGACTAAGTTAAATTTACACGCACATTATATATCTATTTAAGACTAAAATCTAAGATCTCTTAGTTAATATCATAAGCTTCCAACCAACATGTTGAATAGCTAAGAATTTGCATGCATGTAGTTCATCTTGATCTGTTAATTTGAAATTTTAGCTAATTAAAATAATTTGAGTTTGAATCTTATACATTTAATGTGATGGGTGTGAGGTTGATTAATTGGTCTAAATGTTTCAAACAAAAAGAAAAAAACTTGCGTGTCTCACAAGAGATTTTCTCCCGTGCATGACACGTCATGAACACAGAGTTCGAGAAATCAAGAGAACCGCAGACGCACGTGACGTCCACGCGAGGCACGTGCACTGCGTCAGTATAGGCTCACTAAAAAAAGTCCCGAGAGTTATAGGAAATGCCCCTAATTCGGCTCCGTAGGATGTGGCTGGATGCGGCGCGTTACCGAGGCCGACGGTGGATGAGATTATGGCATAGGAAATCCTATGCGGTTAAAGGCATAGAAATAAAAGCCTTGGCTCAGCCGCCAGTAGCCAAGACCGCTGGCCGGAGCATGCACTGCAATGTCGGCGCTATCGTGTGCGCCGGTCGGGCCCACTTGTCTTTCCCGCAAGCCAGCTTAGCTGATTAGTCTGCCTAGTAGAAGAACGAAGAAAATAGACCATGTTTTGTGACCAATGCGTCTATTGGTTTGATCACTTTGTAGTTTGTACCTTCTGCCATTAAATATTTTCATAACTTTTTATATACAGATCAAATCTGATCTGATGATCAGGTTACTCGCCCGGTTCGTGTTCCGATCTAATTGGTCCGGTCCAGCAAAAGTGGGACCCACTAACCTGTGTAATTAACTGCAGATCGTGTAGATCAGTCGATTAGTTTTAACTACGGAACAAAAAGCGCGTGAATCCACGAATGCTTCTCGCCAAAAGAGGGGCTTTACAGGATTCTTCTCGGCAGCTGATGGCGATTAATGGAAGCTTTAATTAAATAATAAATCCATGTCATATTTTAAATATGTCATTGGGTTAGACTAATTAAATCATTATAAGAGTTTAAATTAAATTAAGAAAGTAATTATTGAGAATTAATTTTAACTGTTAAATTTAATTTTGATTAAAAATCAAATGATTTAAAATTTAGACATTATTTAGGGCGGCTTTCTTAATGCTTTCTAAAACAGATTTTTAATAAAAAATTTCTAGTTCAAGAAATTTTGTACTAGAAAGCTACTTTAGAAAGTAATAAAAAGCCATCCCAAACGAAGTCTTAATCTTAAAATATTCAACAAGCATTAGATATAACTTGGTTTTGAATATTGAGCTATTTAACTCACACGAAGAACTCATAAATCGTCTGTTAATCTATTTATTTAGCAAAAAGAACTTGCCAAATCACTCATAGTACATGCTCGTTGATGGGAGGATCTCATTAGAAGTCTCCCAAGATAATTGCCTCAATTTAAAACTCAACCTATACTCTTTCGATTAGGAGTCATTTGCAAGCCTAACTCATATACTACATACTTATATTAGCGAGGAATTTTTGATATTTTCTCCCCCTCCCCTCAAAAGAACCTTTTGCCATAATATTATCATCCTAAGCATCGTTGCCCATCCATCAAATTTGAATCCCGCAAGTTCACACTTTGCAGCCTCTTTCGCGATTCGCGCATTCAACATTCAAGATGTCGACACCTCACAGCCGTTTTCTTCCCGGTGGCATTCGACGTTCAAGAGGTCGCTCGGCGCTCGCAGTTCACACTTCGCCCTGCTGACCATTGTCTTCAACCATCAATTAATTTGAAGATAAATATGCAATTTCTATACAAATTTGAAGATAAATATGTAATTGGAAGATAAATGATAAAAATTTCTTTTTATAAATTTGATTGCATTATGTTGGTTGTTTTTTTTATTTAATTTTATTATTATTACTATTTGATGTTATTATTTTATTTTGTTTATTATTATTATTATTATTATTATTGTTGTTGTTGTCTGATTAATTAAATTTTTTTTTCACCCTGAAAAAAAAAGCTAGATCTGCCCCTGGGTTTACCCTTGAGGTGCCCTCGAGGGGAAGCTAATAGTGGACAAGGCTTGTGGTAGCCTAAGTGATGAAATGAGATATGAACGTAAGTAGCCCTAACAAGAAATCTTACAATATAACCAATCTAATGTAAAAATGAAACATACATCTATAGTGAAATAAATTATAATTTTTTTTTTTGTTTTAAAAATGTCGAGACTTACATGATGACTAGCCCAATGATTGATAATTTTTTATATCATGTCAATGTTATTAAAAGTCTATTTTGAGGCTAGGGATTAAACTATAATGTTAATGAGGCCTAGAGGTTAATTAATTATTCTGTGAAAGGATTAATTATTCTGTGCGGATGTCGAATGCAGTTTACAGACCAATAAGAATGCACCACTTCACCCCTGTGCTCGGTACTGCGGCTCAGTACTACACGATACCGCTCGGTAACTCTGACATAGAGCATTCTGGTTGGTCTCTGGGCGACGTTTTGCATCCAGTCTCTGTGAAAGGGTGGCGACTTGATGGCCTTATTGACAATGTGAGTGAATGGGCTAGGGCTTATATTTTGAAGTATATTTCATCATGAGATATATAACTCCAATGATAAAACGGACCAAAGATAGTACTTATGAAGGCAATGCCACAGAATGAGTGTATGACATTGAGTTTAAATTGTTCTTATATTGATGTTAAATTGGGTGATTTTTATGATGTTGCAATTATTGCAGCGAGACGATCATTTTGATAGCATCTTTGTAAATTAGGTGATTTTAACTTTTGTACTAAAAAATTGTTTTAAGAAACATTAAGAAAGACGTCCCAAACTAACGTTTTGTTTGGGACGATTTTCTCACTGCTTCTTAAAGCAACTTTCTAGTAAAACAAATAAAATTTTTATACTCAAAAGCTTCTTTAAGAAGCAATAAAAAAGCCGTCCCAAACGAATTCTAAGTCTTAGAATCAATTGTTAAAGCATGCCAATTTTTCTCAGTACTCTCTAAATTACCTTGATACTTAACTCCTAATTAGAAGTAAAACCTTCTCAGATGATCTACCACTAACTAATAATCCTTCACCACTCTCCTGATGAGAAGGATAGATTTTCATCTTAGCCTACCTTGAATTTTCACGTAAGCAGCTACTAATCAAAGCCCAATTTCGAGTTATAATACTCGACATATCAAGAGTCACCAAGCATGGAAACAACCTTAGCTGCTTTTTACTGAGAATATCAAATTTATATGATTCAATCTTCAATCTACATAGAGTTTTCACTAGATCAAAAAGGAGGAGAAGAATAAGATTTTGTTTGAGACAGTTTTTTTGTTACTTTCTTGTGCTTTCTAGTAAAAAAAAAATCTACTAGAAAGTTGCTTTAGAAAGCAGTAAAAAAACTGTTCCAAATGAAGCCTAAGAAGAAGAAGAAGACGACGACGACATGCATCACAATAGGGGCACATAATGTTGCATGGTCTCTGATGCTATATTGATATACTTATTCACTCTTCTGTTAGTGGTTACTTATGAACATACAGACTTGTGATACAGTTCACCATTTGCTTTATTCTGTTGTGACGGTCTGAGCAACAAAGCAAAGTTGGGCCAAATCATTAAAATTGTTCTATGTGATGATCTTTCAGAGCGTTGGCATACCCAACATATATCTTTATTGGTGAATAATAAGTTCAGTAAAACAAGATTTTTTTTTCTTTTCTCCCCTTAAATTCATGAGGAAATAGTTATAAATGACCTTGTTTTCTTGGGAAAGATGAGTTTTCTTTGGCTTTGTTTGGGACAGCTTTCTTATTATTTTTTAAAGTAATTTTTTATTACAAAATTAATTTTTTTGTAAAAGCTGTTTTAATAAGCAGTAAGGATGTCATCGCAAACGAAGCCTTAGACTAAAAATTATTTGTAAAAAAGGAACTTTATTCCTACGAATATTTCTTTTCAAAACTGCAACAGCTTGAGATATGCCCATGTTTAGTAGGAGAGATTATTATGTGCAGAGATCGGACGCAGAATACCGTCCGGAGATCAACCATAATGCATCACGTTAGCCGTATCGAGCTGCAGTACCGAGCAATAACGAGCCGTGGTATCGAGCGAAGGGGTGACGTGACACATTCTGATTGGTCTCCGGACGACATTGGCATCCGCACATAATAATTAATCGTTTATAGTAGACTGCATAAGCTCTAAAATTGAAACTTTTACATGTTGGGCCTTCTCAAAAAACAAATACTAAGACGATTTAATGTTAAAGTTATGAACTCTTTTCTTGAAATATGTTTTTTTTTCCTCTTTATTGCAAACTGAAATCATTACTATCATTCAAACCTTTTTCATCAATATCTGGTCCTAAGCAAAGTTAAATTTAGCTTAGAATGGCAAGGCTGTATTTTCAGAAGAATTTTTATTTTTTTTACTGTCTGTAACTATTTCAAAACAGTAATGGATGTCTTGATTCTGAAGTAAAGTTTAGCTCATAATATCTTATAATGGGTGAAGCCTTCTCTGTTTGTGAAGAATGTTTAAGGTAATTAATTATCTTCTCTAATCTAAAAGCACACTAAATGCTTAAGGTAATTATCTATTCACACTCCATGTTAACTACCATTGCTCCTGTGCCCTTCCTGCTATAATTTGTTGCAGAATTTCTGTAAAGCAAAACATCACTATGCCTTCCACACTTGCTTGACCTCATCTTGTGTCTCTGTCCCTTATGATAATTTCCATTACCACTCCCATTGCAACCTTTCTTCTCCTCCTCCTCCTCCTCTTCTCCAACAACCTCTGTTTCTACTGAGAACACAAAGGTTCCAATCATTCCATCATCAAAGTCCAGGAGAGGCTCCAGAATCTCAACAATGGTGGACATCTGAGGCCTTGATTTCGGGGTATGGTTCAAGCACTGATAGGCTACTGTTGCTGCCTTCTGAACAGCTTTGTGAGAGTACTGTTGATCGAGGCTGGTGTCCATGATTCTCATTAGCTTTCTAGTGTCGTTAAGGCAAGGCCGAGCCCATTCTACAAGGTTCTGTTCTCTGCTTGGGCGAGTCTTGTCTACCGATCTTCTTCCTGTTAGAAGCTCAAGCAATACAACTCCATAGCTGTAGACGTCACTTTTTGTTGTGAGATGGCCTGGAAAATAAATTAAGATGATGTCATTGGAAGTAACGCAAAAATTCGACCCGGCTCGGAAATTTCTGGGTTAGACCGGATCCATTTTCAAAACGGGTCGGGTTTAGGTTCCCGGATTCGACCCGTTTGAAAATGGGTCAGGTTCGGGTTGACTCGATGGGTTGCCGGGTCAACCCGGAAACCTGTTTGAAATGACTACCCGGCTGCCCGTGGACCTACCCGAGCCTGCCCATGGCTACCCGCGAGCCCACCAAATCTGCCCGCGCTTGCCATCAGTCACCCGAGAACCTGAGGTAGCCCACGCACCCGCCAGCACGTGTCCATGCCCGCACACCCGCCCGCGCAGCCGCGTCAGCCCGCTCTAGTCTGCGTCCATGCCAGCCCGCAGCCTGCCGTCCCGCCTGCCAGCTGCCCGCCTTCTCGTGTCGGTCGGGTCAACGGGTTGCGTCCGGGTTCGATTTTCTGACCAGTTTACATACCCGGGTCGGGTTAGGATCGACCCATTTGAACCCGGATCAATTTTGGGTTCAATCCGAACCCGATATGAAACCCAATTTTGACACCCCTAATTTGAAGTATATTCCTAAATAATTAACCAAATCTGTCCCAAAGTACTACTTGATTCTTACCTGTCATGATGTACTCTGGTGCAGCGTAGCCTTCAGTACCCATAACTCTGGTAGAGACATGGGTGTTGTCTCCTTCAGGGCCATCCTTTGCAAGGCCGAAGTCTGAAAGCTTTGGTGTGAAGTCCTGATAAACCAGACAAGAATTGCTCACTAAAGTAATTGGAGGGTCCATTCAGACAAGAAAATGGTCTGAAGAAGCAGATTCATACAGGTTATTCTCAATTGAAAGAATCAAGAAAGAAAAAGTTGAAGATATGGATACAATTAAATAAGAAAGATTAAGAAAAGAAATAGGAAAAGTAAGCCATAGGTTTGAACATAAAGATTGTCCCTTGAAAGAGTTTTTAAGTGTCACATCCAATTAAGAATAAAAAATTCAACTAAACAATGTAAAATGATCTCCACTTCAACAATAAGAATTAAATTCAAGTCATTTAATTGTTTTCCCTCTTAAATGAACCATTGGTAGCTAGTGGTTGATTATTTTTTTCTTGTGAGCATGAAAGTTTTGGTGGACCTACTAGATAATTCCCTTATTTATTGATGAACAAAACAACAACTTCTTAATAAAACGGTAATTACAGGCAGAATTCTATCTAAATGCTAATAAACTTGTTGGCATAGACTAAAATAACTCTAACAAAAAATTTAGAAAAAGCTTGAATTTAAAATGAAATAAATGCTAATAAACTTTCTTACTGTTTTTACAACAGCTTTTTAGTATAAAATTTTTATTTGTTGTAATAAAAAACTGTTTTAAGGAGCAGTAAGAAAACCGTCACAAACAAAATCTAAGTCTTTTTAAGTTCACCTCCATCTTTTTTAACATAGGCCGGATCTAATACATCTATTGTCCTTATAGGATCATCAGAAGGCTGAAATTTTATATGACCAAATCATCTAAGGCGAGTCTATCTAATCTTATTTGCCACTAGAGCTACTCCAACCTTTTCACTTATATACTTGTCTCACATTTTGTCTCTAAGTGTAAAGTTACTCATGCACCTGAGTATCCTCATCTCCGCAACACTTAATTTTTTGCTTCTTTTTAATGTCCAACATCCTGTGCCATAAAGCATTGCAAGTCTCACCACCATCTTTATAAAATTTTCCCTCAAGTTTGAGGGATGCTTTTCTATCACACAATACGCCCGATGCATTCCTCTACTTCAACCATCCAACTTGAATTCTATTAATAATATCCTCGTCTATTTTACCAGCACTTTGAACAATTGATACAAGATATCTAAAACATACACTCTTTGTAATGACTTGATCACTGAATGTCACAATCCCACCATTAGATTTATTACTACTAAAATCATACTCAAGTTATTTGATCTTAGATTTATTCAAACAAAAATCTTACTCTAATACCCTCTCTAGCCTTATCAACAAGGAGAATATCATCATCAAGAAGAATATACAAAGATACATCCTCTTGCAAATGTCTAATAAGAACATCCATGACTAGAGCAAAAAGATATCTACTGAATGCTAATCTTTGATGTTTTTCAACTAAAGTAGGAAAATACTTATGAGTGATAGCTATAAAAAAACTAAAATAAACTTTGTAATTTTTGTTCTACCTTCTCAAAAATAACTCTATTAAAACACATTAAAAAAATATATTAAACTTTTTCATTCAAATAAATATTAATTTTGATTGGTCATTTTTCCTATCTAAAAAACAGTAAAAAAGCTGATTCAAATGATTGCTGAAGAAAATTCTGAAAGCGATTTATAAAATAAAACTGTGACTAAACATACTAGTAAAATCAAACTATGCTAAAAATACGACAATACTTATCAAATCCCAATTGAACTCCATTAGGCTTTTCAGAGGAGTTACCGAATCCAACAATATGTTAGATGCTTTGAAATCCCTGTATATCACTGGTTTCTCAGTTTCATGGAGGAAGGCCAGTCCTTTGGCAGCTCCCACTGCAATCTTCAACCTTGTCAGCCATGGCAAGGAGGTGAAGTGTCCTGCAATCAGTACAAAAGTTTTAACTTTCATATCAGCAAACAAATAGTATAGGATTTTCATTCAAATCACCATTAGATTTAGACTTAGTTTGGACGGCTTTTTTATTGCTTCTTAAAACTTTTTAGTACAAATTTTTTATTTTTTCTACTAAAAAGTTGTTTTAAGAAGCAATAAAAAAGCCGTCTCAAACGAAATCTTAGTTGGAATATGAAATAGATCACATCACATTCTTCTTCTTTTATGTTATAGTGGTTTTGGTATGAAGGCAGAATCTTCCTTCAGGACTTCCAAAAAAAAAAAGTAATTGAAAAATTGGTGTGGATAATCAAAACCGAAGGAGAAAATTTCTTCGGTTTTTTCCATTAATGGATCCAAATTGAAGTCAAAAGATGAAAAAGAACAGAAGATCATATTTCAGAAGCCCCTTCTATCATATAACTACATATTAATCATTTAGAAGATCAAACTTCTTACAGAGGAGAAAAATATACGTACTCTTAAACAAATGGTTCTCCAAGCTTCCTTTTGCCATGTACTCATAAACCAGCAGCCTGTGTTCATTCTCATAACAGTAACCAATTAGCTTCACAAGATGTGGATTACTCAATTGCCCAAGAAAGATCACTTCAGCCTACAGAAACAGAATACAAATGCTTGTAAACTGAAACCAAAGGCATGGAAGTTCTGCGAGCAGGAGACTCACCAGCCACTCCCTGTGGCCCTGCACGCCGTCGAGATCAAGCAACTTCACGGCGACAGTCTGAGCTTCCATTCCAGGCCTCACCTTTTCGTCGATGAACCCTTTATACACAGGCCCAAAGCCGCCTTCTCCAAGGAAATTGCTGTTCGAGAATCCTCCTGTCACCATTTGAAGCTCTGCAAGGGAGAAGACGTAAAGGTTTGAGCCTGCAAGAGAGACGGTGAGATCACTGGGTGAAAGCGGGCCCGGCGAGTGGCTTATTTCTGAGAACGAAAGCCGTTGAAGAGATCTTTGCTTTGAGGCAAGCTTTCCTTGTTGGTCATTACTGGAGCTCCCACAACAGCCCCTGAGAAGAGATTTCCATGACTTCCCTGACATGGCTGAGAGTTTGGTGTGAGAGCTATGAAGGTTTCAGACTTTCAGTAACTATTCCCATGCGTAGCTTAGATGAAAAAGCAAGAAGAGAAACTACTAAATAAATGATTATTCACAGGGGAGTAAAGGAAGGAGAACTGGAGAAGGTTTGGAAGAGTTCAAACAAGGATGGGAGGAGATGGAAATTATTTTAGAGCTCAACTACTACTCTACCAAATATAAAAGAGATAGGGTTGCTTTTTTTACTTCAGTAGAGACTAGTTAAGCCTGTTAAGAAAATGACTATGCTGACATTTGCCTTTTAGCTATGGAAAGAGAGGATTTGAATGAAGAGTTGGAAGATTTTGTTTGCATGGGGCCACCTAACATAGAGGATCTGGAGCTTCTTTCTTTTTGGATTTATTCTCTATGAAAGCTTTCAACAAAGAAATGTAATGAAATGAAGAAAACCTTTGTTCTGTACTTTAGGTGGAAGCAATCATATAATATTTTATGCAGTTTGGAGAGAATTGATTGGGGTTAATTAGGCTTAAATATTGCATTTGTTGGCATAATTCTTTCCTTCTGAAGCATATGGTGATAGTATGTCTTAAATGATTCAGTTTTCTTGCTTGGTTATCGATGAAAACTTACAACTACTCATTTAGATGAGATGCAATGATAAAAGTATTTGGGGCACACTTTATATGCCTATATTTGTTTGGATTGGGATGATCAATTCATCATAAGAGTTTGATATGATTGAGAACCTGCTTGATCGTGCACAAATCTTGAGGCATATTCAAGTTGAAAATTTTTAAAAATAAAATTCAGGACCAGCTAAACTCCAATTTCAACAAATTGATAGTAAAACTGACCTTCTCGAAGAGGCGAATCCAACTGCACTGAAATCGGTCCAATCCGAGCCCAAAAGAGTTTGAAGTGTATTTGGAAGGTTCAAATCATTATTTGGAATACAAAATGATATCCAAATATGGCATGCTTATAGTCGAATCCAGCAACTCGGCGAGACAAATCCAACGAGCCCAAGATCAATGAATTCCGACATCATTAAGGAACTTAAGCACTTCAAAAATGCACTATGATTGGGGGGATCAATATGGGACATCTGATGGAGCACTCCGAACCTATCCTGAATCTTCTCTATATTTACAGAACATGCCACTCTCAAAAATCTATAAGTAGACCACACTCTTTACATGATAGGGGATATTTGGCTACATATTGGAGAGATCTCTAAAACATCAAGAGCTCTAGCACCACCGTCGATCGCCGGACCATTGTCGGACCATCGCTCAGCCGTCGCCCGCCGCTAGACATCCACTTGATCACCGTCGCAGTTTTTCCCAACCACCGTCAAACTTTCTCCCAACTCTCCAAAAATCTGTAAGTAGACCACACTCTTTACTCTAGCACCACCGTCGATCGCCGGACCATTGTCGGACCATCGCTCAGCCGTCGCCCGCCGCTAGACATCCACTTGATCACCGTCGTAGTTTTTCCCAACCACCATCAAACTTTCTCCCAACTTTCCAAACTATTGTAATATCACTGCCTCTAAGTCAAGCGATGAGTCAAATTTTGTAACTCAGTTGAATCTAGTGGAATCTTTTCACCTGGGCGAGTCCCATGATTTTTTCCTCTTTGGGCTTTCCATGGTTTTTTTTTTTTTTTTTTTTTGCCCTTTCTTCAAAAACCTATTTGTGTGCTAGATATCCGTGTATGGCTAAGACAAAAAATTCACTCAATCTATCGCCGTGAATATTCTAACCCGCAATAAGTCCAATCCAAAAGTTGTCTAAATCATTGAATCGCCTATACCCAAATGACACGAGTTCCCACAAGCTAGGCCTTTCTCAACCTCAAGAATCAAACAGCTAAATTTGCTTAAGAATCAAAAAGCTAAACTTGCTTAAGGATTCATAATGTCCACCAACTGTAAATCATGCCCGCCCAAGAAACTTAGTTGCTTTCCTAAGTACTCACCAATCGACAAAGAGCTCTCACTAGAAGGACGAGCCTAAGAATTGACTATCACTAATTGGGCTTAAATATTGCATTTGTTGTCATAATTCATTCATCCTAAAGTATAGGATTCTAATATGTCTTGAATGTTTCACTTTGCATGCTTAGATATTGGTGAAAGCTTAGAACTATTTATTTAGATGAGATCCCTCATAATATATTGCAATGATAAAATATTTGGGGCACACTTCCAATATTTATCTAGTTTGGGTTGATTATTTATCATTAAAGCTTGAATTGGATTCAACTAGTTGTTGATTGAGAACAAGCTTGAGTAACTCACCAAGCTAATAGTTGTCTAAAACATTGAATTGCCCATAGCCAAATGACACAAGTCTCCCACAAGCTAAACCTTACTCAACCTTAATAATCGAGCTATTGAACCCGCGTAAAGACTCATAAAGTCTCTCATTTGGCAATCTTTATCGCCAAAAAAACTTTGTCATTTTTTCTAAGTACTCACTAGTCAACTGGGAGCTCTCTCTAGAAGGACACATCATATCCCCTAATATATGGTGTATATGATCTTTATGATGAAGGTCGTAGCTTGATTGATGTACTTTTAGGATGATGGTAGAAGGGTTATTTGTGTGATGGTAAAACATATATTTAGGATTCGATATAATTGATGCTAAAATTTCTAAGCTATAAAATGACAAGTTTTTCCTTTAAGAAAATGAGGAGGTACTCCAGATCAACTGTTTGAAATATTAGGGAACTAACAATCATATATTCATGAATTATGGATAAGTAGTTAAGAGTTATGGTATTTTAGGGTTTACTCACAATAGGAAATTGTCTCACAACATTGCATTGTTGCTAGTTTATATTAACCTTATTGGAGAGTTGAGCCGTTGGGAGGTTAGGAGAGATGTAGAAGAATATTTTAGAGAGTTTTGAAAGGAATAATGGATGTATTTTGGTGTTAAAGGAAGCTAGGCTTAATGCTATTTAAGGATATAAGAATTTGTTGGGAAAGTTGAGGAATGAGGGTGAGAAAAGTTAACAAAGAACTCATCAAAATCCTTGGGGATCAGCCATCAAGCTTCACCACAGAGTAGAGCATCTACTAACCCTTTTCATATGAAATTCTTACAATAAAAAATAAGTTTTATTCAATGAATCAAAAAGTACAAAACAATGTCCTATTTATAAGCCTTTTTTTTTCAAACTTAGACAACTTTAAAAAATCTCAGGAGCCAATAAAATGTTATTATATCGATTTATGATATCCTCATTAAAAAAAAAAAGAAAATAAGTGAAATAAAATAAAATTTAAAAATTTCAAAAATATAACAATTTAGATTGACCTTATATTAAGCTTCCTTTATCAATAGCTTTTCCATTAGTAGTAAGAATTTGCTATTTCCTGCACTCTCATCACGTTGATTTCTCCTTCAAAAAATAACTTCTTCTGTTTTATTTTCTCTACTAATTTTTGTTCATTCACTTTAGGGCTGGACAACTTTGAGGAACTTACCACGACCTTTAATTAAATTCACATCAAGCTCCTTTGTCTCCTTTGGGAGGTTGGAGATCTCTACATCAAAAGTGGGAGAGATTATTTTCGGCGGATGCCGAACGTAGTTCATTATTCTGAGATCGACCAACCAGAATGCGTCACGTCAGTAGTACCGAGCTAGGTAATGAGCAGCACCGAGCCACGGTACCGAGCAGTACCGAGCCGGGTACCGAGTAGGGGGCAACATGGCACATTCTGGTTGGTCTCTGAACGACGTTCGACATCCGGACATAATAATTTGCCCAAAAGTGAAGCCAAGAATGATAAGCTGTCCATTTGGACATACCTCTAAAGTTGCTTCAACTCATGTCTTTGCCATTGGAGAACCCTCTAACTCTTTTAAAAATTATCGTTGAAATAATTTAAACATATAATTATTGAATATATATACTGTCTGTGTACGAGTTTTCTTTATTTTTATTCACATATTTATATTATTGTATTATTATTATGTCTTTTAAATAATATTTAAATAAATTTCATATTTATTGCATTATCTTGTTTATTTAAATATTATTTAATAATTGAATCATGATCCTCTCTTTCTAATTCCATGTATCGCCCAATTTTCACAACCTTGAGGTTATGTCTAACTAAGACTTCATTTAGGACGACTTTCTTAGAGTTTTTTAAAGCAGCTTTTAATCACAAAAATTTAATGAACTGAAAATTTTTATACTAAAAATTTGATTTAAAAGTAATAAAAAAGCCGTCTCAAACGAAACATAAATAAGTATAAAATATTACTAACAAATTTAGAGCTTCAATAATTAATAACATCATTTGAAGTTCGTGAACAAGCTCGATTCGTGTTCGATTTTGAACTCGTGAATAAGCTTGATAAAAACAATTAATATTTGATTATAGAATTAATAAATATAAATAATATAAATAGAGCTCGACATTAAGTTCGTGAACATGCTCGATGTAATCGTTTGTTAGGAAGCTCGATAAAGCTCGTTTGTTAAGTTAAAGAACATCTAAAAGTGGAGCTCGTTTATAACTCGTTCATATTTGTTTGTTTAAAGCTCGATAAGCACTAAACGAATGAACATGAACTAAATATGAACCAAACATGAACACTCATTAATTTAAATGAATTAAACATGAACACAAACAATAAAACTCGAACAAACATGAACCAAACTTGAAAAACCTGATATTAAATGAACACAAACATGAACACTCACATTCTCGACTTGGCTCGGTTCATTTGCAGCCCTATAATAATGCGTGATTAAGTAAGAGACATCTCAATCAATTTCATCAATAAGTGCTCCTCTGGAACTTCTCCTTCAGAGATACAAATTTCTATCTGATTATATTAAATCAAATTGATTGTGATGTTGATATGACTGAATTTCTGATTTTAATTTAGTGAAAATAAAATTTAAAATCAATTATGAAATTAATATTTTAAATGAAGGAGAGAAAAGGATTATCCTAAATTTAAATTATTATTATTTAAATAGTATACATAATTATAAGAAAATTTAAAAGTAGAGAATTTTTTTTGTTATACCTATATTTAAGGAGTTTTTATTTTATTTTTTAATTTAGAGGATAATAGTCATCCCAATACCTCCTAAATATGATCACTACTCAAAGTCTTTCTATTTATTTTAAAACGATTTTAATATAAAATTTTATTAATTAGTTCTATATTATATTCATCTCAAATAAAAAAGAATCAATTAAGAAATTATACTTAGTAATTTGAATTTATGTGTGCTTATTTAAAAAAAAAAATTAAAAAATTATAGACGAAGATATCTAAAAATAAATTTGTATCTAAGATCATCTAGAAGATAATGAATTTTCAAATATTTATTCTTTATATTCACATATGTTATGTTATAAATGTTGGAATAAATTCTGATTTGTAAAAACTGTGTTGTGAGTGCTCTCTTATGTCATATAGCTTAGGGTGCCAAAATCAGTCAATGGGCTGGGTTTGGGTTCGACCCGAAATTGACCCATCCTGTTTAATAAATGAGTAAAAAATGGGGAACCGAACCTAACACGCTAGCAACTTGAATGACCCAAACACAACCTAATAACTCATTTTGATTAAATTTTTTTTACAAGTTTTTAATAATGTATTTTAGATTAATTATTAAAAAAATAAGACCAGCATACAAACAAATAAAAAATTAAGAAAAAATAATTTAAATAGGTCATTTTAGGTCAAAATCGTGTTGGCATGTCAACCCGAACTTAACTAGTTTAATAAACGAGTCGGAATTCCATACCTGAGCCAAGATTTGTTGAATTTGATTGGCGGGTCGAGCCATTTTTTGACACCCCTAATATAGATATTGGATTGCTCTACATTGTGATACAATTATTAATTCATACATTATTATATCTATCGTATAATATGTCATGTTATAGTTATTATAATCTCTCTTTCTATTCTGTTCTAGTTATTGTATTTCAGCTGGTGTGATTTGTGCTAAACTACAACAGGGTCAACTTTAGAGGCGGACCCGATTTTCAAAATGGGTCAAATTTTTGAACATGTGAATCTGACCCATCTGACAAACAGGTTGACCCAAACCTAAAATTTCTCATATTGGGTCCAAGTCAGATTTCGGGTTGAGTAAATTATTGACACCCGTAATTGTGATTTCATTTTACTCTAGTTTGAACTCAATCTACTATATCTACCAGAGGTAAAACCCTATTCGAATAATATTTAAATAAGGTTAGAATAAGGTATATATAATATAATCAAATTATTAGAAATTTAATAAATTATTAAAAATAAAAGTAGACTATGTACATTGTGCTTTTTTTGTAGATATATTATTTCAGGCAAAAAAAAAAGTTGTTGGAGATCTTTAAAAAACCCTAACAAAATCCTATAAAAAATGCTTTCAAATGGCAAAATGTTTGTCGGTAATATATTTTCTAGCAGATAATCTATAGGAAGTTTTTATTTTTTTATTTTATTTTATTTTTTTATTTTTTTTTTTGTGCTAAACCTAACAGCATCTACCATGTGGGTTCAATAATCCACATAATTTCACACAATTTTTTGAATTCACATCCGCACATGCTACATTAACAATTCAATAAACATGCAATTGATATATTATAAAACATGCATTTAAAAAAATATGTAAGTCCATTAATTACAATATTTATTTTTTATTTACATCTATACACACTCCCTTTTTCCTTTTACACACATGCGCACACACGCAAACACAAACCCACTCCTTACATTCTTCCTCTTCACCTCATTATTATTTGTTGCCTCATTCATTGCCACAATTACATCAATGTTTGGTTGCATTTTAGCATTTATGTTGTATTTCAACTCTGAACGACATGCATTTAACTATGATATGTATACAGATTCCTTGAACCGAGATAAATATAATTGTCCTTAACAGATGGGAATATAAATGAAAGAATTTATTTACCTTTTATATATATTCACATTGTTACTGATCACTGCTCTAGTTATACTGATGTTTATTGATCATATAATATGTTACTATTTCATTGATTATTACATGTTTTACAGTTATATGTTCATACTGATAGTGATTGAATGATTACATGCATATTGTTCATATTGTTGTACATTGATTTCAGTTGTAGGTTTTGATATTCTATTTAATTAGTTGTCAGCTCACTATGTGATTTTACATATTTTTTCCAGCGGAGTGAGGATAGATCTGAGATTCAAGTTTTATTTTGTTTATGCATTTCTTTTAGTTTATAATGCTCTGAAATAATTTTTTTGTTAAAAAAATCTTAAATTTATATTTTTTTTAAATAGAAAGTTGCTTTAAAATGTAACAAAAAGTTGTCCCAAACTTAGCCTAAATCAAGCCTTTGAAATTTCAAATCAAAGGAATCAATACTCTTTGGGTGATAATATATATATTATAAATAAAATTACATTTAAATGTCGCTTGCATAATCGTATTTTTTATTTCCTTATTTTTAGTAATTTTAACGGTAAATTAATAGGCCTGAGTGGTAGTTGCTTAGTGGAAATCATGCTGGCTTTCTTCAATAATTCTGTATTAGTTACCTATTTTTCCACGAGTTCCACAAGTAAGATGAACAACCTCGAGCAACTTATAATTTGTATAATTATTTATTACTTTTTTTTTTCTGTAAATTTGACTTTTATATATATTTGTTTTCATATAAATTAAAAGTAATGGTGATTGAGATGTGAAAGTCAAATAAATCTAGAAGATTTTGATATATTTCCTAAACGACATTTAGTTGATTTATTAGTTAAGGGTTATTGTATTAGAATGGGATGCTTTCATCTATAGCTATTTGCTTAGGCTACAAGTCATTTGTGGCATAAAGATCAAGAGGTGCTAAAATGAGAGAAATTTTCTTAGTTTATAACATTGTATTAAATGAATATTGTTATCATGACATGTATGTGTGTCATATTGATTCATTTTAAAGAATGATTTAATTTTTATTAATAAATATAAATTTATTTGAATTTCAATTTAACCATGACCATCACCAACAAATGCTCATTGCCGTTAATGGACATCTACCAAGAACCCCAAACTTGCTATATTTTTATGTTTATCGCCACAAAATATATGTTTAGGATAAGTGCGGCCTTTATCTAATACACATTATCACTCGACATCCATCATCAAGTTACATTTATCATCATCATACTGCTCAGTACTGTGAATACCGAACGTAAGCTGTGTCCAGTGACCTGACCTAATAATTTCCCCACATGATGCCCACCTTTAGTTGAATCATTTTATGTCTAGCACTTAACACTCAATGTTCATCATTATCTGGCATTCATCATTGATTGACAATTCAACATCCATTATTACATGATGTATCACCGACTTCAAAGTGATTGACCTAGGCTTTGTTTGGGAATGCTTTCTTTCTAATACAAAAATTAAAATTTTTGAACAAAAAAACTGCTTTAAGAAGCAGAAGGAAAGCCTTCCCAAACGAAGCCTTATTCAACCAACTTCAATGACCTCAATGATCTTCTAGCATAGACTTATCTATCACCTCAATCTTATCTTCACCTCTTAGGGCATCTCCAACAGAGAACTCCATTTTCATGGCAAAATACAACAAAACTTCAAAATGCAGTGGTGCTGCTCCAATCGAACTGCATTTTAATTACTTCTGCTTAGGTAATGATCCTTCTCCCTTTCGCGCATTTTTTTCGGTTGAAAGAGCAAAATAGCATAGATGAACAATGCAACTCCATTTTCACACTGTTCACCCGCAAGTAAATGACAAAAAATTTGGCGTTCAGCTGGAGCAACCGAACGACGCCAAACACACATTTGGCGTCGATTGGAGATGCTCTTAGAGATGAACCAATATAATCACTCCATCTAACTTATGAACTACAACACGAACATCATCTCAAATTATTTTATCACTAACATATTATTTGAATTTAGTGACGAGAGATTGATGATAACTTCTATCGAATACGAGTAAAGCTAAAATATATTAATCTTCATCAACCATTTTATTTATTTATTTATTTTTTGATTGCGTCCATTTCCTTCCAACAGAAGTAAGCAGCCATTCACCGCATGGAGGAAAGTCTACATCAAGGAGTAGGTAAAAGATTTGGACCGTCAAAATTTGGATTAGTCTCACATCAACCCTTTATAACAGCCATTAGCAAGCCATAGACTTTTGAGCTACTTTGCTTACATCTACTACCAATTTACTACTTCAAAGAAAGGTCATATACAGCTTATGAATAATTAGAAAATGATTGAGAAGGAAAAACTATTTTGTTTGTGGTGCATCTTTACCTAAGTTTTTGGCTTCTGCTTGTTTGATTACTGATGGCATTGATATAAGTTGACTGAATAATGGAAATGAATAATATATGATTTTTATAAATTATAATATAATAATATAATTTTAGTTAAATAAATGAAAATATGGGATTAGCAAAAAATACTTTCTTTGAAGCTACTTGAATCATCATGATGCCATATAAAAGAAATATTTTCAACTTCCATGTAGCCTGTCATCATGGTGCTGTCAAAAAAGAGAAAAATTATTCTGTGCGGACGTCGAACGCCATCCGGAGACCAATCAGAATGTGCCACGTTACCCCTGCTTGGTACCGTGGCTCGGTACTGCGGCTCGATACCACTAAGATGGCTGCACTTGATTCGTCTCCGAATATAGAGCTGCATCAGACATCCGCATAGAATAATTTCTCCAAGAAAGAAGCGAAAATTGTAAAAGAAAAAAAAAGTTCAGATATACACTCCAAATTTCTAAGAAAACTCTGAATTTTCTGAGAACGCATCAAAACATACAAAGAGAAAAAAATGGGCTGAAATGCTGATCAAATTTTTAATTATAATAGCTCAGGATATTATTTTTGTATATATTATATGCATCTCATAATAAATTTAATACTTCTAAAAATTCACTCTGACACAAATTTGTTCCATAAAAAACAGACTCAGCTGCTCATGCTGAGCTCAAAGGGAAATTATTGAGTTTGGTCATCGGACACAACTTATCGTTCGGAGATCAATCAAGTGCAACCACGTATCCAATATCGAGCAATACCGAGCTCGGTAATGAACAATACCGATCTCAGTACCAAGTAGGGGGTGATGTGGCGCATTTTCATTGGGCTCCGCACGGCGTCCTGTGACCGAACCCAATAATTTCCTGAGCTCAACACCTCTGACGCTTAGCAGCTGGCGCAGCAGCAGAGGAGGCAAGAGCAAATGACACCTTTTGAGGAATTGCTTGCATTTGCTGCTGCTCAGCATCTGTCCTCTGTTCAACAGAAGAGTTAGGGTTAGAGTTAGTGTTAGGGTTGGGATTGGGCTTCGTACCACCATCTTCATCCTCCTCAGTCTCCTCAATTTGTGCGAGATGTTTCTTAGGTATCAAGAGCTGATAGTTAGGGCTGACGAGTGTGTCCTGCTCAGGTGGCAGTGGGATAGAACCAGGTGGTGCGATTGTCTTGGGCAATGGCGTCTTGTTTCTGGTACGAGCAAGCTCAAGAAGAACCTGAAGAAGGGTTTACTCACTACCAAGGTTTAAAAAATGTTGAAGAATGGAAAAATACATTTGGAATGGAGCACAATGAATCAATAAACTTTTAAACAAAGAAATCTTTGATGAATTTGATAGGAAACACTTGTAGATCTCACGTATTTTCTATTAATTTTCGAAAAACAGCGAGATTTCTCCACAAAAATTCACACAAAATCATGAAAACAGTGGATAATTTGTATTATTTGATGAAAAGAAAATAGCAAGATACAATTGATCCTCTATTTGAGAGGAGGATCGATCTCACCCAAATCTCTAGACGCCGCTAGAGCCCAAAAAAAAACCTAAATCTAAGAGATTTTAAATTTCAGCCAAATTCAAGATGCCCTAACCTTAGGAAAACAAACTATTTAATGCCTACAATTCAAAAGGAATTCTCTAAACAACCCTACTTTAAAATTTCCCTTCAAACTCCCTTAAAAAATCTTCCTAACCAGCTCACATGTGACTGGACGGTCGGCTCCTGCGTACAGGAGGCGGAACTCTCCACCAGTTTTGCATAAGTCGGTCTCGTCGGACCAGTCCAATGGACCAATCTAACAGAATTGCTAGCAATAAAATATGATAAGAGTAACCAGTAAATTACCCAAAAAAAAAAAAAAGAGGCGGTAAAAAAAAAAAAAAAAATTAGGCGATAAGGCTCATTCCAAGAATTGGGAGTAATGTTTCAAGTTGATCTGGAAAGCTTTGGCACTACAAATTAAGCTGTTTAGTAAGCAGCCTAAGAATGGATTTAAGATAAATCTAGCCAAATGATCATTTTTTTTTTTTTTGAAGCTGTTGAATTGGGATTTAAGCTAAGGTCAAGATTAACTAAATCCAGCCGTAAATCATTAATTTAGTAAGCATGTAAACAACGGTATGTAAACATTTGAGGATGCAGGATTAAGCAAATATTCTTATATCCAAAACTCTTCAGGATTTAACTTGATCAAAATAAGAATAATGCTCCGAGTAGAAGTAGTTTAACATCGATAAAAATTATTTAAAATAATTTGTGAAATATAGGTTTAACATCTTATACAACATTCAGCAAAAAGCTGAAAACCAATGAAAAATGAGTTGTCGACCCCCAATAATTGTGATGCATTCGTTAATGATGATGAACTTGAATTAAAGATATATAAAAAAAGATATTTTCAGAATTTAAACCTCAAAATTTATTAAATTCAGACTTCATTGATTTACATGATGGAAAATATCTATTTTCACTTGCATTGGCACTTTAGCATCCATTTTAACGGATCTGGAAAAACACTCTGTTATGTTGTCAAGTCACTTTACGGCGCTACTAATGTAAAGCATTATGAAGTAAAGCACTACTTGTATTATTGATAAAGGAGTTACATCGAACACCTGTTTTCCGTCTAGGTAACATCTATGACGAATAAAATACCACCAAGACATCAAGATGAGCTATTGATATAGTTTACTCCTAACAATAAAATCGATTGATTTGAATGAAAAAAGCAGAAGAAAAAAAATTAAGCATACTCTGATTATAAGCAACCTGAATTAGGATATCTAACTAAAGGATAGTTGTCATTGTCATAAACAGCTGAAAGTATCTATAACTTCAGCAATACTGTACAAAGGTGACTAGGTGAGCATGGAAAAGGTTCAAATTGGCAGAAATTTATCAGTAGATAAGCTTACCTAATCAAACGGGATATAGATTAAAGATTCATGTAGCTTAATATAGAAATTTTCTTGAAAAACAGCCATAGTAAACAAATTTTTTTTTTTAGTTTTGTGCCATCACTCTCTAGACATTTCTCTTCAAGCAAAAACAAAGGTGGTATTAGGGGTGTCAATTATTGATCCGGCCCGAAAAATTCGGGTTTGGGCCGACCTGTTTAACAAACGGGTCAGGTTCGGGTTTCAATTTTTGACCCGTTTGAAAAATTGAGTCGGATCCGAGTCAACCTGTAACCTAAATTTGACTCGTCCACATCCGACCAAGCCAGTCGCCCAACTCACCCCTGCACAGGTGCCTCACCCCGGACTCGCTCACCCCTGCTGTCGTGCTCGCAGCGCTTGCACCCGCATCCACGCAAAGCCGTAGACAACACACTCGTCTGTCCCACCTTCACTCGCAGTCCCTCCCTCGCCCGCAGTCGCGCTTGACGCTCTCCCACACGACCCACGCTCGACCCTCACATGGTCCCTCCCTCACCTACAATCCCACATGCGCTCATGTTTGACTCGCGCAGGGCGGGTTTGGTCAACCCGATAACATGGTGGGTCATGCTCGGGTTTGAATTTCTGACCCGTTTTATCTAATCACGTCAGGTTCAGATCAAATCAATGGAAAGCAGGTTAGTTTCGAGTTTAACCTGAACCCAATCCGAAAACTAATTTTAACACCCCTAGGTGGTACAAAGTGTATGCATGCGTACCATCTATTTATGAAAATGTTAATATTAAAGTCGACTGCAATTATCCAACTCAAAATGGTGCCTAAACACAGATTTGGCGAAAACAACACATACAGTTGAAGCATATAGCACATTTCAAACACATTCTTCAGCACGATTATGTAGAGCTAACTTTAAATAAGTTAAAAAAACTAATTAATTAACATACGCTGATAAGACAAAGGCAACTCTTTTATAACTTCATGCGATTGCTCGTCTTCCAATAAAACCACGAGAACAAAGAGGAGACAATCATCTCCACCAATTATGTCACAACTTGGCTCAACCTTCACAAAATCCTCAGCTCCTTTCATGGAACCTACTAGAAGCTTTTTACAAAAGCGGGTTTATTTCTCCTCCTTGGAGATGCTTTAACCCATCCCTTCTTCATATAAATCCTCCTTCATCCCTAATGTTTATCTGTTGTCTTCCACAACTAATTAATTAACTCTGATTTCTCATTCCCTAATACCAATATCTGGTAGCACCATATCGACAGTCTTTGTAATGCTTGTATGGGAGATTTGTTGGTTTATCCAGTCGATCCGGCCTCGGATCCTTCACCAATAACTTACGTGGCTGACAAAACATGTGCTCAAGTAAATTGTGGCAAGGATCATTCACCTCAAAACCATCTACACCAATAAGGCTACGCCGAATCCTTCTTCAAAGCACATGCTAATGACACCAATCATACTTCATCTATTGGTGCTATAGTCCACATCATCAAGATGATTTTGTCATTTAAAATTTCAAAATCAGAGATCAACTTGATTTCAGACTGCTTGAATCTTGCCCTTGTTGGGAATTTCTCATTTGGTATACATAGCATGAAATGCATTCACAAACTTTTTAATGGTTTAAAAATACAAGACTCCATCTCTGTTTGTCTTATTAATGCTAGACACATTTCAATCAGGGTGCATATTGCAAAGAATTAGCTAAGCCCGTCTTCTAGGAGATTCAACTAAACTTCAATTTCCTATCAAACTCCTAAAGTGGCACCTAAAATAGAGTTTTGCCTTTTAAAAAAAATGATTGAAGATGACGAGGATAGCTTCCTTCATCCAAGAGGGATTTTTAAAAATTGTCATCTTATTGTCCCTCACGTATTATGCATCTCTAAGCAATGAAAATTGTACCATAGCTCACCTTGAAATTTAGAAATAATAATAATCATCGTTTACCGAAAGCAAACCTAGCAACTTGTGAATCCAAATGATACTACTTATTATTCTCCTGCATCCATCGGCCAAAAGAGACTGCCGCTTACCTGATCCTCAAAGACGCATTAACTGACTTTGTTAACTATGTAATTTCAATGATCCCAGTGCTTTCAAAAGTGTTGACAATTTATCAATAAATCATGTCATCTTCTAAAAATCCAAACATCCATCTACAAGACATAAGAAATCATCCCACCAATGTTCTACCTGCAATTCCAGAGAATCCAGCCAATTATTGCAAATTCATCTTGTCCCTGTAGAAATCTTCAAAGGTCGGTAACCAGTAAGACACATTTTCTAATCCAAAGATCTATGAAGACACATTTAACCATATTTGTAGAGAAGGTAATATTATGGTTACCTAGCTTGCAAACAAAGGATGAAGATTGAAGGTTACAAGCGTTATTTTCCCTTTTATATTCATTTTGAATCATTTTAGTGAGCATTTCTTCCATCTTTATCAAATCATGATGAGTGGCGTAGTTGCGGTTCTCCATGTTCATTGAAGGCTTAGAATTTTAATGTTCTTCCAAATGCATCTATATTCTTGTCACTGACATCAATCTATTCTCATCGCACCTTTGAGGATGTTGGATCCAAATCAAACCATTGATGATACTTAACAAACTAGCAAGTAATTTCTAGGCGAGATTTAGGGAGTCGAGTTGTGTTTGAATGAACGTGGAGAGTAAGAGTCTTAGATTTATTGTAAGCAATACAAAAGCAAGAGAGACCACGAGATGTCAAGCGATGGAATGGACTCCAAAAGATTTAAATGTTTCAAAAGTATTTATCTTAACATTTTATTTATAAGACTTAAGGGCTACTTGATATGTTGTACATAAAAAAATGTAAGAAAATAGTACAAATTACAAAGTATGATGTGGCTTATTCTAGACTATCATAAACACATGACCTACTTGACAGACCTCCACGTAAGGTGAGTCCTTTGTGCAAGTCTTCATGAATGAGTGTCTCAAGTAAGTCCTCAAAGACTGAAATAAGAGAAATTCTATGAAGGCAGATCCTTTGATTGCGGTGACAAGTCCATTGAGACATAATTTAGACTCATGAATGCAAAAGAATGAGTTCTCTTAAATGAAGATACTCAAGAGCCGAAGATGACCTTAAACCTAAAAATTGTACTTGCGGCCTTTGAGATATGTGTTTCCTGTAGCTAGAACAATGATGTCAGCGATAGTTGAGTGGCATTGACGGTAAAAGATAATCATGGATGAACAATTCCTGTCAAGATGAGTGACATAATATGAGGCTCAGGTAAGTTTGGGCGAGTCCCTCTGAGAGGCTTGGCAAAGTTGATGACTTCTCAATCAAGACAACTTGGATGATTCTTCATATTACGATCTCGCTAGGAGAATGGCTATGAATCTATGAATTGGCAGCAATCAACTTGTGAGGTGGTCACTTTCCCTCGCCACGAATGCTCCTCCTAAGAGGTATAACTATTTGCACCGAATCTCAAGTAGAAGCTTGTTGAATAGCTGTGAAATACCTAAATATGCATGTACGAGTATACAAAATATATTTTATACTTTGAATATATTACCAAGATCTTATCCATTAGTAAAAGCTTTTAGATTAATGGTCTTATATCTATCAGTGTGTGTTGCTCAATCTGAGCCATCAATGTCATGTCCCTCATAAAGAGTGGCATCAATTCTAAGTGATTTTAGGCTCCCATGGATCTTGATTGATTTTATCATGACAGAGCAAAGTTCACTAGCAGGTGACTCTAGGTGTAAATATAGGAATTATATTTAGCGCAATAATAGAATCAAAGTTTATTTTCTTAAAGAAAATTCATTATTACAATAGTTGCAACCCGGAAAAAACATTAATGGCAAGTCATAAATCTTTCTGGAATCCTCTCTAAGATTATGACAATTATCTGAAACCATTACTTGGCCAACTCTAAACTTTAAACCCTAGTCAATGCAGTTCACCTACAAAAGCGCTACCCTTCCTGCACAACCGCAATTTATCCAACAAATCAACAGCTCATTACCTATTTTTACTATGATACAAACTTAAAGTATTTAAAAAAAAAAATCGTTACGACTAGGGTTAGAGGTAGAAACATACCTCGCGGGGCGGGGGCTGCGAGAAGGAGAGGTTGATCTTAGACTGAATCGCAAGGCGAACGTCATCGGGATCGATGTTATTCTTTCCAGCATGTTCGGCGTAGACCTGGGCGTCGGAAAGTATGTCGACGACGTACCGGTAACATAACTCTAGAAACTGATGCAACACTCGAGGCTCGTATTCCCCCTCCCCGACCCCCATCGACCTCAAAAGCTCCCGCACAACCCGCGCGTCTCGAGGCTCGTCGGCTTCCGTCTCTCTCCCGGCGACGCCAACGCCCGCGTCGTCCATCTTGACGCTGTCTTGTCCGCTCCTTTGTTCCTTCTTGGAACTCGGCATTTTAAGTTGTGCGGCGGTTCCTAATGAAATATTTTAATGAATGGTTATAATAATATCAAATAGCACAGAAACAAAACCGTCGCTTTGGCCGAGTGGTTAAGGCGTGTGCCTGCTAAGTACATGGGGTTTCCCCGCGAGAGTTCGAATCTCTCAGGCGACGCAAGCAGTATAAATAATTTTGCTTGTGTTCTTAAAGGAATTTTTTCTTTGAAATTACCTTCTTTGCCCTCGTCTTCCTAAGACGGAGAAGGTGATTTAGGTTTTAATTTGAACTATTAATTTTGTTTGAAATATTGATGGAATATATATAGTCAAGAAAAACAAAATAAAAGTATATTGGTTTTTTTGGTTCGACTGCTAAGGGAATTTTTGGGCCGGATCAAATTGGTTGGGAGAACCGGGCATAAAAGCGGCTGAATTATCGAAGATAAGTTTGTGTGGAGAATTCATTCAGTGCATATATTAAAGAGATCATCATTTTAATTAGGATAGAATTAGTTGTTTTTTTATTAGCGGTGTCAATTATTAACGTGAAAAAAAATTTAGGGATTGGGTTTACCTTTTTCATTTTTTGACCCGTTTGAAAAATTGGGTTAGGTCTAAATCAATTTGTGAATCCAAATTTGACTTGCCCCGCCTGACCTAATTAATCGCTTTACTCACCCTCGCACAAGTGCCTAGCCCCAGACGTATACTTGTGTCGTCATGCCACATCGCTCGCACCTGCACTGTCGTAGAGCAGCAAACTGAGCTCTCGCACAGTTCCACCCTCCCTCATAGTAGAGCACGCACTCGGACGGTCCAACGCTCCCTCACATTCACGCACTCACTAGCGCACTGGCACAATCTCCCTCCCTCACCCACAATCCTACACATGCTCGAGCTGAACGCTCACGGGATGAATCAGGTCAACCTGATCCCTAGGGCTCAGGTCCCAGTTGAAATTTCTAACATGTTTATCTAATCTTGTCGGAATAGGGCAAGATTAATGGAGAGTGAGTCAACTTCGAGTTTAACCTCTAAACTTTTATATTTACTAATATACCACCTAAAATCCTTTTTTCCTTCTATTCTACCACTCCATTGAAGTAATGATATACTTATATTCACTGTGAAAGGATGTCATTGACAAGGAAGACAGCCATTGATAGTGATTTTTGACGGAAGGTTTAAACGGAATGTTAGAATTGATTAAAATAGGGGTTTATGTGGTATATTAGTAAATATAAAAGTTTAGGTGTTAAATATGTATTTTTAATAGTTTTAAGTGTTATATATGTAAAACCCCCATATTTTTTATAGTGATGTTCATGAATGATGATGATATTTTAAATTTCTTAGCTGTAGTTATATTCCTTTATACATTTCTGATATTTGTTATTTTGAGCTTCAGAGCTTAAGGTACTCCTCAGCATGTCCTTTATTGTAGTTGTAGTCCTCACTACTATAGCAGCAGTCTTAATGGCAGTATATTTGATATTTTGCTTAAAGATGTCCGTTTTAGTTATGTTGGACGAAATTTTGCTCAGGGATAACATTAAGCCACTTCTAACCAGACTAATAATAATAATTAAGGCTTTATTTGAAACAATATTTTTATTATTTTCTTAAATAATATTTCAACACAAAAAATTTCTATTTCAATTTTTTTTAATTATAAAAACTTATTACTTTAAAAGACAATAAAAAAATTTATCACAAATGAGATTAATTATTCTGCCCGGACACCGGACATCATCCGAAAACGAATGAGAGCACGTCACTTCACTTTTTTGTTGTGGACCGGTGTTTTATACCGAGTGCCGTAACACTTATTTGCCTCCGAACAGTCCATTGTTCATATAGAATAATCTCCCCACAAATGAAGCCTAAAAAAATAAAAGAAAATGGAGAGATGTTTTGGGAATTCTCTTCATTAGAAAACCAGAACTTGATACAATGATTTCATCCATTTTTATACTTGGCCTTTGACCTCTTATTTATGGGCAAGAGCCTAAATATAGCCCTATAAAAAATATAATTACGAGAATTAAATAAATTATATTATGTGGCCTAATGAAGATTTTTAAATAAAAAATTTTTAAACTAAAAATTACTCTAAAAAATAATAAGAAAACTATCCGAAATAAAGCCTAAAACACAAAAATGTTAAATTTAGGACTAACTGTGTATACATACATACATATATACATAATTGAAGCAAGCCAAGTGAGCCAGTTTATAATAGATCCATTTGAGATTGCAAGTCTCATCCACTTGAGCATCCTCATCTCCACAACACTTAATATAATGCTTCTCTTTTGATGACCAATATTCTTCACCATAAAGCATTGCAAGTCTCATCACCATCTTATAGAATTTTTCCCTCAAGTTTGAGTGGGACTTCTCTATCACACAACAAGCCTGATGCATTCCTCCACTTCAACCATCCAACTTAAATTCTGCTAATAATATCCCCATCTATTTAACCATCACTCTCAACAATAGACCCAAGATATCTAAAATGTATACTCTTCTCAATGACTTGATTGCCCAAATTCACAAACCCTCCACTAAATTTATTACAATTAAAATTACATTTCATATATTCATTTTTATATCTACTCAAACGAAAACCTTTTAGACTCCAAAGTTGACCTACATAATTAAAGTTACCTTGAACTCCCTCTCTAGTTTTATCAACAAGTCAGTAAAAAGTATACACCAGCATACAACCTCTAGCAAATGTCTAGTTGGAACATTCATGACTAAAGCAAAAAAATATGGGCTTAAGGCTGATCCAATCATTGATGTAATCCAACATAAATAGGAAAAAAATTTGGTCAACCCATCTTGTGTTTGAACACAAGTAATAGGACCCGCATACATATCCCTAATGACTTGAATATAAGCATCATTAACTTCTTTTTTTTCTAGAACATTCCATAGCACCTCTCTTGGAACTTTATCATATGTTTTCTCAAAATCAATAAATATCATATGAAGATTCTCCTTATTCTCTCTATGTTTCTCCATCAAACCTCTCAATAAATGTATAGCTTCCATAGTAGACCGACCCAACATGAATCCAATTTGATTTTGAGAAACATTAGTATCACGTTGTAACATATGCTCCATAACTCTCTCGCAAAATTTTGCAGTATGACACATTAACTTAATTCATCTATAATTCGCACAATCTTGTGCATCACCTTTATTCTTAGAAATAGTAATCAACGCACTCATTCTCCACTCATCTGACATCTTTTTAGTCTTCAAAATAATATTAAAAAGTTTAATAAGCCCAGAAATTCATGCATCTCCTAAGCATACCCACATCTCTATTGAAATATCATCAGTTCCAACAATTTTTCCACACTTCATTTTCTTTAAAGCCTCTTAAACTTCTGTTTTACTAATATGCCGATAAAAATAAAAATCTTTATTATTATTTAGGATGTTAAGGACACTAAAGTTAATTGTATTCTCACAATCTTCTTTAAAAAATTTAGCAAAATATCTCATCTATCTTTGTTGAATTTCTTCAAATAAAAATACTTTTTGATTTTCATCCTTAATGCACTTCACTTGCACAAGATCCTACTTCTGACAATTGCACTTATTTATGCAAGTAGCTATAAACATATAAAGAAATATATACCATAATATTAAAGAGATATTTCTTTTAAGAGTCCCATGATGGTTGGGGATGATTTCAATATCATTCTACATGATTATGAGAAATTAAGTGAAAGTCCCCATAACCATGGTTCTATGAAAGAATTTCAAGTACTACAACAACAACAACAAGCCTTTGTTTCATTATGTGGGGTTGGCTATATGAATCATTTTTCTCCATTGTGTCATGTTAAAAGTCAAATTCTCGTTTAAATCTAACAAAGAAAGATAATTTCTAATATTTTTTAACCAAGTCTTTTTAGGTCTACCTCTACCATTCTTAATATAAGTCAAATTTAATACCTCTACTTAATTAGTATCCCTAGTCAATTACAAGTTTAACCATATTAGTAGAGAAGGCAATATTATTGTTACCAAGGTCGCAAACAAAGGATGCAGATTGAAGGTCAAAAGGTTTATTTTTCCATTTTGATACTCATTTTGAATCATTTTAGTGATTCTTTCGTCCATCTCTATCAAATCATGATGAGTGATGTAGGTGAGGTTCTCCATGTTCATTGATGGCTCAGAATTTTAATGTTCTTCCAAATGCATCTATATTCTTATCACTGACAATAATCCATTATCATCGCACTTTTTAGGATGTTGGATCCGAATTAGTTCATTAATGATACTTCACAAACTAGCAGGTAATTTCTAGGTGAGATCTAGGAAACAGAGTGGGGTTTGAGTGAACATGGAGAGTAAGAGTCTTAAATTTATTGTAAGCAATACAAAAGTAAGAGAGACCACGAGATGTAAATATATAAAATTGACTCCAAAAGATTTAAATGTTCCAAAAGATCCGAAGTATGTATCTTCACATTTTATGTATAGAAGGCTTAAAGGGATACTTGAAATGTTGTAATATATATATATTGTATAAAGTAAAATGTATGATGTGGCTTATTACAGGTTATCATAAACACAAGACCTACAAGATAGACCTCCACATGAGGCAAGCCCTTTGTGCAAGTCTTTATTGATGAGAGTCTCAAGTAAGCTCTCAAAGCCCAACATAAGGGCAAGTCTGTGGAGGCGGGGTCCTCTGAGTGCAATGGCAAGTCCATTGAGACATAATTTAGACTCGTGAATGCAAAACGGTGACTTATCTTAGATGAAAATACTCAAGATTTGAAGACTACCTTAACCCTAAAAATTGTACTTGCGGACTTTGAGATATGTGTTTCCTATAGCTAGACCAAGGATGTCAGCGGTAGCTTAGTGACCTTGACGGTAAAGGATAATCGTAGATGAATAATCCCTATCAGGATGAGTGACATATGAGGCTCAGGTACGTTTGGACGAGTCCCTCTGAGAGGCTTGGAAAAGACGATGACATCTTGTGTAAAATCCTTAAAAAAAAAAGCTGATTTTTTTGTGCTGTTAGTCCCGTGACGAATCCTTTCACTATGGATGCCTGGGGCGTCACATCTTGATCAAGCACACTAGGATGATTCTTCATATTACGATCTCGCTAGGAGAATGGCCATGAATCTACAAATTGGCACCAATCAACTTGTGAAGTGGTCACTTTCCCTCATCACGAATGCTCCTCCTAAGAGGTATAACTGTTTGGTCCGAATCTCAAGTAGTAGCTTGTTGAGTAGCTGTGAAATACCTAAATATGCAAGTAGGAGTATACAGAATAAATGTTAAACTTTGAATATATTACCGAACTCTTATCCATTACTATATGCTTTTAGATTAACGGCCAACCATCCATCAGTGTTTATTGCTCAATCTGCACGATCAATGTCCTGCCTCTCATAAAGAGTGCCATCGGCCATCCATCCATCAGTGTGTATTGCTCAATCCTGCCCCTCATAAAGAGTGGCATCATTTCCGTGTGATTTTTGGCTCCCATGGATCTTGATTGATTTTATCATGACAGAGCAAAGTTCACAAGCAGGAGACTCTAGGTATAAATATAGAAATATATCTAGTGCAATAACAGAATCAAGGTTTATTATCTTAAAGACAATTCTAGATTACACTAGTTGCAACCCGGCAAAACATTAATGGAAAGTCAAAAATCTTTCTGGAATCCTCTCTAAGATTATGACAATTATCTAAAATCATTACTTGGCCAACTCTGTACTTTAAACCCTAGTCAATGCAGTTCACCTAAGACAGCGCTACCCTTCCGTCACAACCGAAATTTATCCAACGAATCAACAGATCATTGTTAAGGAACCGGCTCATATGTACTTTCTTGGTTTTATTTCTTCTTGTAAACACTATATATATTAGGACTGTTCATTGCAATAATAACATAGATTCATTTTCTCTCTTCCCTCCTTCGGTCCGTTTCTGCTCCTGTTCTCCAATTCTCCTCTAAAGAAATTCTATCTTGGTATCAGAGCGATCTGCTCCACAGCATCTGTTCCCTCTTGGGCGTCACCATGGCTGAAGAAAGTTCTACAGTTTCTCGCCGGACAACATCCAATGCTTCCGGCCAAGAGACTGAGCTCATCATCCCTCACCTCAAATTCTTGATTTCAAATATCAAGAATCTGGTTCCCACTCAGCTCACGACTGAGAATTATGCAATCTGGAGATTGCAACTCTATCAACACTTCTCCGCTAACGGGTATGAACAACATCTCACCGGAGTTTCTATGTGCCCGCCGGAGTTTGAAACCACCGCCTACAATCGGTGGAGACTAGTTGATAGGAATCTTATTTCTGCAATCTTGTCAACTATTTCTACGCTGATCTTTCCATATGTGCTTACTCTCAACACCGCGCAAGAAATTTGGGCTACACTTTAACGTCGGCTTCAACCAACGAATCGATCGCGGGTAATCCAGCTAAAGAGCGAACTTCATCAGATTCAGATGAAGGATAGGACAATGCAGCAATATCTTGATCAAATCAAGAAGATAGTTGACAGCATCGCGGCCGCCGGATCCAAAGTGGATACCGAAGACATTGTCCTATACATACTTAATGGATTACCGACAACCTACAATCTGTTTAAAACGGCAATTCGAACATCTTTACAGCCTATTAGTCTTGATGATCTCTATTCATTGCTTTGTAGTGAAGAAATAAATCTTCACCACCAACACAATCAAGAACTTCAGAATTCCGAAAACACTGCCCTGTTCTCAAATCGGAACACGGGATATCGATCCAGGAATCAGAAGCCCAAAGGAAAATCGGTCTTCCCATGGCCTCAAGGCGCAACCGAAAATTCGAACACATCAAGAACTCCGGCAACTCGGCTCCAATGCCAAATTTGCGGGAAATCCGGTCATTCGGCACTCAACTTCTGGCATAGGTGTAACCTCACTTACGCCCTTCCGTCAAATCTGAGGGCTCTCACCGTTCAGCAACATCCCTTGCCTCCGAACGAATGGATCGTCGACTCCGGTGCCTCGTCTCACTTAACCTCGGACGTCACAAATCTTCAGCACCCGTCTCCATACAACGGGCTGGACTCAGTTTCAATAGCAAATGGAAGCAATCTTCCGATCCAGAACTCGGGCCAAGGGATCCTGCTGCTTCCCGAGTCGCATCGTAAGCTTTATCTTCGTAACATTCTTCATGTTCTTTCCCTATCTCACAATCTTTTATCAGTTGCTAAGATGACTGCGGATAACAATGTCTCTATCTCGTTTAATGCTAATGAATTTACTGTGAAGGATCTTCAGGACAAACGTCTTCTCCTTCGCGGTCGCAAACGCAATAGTCTGTATCGTCTCACGGCTCCTATCCCGCCTAAGCACACAACTCTTGCAGCAGACGGCTCATCCGGTTCCTTGTGGCACGCAAGGCTTGGACATCTCAACAGCCGCACATTGCACAAATTAGCTAGCTTAGACTCTGCTATTAAAACTTGTTCTACTTCATCTTTATGCATTTCTTGTAATCTTTCCAAAAGTCATAAACAGCCCTTTTCGTCCAGTACGTCTGTCTGCACTAAGCCTTTTCAACTTGTGCACTCAGACGTCTGGGGTCTGGCTCCGGTATCTTCCATGAATGGTTTTCGCTACTATGTCATATTCATTGATGATTTTACACATTTTTCATGGCTTTATCTGTTGCATTTTAAAGCTGAAGTTCTTTCTAAATATCAGCATTTATGTAATATGATTAAAAACATTTTTCATACGCAAATACAACAATTCCGGTCGGATGGCGGCGGGGAATATACGAGCACTGCTTTTCAAAATTACCTAACTCAACATGGCACAACTCATCAAATGTGCTGCCCTCATACGCCGGAGCAAAACGGCACGGCTGAACGGAAGCATCGCCACCTTATCGAACTAACGCGCACGCTACTCCACGCCACTCACCTACCCTCACAGTTCTGGGCGGAAGCTGTCTCTATAGCCAACTACCTCGTCAATAGACTACAGTCCTCCACAATCTCGTACCAAACACCGTATCTCTGTCTCAATGGACATCAAGCATCTTCGCACCTTCGGGTGCCTATGTTTCCCGTGGACTCATCCTTATTCCGAACATAAACTGTCCCCTCGCTCACAACCGTGCGTGTTTTTGGGCTACTCCACGCAGCACAAGGGATACAGATGTCTAAATGTGTCCCAAAATCGCATCTACATTTCACGCCACATGGTGTTTTACGAGAATATTTTTTCCTTATCAACATCCCTCACCAAGCTCGCCGTCGGGCACGTCACAGTGCGACTACTCTCCTCTTCTGCTCATTCCCAGTTCGACGGTCTCTCAAACTACTTCTGCTCCGCTCACCTCGGCTACAATCAGTACTCCAGCCAATCTGGACTCTGCCCAGCTTGATCTGTCTCCTGCTGATACTACAACCATCTCCGAATCCCCGCAGGCCTCGTCTAGTTCTCAGCTCCAAAATTCAATTCGCAACAGGCCTTTATTCTCCTCCCCCCCTCGTCACCATATGCAAACAAGGCTGAGGTCAGGTATTTCAAAACCAAAACAAATATTTGATCTCTTGGCTTCGCAGGAAACTTCGCCAATGCCTTCTTCCAACACCGAAGCGGCAAAACATGCCCACTGGCGTTCGACCATGTCCACTGAATACTCTGCATTGCAGAAGCTTGGTACCTGGTAGTTGGTTCCGGCACCACTCAATAAGCTCGTGTAAGGCAGTAAATGGACTTATAAGATAAAGTCCCTTCCAAATGGCCAAATCGCAAGCTACAAGGCTCGCTTAGTCGCTCTCGGTTGTTCTCAAGAATTCGGGGTAAACTTCACTGAAACATTCAGTCCGGTGGCGAAAATGGTTACCATTAGAATGCTTCTCACGATAGCCCTACATCACAACTGGCCGGTAACTCAGTTAGACGTCTTCAATGCCTTCCTACATGGCGACCTGCACGATGAAGTGTACATGAAGCAACCTCGTGGTTTCAAGGACGAACAACACCCGCAATACATTTGCAAGCTACATAAATCGATTTACGGGTTAAAACAATCTCCTCAACTCTGGTTTCACAAACTAACACAGTCGCTTCAACTCATTGGTTTCACATTCAGCAAAGCAGATCCTTCCCTCCTATTATACGTGAAGGCGGACACCCGTGTCTTCATCCTCATTTACGTGGACGACATCCTGGTCACAGGCAATGACACAACTCAAATACATCTCACCTTAAATCACCTTCAGTCCGCATTCCGGATCAAACAACTAGGCGATGTCTCGCTCTTCCTTGGAATTCAGGTGATTCGAACCACTTATGGTTATTTCTTAAATCAAACACACTACGCACATGAACTTCTCTCTCAAGCAGGTTTCTCCAGCTGCAAACCTTCCTCCACACCGGCGCTCACCAAGCCGTCTAAGACTCAAGATGAGTCTCTCTTCTCTGATCCACAGCTCTTCCGCAAATTGGCGGGATCGCTCCAGTATTTGTCCATCACACGGCCTGACATCGCGTTCACAATCAATTCAATATGCCAGTGCATGCACCAACCAAGGAATTGCGATTTCGCAGCTCTTAAGCGTCTACTCCGCTATATAAAAGGCACAGCTGATTTCGGGTTGCCGATTACTCGAGGATCCTTATGTCTCCGAAGCTACTCCGACGCCGACTGGGCGACTGATCCGGTCGAACGCAAGTCCATGTATGAATACTTTCAAGCATGTTCGGCGTAGACCTGGGCGTCGGAAAGTACGTCGACGACGTACCAGTAACATAACTCTACACACTGATGCAACACTCGAGGCTCGTACTCCGCCTCCGCTGCTTCGTTCCTTCTTGGAACTGTGCATTTTAAATTGTGCTGGAGTTCCTAATGAAATAATTTAAAGAATTCTTATAAAATAATAATGATCGTCGCTTTGGGCGAGTGGTTAAGGCGTGTGCCTGCTAAGTACATGGGGTTTCCCCGCGAGAGTTCGAATCTCTCAGGCGACGCAAACAATAACGTAACTGATTTTGCTTGTGTTCTTGAAGGAATTATTTTTCGAATTACCTTCTTTGCCAAAAAAAAGTAATTTGTTTTTTGGTTGGACTACTTAAGCCATTTTTAGAGCCGGATCAAAATGGTTGGAGAACCGGTACAACACCGGCTATTTGGCTTAATTCTCTGGTCGAAGGCGAGAGAGGTATAAAAGATCGTAGTCGGCAAGGGATAGTGATCAAAAGGATTGCAATCGGGCAACAGGGGACAAAAAGATTGTATTCTGGAGATGACTATCAGAGTGATCGTAGTTGACTGGCGACCGTAGTTAGAAGGACCGTAGTCTGATGACAGTCGATAACCGGGAGGAAATCCGACAATAATTAGTGGTTGGCCATAAGTTCGACAAAAGTTTATAGTTAGGTGGAAGTTTGACGAAAGTTCGATGACGACCGGTGATCGGGCAATGATCGAGGAACATGATAGTAAAAGAGATATCATATTTCTCCTTGCTGCTTCCTCTTCTCCTCCCTTTTTCTCCTTGCTTTCTCCTCTTTCTTTCGACCCCTCCTCTTTTATGGAGAATGAGGAATCTATTTATAAATTTTTAGGAGTGGAATGACGAGTAAATAGATGACTATTTTGAATTAACGGTCAAAATCGACTCATTGATCATAGATTGTTTATTGAGTATTTAAGTATTTAATAATGTCATAATTTAGCGATATTGGGCTCGTTTGATTCGTCTTGTTGAGCCGCTCGATTCGACTATAAGCAAATCACATTTGGATGTCATTTGGTCATCAAATTTATGCTTTGAACTATCTAAATGTGCTTCGAGCCCTCAATTTGGACCCATTGGGATTCAGATTGGATTGAATTTGATGTCGTTGGGCTCGTCTTTTCAAGACATTCATTTCAACTATAAGTATGGTGAAATAAAAGTTCAGATGGCCTCAAATTTAATTTTGAAAGTTTCCAATATGAATTTGCCTTGAGATTCGTGCTCAATCAAGATAATTTTTTAATGATATATCAGCACTTGTTATATTTGTTATTTTGAGTTTCAGAGCTTAAGGTGTTTGTACAATGTACTCCTCGTCATGTTCTTTGTTGTTGATATAGTTTTAAGTCCTCACTGCTATAGCAGTCGTTGGGAAACCATGAAGGAGTTGGAAGTTTTAATGGATTAAGAGTGGTGGCATATTTGATTTTTTTATTTATTTATTTTTTATTTTTTTATTTTTTGGAGTTAGGGATCGAACATGGGAGCCGGGGGAGGAATTTTTTCGCTCAACCAGCTGCCCTGCTCGTCCCGTATATTTGATATTTTGTTCAAAGATTTAAGTTGTAGTATAGTAACGTTGGATGAAATTTTGCTCAGGTAGTAAACTGTAGTATAGTATATTTGATATTAGTGATTTTCAAGTACGAAGTGAATCAACATGAATTTGCTGGCTAACTTCACTAAGGTTGGACAAGTTCCAAGGAGCAGTTATGTCAATGGTTTATTCAAATTCAAACAAAACCTAAGATCAAGCTTTTATTGGCCAATCAATTATTTAAATGACAATACAGGCAAAGCAGGTGAATGAGAACTAGTTATACAAAGAAACCAATATATTGTGGAAAGAATAAATTGTTGGAGGGGAAATCACAGAACCATCTTTCTTTAGCTAGCGCAGTTCCCTCTTCCTGTCAGAAAACTGCAGCCTCAGAAGCAGAGAATTAGAGACAACGAAGATGGAGCTCAACGCCATTAACCCTCCTGAATAAAAACAAAACATAACTATGTTAAATCTATATTTATTTCATTCATCAATCATGATTGAAAGCAAATCCATAAAGATTATTACGTGCGGTGTCCGGACCGTCCCGAGGCGAATCCGGA
Organism: Dendrobium catenatum; assembly: GCF_001605985.2. Taxonomy (NCBI): domain Eukaryota; kingdom Viridiplantae; phylum Streptophyta; class Magnoliopsida; order Asparagales; family Orchidaceae; genus Dendrobium; species Dendrobium catenatum. The sequence continues at coordinate 2,801,662 of NW_021319004.1, read as the reverse complement.
CGCGCCACGTCACCCAGATGCACTGGGCCCCGGGTGACGTGGTGCGACCGGATTCGCCTCCGGACGAATCCGGACGCCGTACGTAATAATTTTCCCTTCATCACTCACCTGAGAGTGATGGTGTCATAGCAAAGTCAAATTGTGGTAGTAGTACTCCTGCAGCAATTGGTATGGCAACAAAATTGTATGCAACCGCCCATGCTAAATTCTGATGCACTTTGGAAATAGTTGCCCGAGCAAGATCTAAAGCATCGACAATCTAAGGCAAACATTGTAGATTTGGTGCAGGAATATTTAATAGAACTGAAGTAAAAAACAATTGTAAGTGTAAAAAAAGTTCTAACAGTAAAACATTTGAATATGATTTACCTGAGAGAGTCTGTTACCCAAAAGTATTACAGAAGCTGCATCTGATGCTGCGTTCTCTTTGGCATCAATTTGTAAAGCAATTCCAACATCAGCAAGTGCTAAAGATGGCGCATCATTTATGCCATCCCCAACCTTTATGAAAAAGGAAATAGGAAATAAATGGATAATCTCATAATTCCTTCCTAATCAAAGCGATGGCATTTGAACCAAAACTGTTCAAAAATAGGATTTAGTTACCATCGCAACATGATTTCCTTCAGCTTGCAAGCTCGATATGAAATCAAACTTTTGTTGGGGAGTTACAGATGACCTTAAAAGTTCAATCCCAACCATCCTTCCCACATCAGCCACTGCCTCTTCCCTGTCACCTGATACGAGGACAGTTTTGATTCCCTTCTCCTGAAGCCTTACAGTTCAAAGAGACAGAGTGAGGAAAAATCATCTGGAAATATAAATATAAATAGCTTTTTTTTTCAAAAAATAAAAATCCCAAAAGTATAAACAGACGCACTTTTTTTTTCAAACAAAAGAAAAATAAAAAGAAAAAACTCCATTTTGACCTTAATAAACAAAATGGACAGAAAGTTCAAGCTGGAACAGACTCTTGTTTGATGTAATGGCGGAATTCATGTGGTTTATGAAACAAACTTGAACTCCAACAGTGCATTCTAATAAAGGAGATAAAATGCAACAAAGTTCTGGGAAGGTGCCTAGTCTGTTTAGTAGAGTACCTCTTCACAGTTGAACTTGCATCAAGACGAAGTGTATCCGAGATTGCTATTGCACCTATGATGCCTTCTCCTTCACGGCCCACATAAACTACTGAACTTGACTGATTCAATGATGGTGCCCAATTGGATGAAACGTAACCTAAATGATTTTCGAGATCCATCAATTCCTTTTTAGCTATTTTCCTCTGAAAACGTTCATGAACCCAGTCCATATTGCCGACAGCAACTAGAGATCCATCAATCTCTGCCATAGAGCCAAAACCAGGTTCGGTTAATTGGCCTCTAGTACTAGGTAGTTGTAACCTCAAAGTTTCAGCTTTGTTTAAGATCGCCGTTGCAATGGGGTGACATGCCGTTTTCTCCACAGCAGCAGCAAGTCGAAGAATTTCAGTTTCATTGTAAACCAAAGAAGCAATTGCTGTAATTGCAGGCTTTCCTTCTGTGAGTGTCCCAGTCTAAAAAGGGTAAAACGCCACAAAATATGTTAAACAAATCTTAGAATAGAACTTAAAATGATCTTCATTGTAGCAGCAGATAAATTAAACGCAAGCACCACAAGATAAATTAAAACTCATGCACTAAAGCTGAAGGCATGTCTGAATAAACATACTTTGTCTAACGCCACAATATCAACGCCTGCTAAACACTCTAAAGCATCTCCTCCTCTTATAAGAAGTCCCTGTTTAGCCCCTGAAAAGAATATCAATTTTGAAACGAACAACGAAGATCACAACAATGAGAGAGAAACATGGCAAATTTCACCCAAGAAAAACATGCACTAACCCTGTGGCTGATTTCAAATTTATGAAAATATCGTGAATGCATTTGAAGATGGGAAAATAAAAAAATTGAAGCCAATGAAATGCCATAACAAAACACCATATGAACTCAGAGTGAAAAAAATAAAATAAAATATACCAACTCATGCATCAAAATAATATCCCCGTTGATGCTGGTAAACAGACAACACCATAAGTTGGAATGAAGGTTTAGGATACCATCATAAAATTTCTATGAGAATATCACCAGAGCTAGAGCATGGGCAATCTATGGCGTTGCTACTTTTACACATCAGCATGTTCATGAACCTTATCTATTTGGTTTAAAATGTTTATCCGTTCATAAAGGACATGATTATGCAAAGAAGCAAAATAATTGTAGCCCAACCCCCATTTCTTAGAGTTCACCAAGAAATAAAGCATTGTAAACCGCTCCCCCACCAAGGCTAAATACCGCTTTGTCACCACCACTGATGTGTTACGCCGGCCCAGGAGGGGCCGGCTAGACCGGTCCAACCTGGACCGGTCCGGGTCTTCTCGCGACGAAACAGAAGCACGCGGGCGGAACCGAGCGGAGGGAGCAAAGCCGACGGGGGCCAGGGAAGAATTTTGGGAGGGAAATTTTGAATGTGAGGGGCTGTTTAGACATTTTGTAAAACTCCTTTATGGTTAATTAGGAGGTTAGGAGGAAAAGGGGGATTATCTTGATTTTGAATTTCTTGAGAGATCTAGGGTTTGTTGTTCTTGGGCTCTTGGCGTTGCCGGAGATCGTTGGAGAGTTTTTCCTTCCTCTCGAATTGAAGGAAAGTTGTATCTTGCAAGTGCTTTTCATCCTTTATTGAAATAAAAGCGTTTGCATCGTTTTTCTTCGATTCTCCCTACTTCTTTCTCTCAGTTTTTCTGCAGTTTTGCTGTTTTTCTGCTGTGGAAAGCAATATTTGCTTGGATTTACTTTGGTTTTGGTGAGAAACACTTGGAAATCCAAGAATTTCCTATCATGATGTTGAGCATTGTTGGGTCTACTTCCTACTTATTGAACAAGGCATTTTCGTTCCTTAGTCCCCAATTATTCTAAGTTGAAATCCATAGACAATGATTCGCCCATTTGTTATGAATTTTAAGCTATTGGGTTTCTATTATTAGTTACTAGCTAATCAATTTTTTATACATAACATAATTAGTTTTATCTTATATTTGAAATCAGTTTAAGCACTCATTTCTTTTTGTTCTATATGTAATTTTCACAAGGTGCTCAACTTATATCATTTTGCTCTGCCCTTCTTTGGTTATAATCTCTAATCATTAATTTTATCTATTGGTTTTGTTACAGCATCTTTTTCCGCTTGTTTATGTACAAATCACCGAAGCTTTTTTTTCTTAAGATACCTTCAATAGATGTTACATTCAACTTATATAATACTTTTATATTCATAATTATGAAATTTTACAAAATGTGTATGATTTACTCAGATTTCACTTGTGAATTCTACTATAAAAGAGGGTGGAGACAACTTCTTACAATTTGGTGATTTAATGTGATAATGTAGGTGTTACCCATTGTTTGCTCAAGAAAAATGCTACAAACCCCAACTTCTAAGTTAAGAATTCATTCTTTACTTCTTTTTTTTTTTTGGTGCATTTTCTACCTTTCTCGACCTACGAAAAAAAAAGAATTCATTCTTTACGAGGTAGATTAATTTTAAATTAATAAGATTTCTCCCAATATTTATATCAGGTTTTATTTAGATCTAAGATCTAAACTTTTTATGAGTGCCAACCCTTGTAATTAATTACCCCTCCCACTTACGGAAGAGTGTTCTCGATTAAGAATGATTAATTTCATATTGTTTTATACTTATGCTTAATACTTTGAAGTGTGTCTAAATTAATTGAAATGTTTGTGGGGAATGGATCGATAAAGATCTCGTGGCTCCGTCGTACCATGAATCCTTGCGATCTTAGTCTACCAACATCAAAGAATCATAAGTCATAATTTTTAAAGAATTTAATTAGTAACAATAGGTTGCCTCCTCTCGAGAATCTCAAATAGACCAAGGTGACTACATGTGATTTTTGTATAAGTTATATTTGTAGTTTCAACTAATTTGATAGGCTTGTTAGTATAGAGGTTGGCTCTGATATGTTTTGAGTTGAGGCTTAAATCCATTGAAAGACCTGAATTTAATTAGTTTGGGGGCTTTCAACTCTATTTATGAGTTTGTCGAATGACAAACTTAAAAACTCGCCTTATAGGAGAGGCCACTTGATTACAATTTTAAGTTAGGGTTGACATCCATTAAAAGGACAAATTTAATTGGGATCGGTGTAGTATCCATTGGAAGGCCCAAGATGAACTATTATGAGGCTTAATATTTTATTTGAGAGTTGCCCAAAAGGGTTAGGTCTTATGACATTGCCCTATAGGCAAGATAGCCTAATTATAATTTTGAGTTTGGGCTTGCATCTATTAAAAAGTTGACTTATTTTGCATAGCCAATCATATATTGTATAGGAGTATTAATAACTTTGATATATCAAGAAATATTGAATAGGTAGCAACTTATAGATCTAATTCTAGGCACCTTTTAATGTGAGTGTTTTTGCACTGAGTTGAAGATCAAAGAATAGCGTTCTACAACCTTGCATTGTGAACAAGGCGGACCAATTATTGTATCAGGACCCTCAGCATGTAAGCCTAATCAATCGAGTTGAAATTAAGCATATTTAGGTTGAGTTTATTAGCCAAAGTCTAATATTGACACAAATAAGCCCCAGGCATGAGTTTTTAATAATTCCACGCCCTTCTTTAGCTTTACGATTAATTTCTAATATTTTTTAGCACTCTCCATTATTATTAAAAATTAAATCAAATCTCTTGACTAATTGTGATTATAATTCCTTGAAGTGTCTAAGGCTATTACATGTAGCTTGAAATTTCTTACATGCAAGTTTTCTAATACTTTCCTTTTGTTGTAAATTGAGATTTTTTTTTTCTTTTTTGCAGGTTCTATGGCAAGGTGCTGAATAAAAGAAGATGTCATATTTGACATAAAACCATCCAATTTGGACAATCAATGGCTTTTCTGATAAATTTTTAAAATTTTTAAGATAGTCATAAGAACAATGATACTTCTTTTCTCTGTTTCTAAGTGAAGATATTTGCATATTGCATTGACATGTGGATCTGCATAATTATAAGGCCTCATTTTCTAACGCCTTTTCATAAATTTTGATGATGGTGATATTTTTTGTCAGCTGAAATTTTGACTTAAAAGCAATTCAATAATGAACAGTTATTACCACTTCTAATCCTGCTTGTCTTCTCTAACATAAGCTAAACAAAATTAGCGATTATCACCTTTCTCAGTTTCCCGAACATACCAATCAATATGCTGTTCATAAAATAAGAAAAAAATAGTCTTAATGCATTATTGATGAAGAAATTTCTGAATTATGGGTTCAGATTTGTTTATATATATAGATTTTTTATTTTATCATAACTCTAAAAAACAAATATTCACACAGTTAACTAAGACTTCCAATTTCCACTCGTATTATCTAATGCAAATAAAAGCTATTTGGTTAATTTATTGAATATTCATGTAATAATTGCATGATAGAAAAAACTTCTCATCATCATTTTCTTTTATTGGAACTCAACACAGTTCGAGTCCCAGTTCAGTTCAAGTTCAAGTTCCTTGTAGTTGTCCCAAACTACAATCTCAAGTCATTGTTATTTGTGAATTGATTTAAGTTCATGTTAATTTGTTCAAGTCAAGTTTATGTTCATGAGTCCTTCGTATTTTCAGATGGAATTTCGGTAGCCTCCCAGCGTCTCCCTCGTTTAGGGGAAAAACCAAGAGGCAACCTTCCCCTCGTTGCTACTTGAGCGCTTCAGGTAGGTGTCAAATGACACCGCGCTTCAGGTAGGTGCCAAATGACGGGATGCTCTCGTATGGCGTCAGACTGGAGTTGGAGAGAGAGGCTGCTGGGCCGGAGCTCCCGGTGGGGTTCTGTTTGGGCTCGACGGTGGGAGAGGAAGAAGACCCGAAGGCTTCCTTCGTTTGGTATTTAACGACGAGAAAAGCGTCTAGGAGGCACGCGATTCGGGTAGCTTTTCCAGGAAGAGATGCAAGGAGCGGCGTCGGCGCAGAACAGTGTACTGTAGCGAGATTTCTGGCTGAATTCACTGGATCTCGACAAATATTAGATATCTTTGCCTCTTTTTTTTACCTAGAGGTTAATATGTGTATGCATATAACATCAACTTAGCCATCTTATATATATGCATAATTTTACACATTATGTGCATATGCATGTAAGCTTTATATTTTTTTTCTTTTTCTTTTTCTTTTGTTCAATATTTTTTTATTTTATATATAGATACATGTGAAGAAATCATCATTTTTACTCAAATAAATTTATTTACTTGGTTAGATATTCATCAAGAACATGTTAATGATTTAGAACACAACCCAGCATGTCATTTCCTTCTAGCATGCAATCCCAAATGTTTTAATATTGGTGAAGGAAACGTGATATAATATTATAATTAAAAAATTATTTTAAGTAAAAGAATTTTTTTGTCTTTTTATTTCGAGAAGATTACTCATGCAATATTAAGAGTGGGTTCGTTGATTCAACTTGTAACATATCAGGTTCTAATTAAAAATAATAATTTTACTTGCTTATACACTTTTAATTTGAGCCTATGGAGTATGAAATATTTTATAACTCAGCTCCGGATATTTGAAGTATGTTAGAAGCTTGAATCATTTTCATTCATTCTTTTTTTTATTTCTTATTATCATTATTATTTTTAATTGTATTATTTTAATTAATTATATAATTGAAAACACTCATTGTTGTGCAAATCCTTTCACGGATGGATGAAACATATGGCTACTAATTACCATTTCATCTATGAAAAAGTTCAAAATGGTGTCTTTCATGTGGCCCATACATCATTTAAGGATAAACTATAGGAGACTTTCACCAAACAACTTACAAGAACTTGCTCCTCTACATTGAGTGTCAATATTGGACTCTCTGACCAGAGCTCCATCTTGAGGGAGCATGTTAACGAATAATGCATTCATTGAATTTATTTAGTTACCCTAGTTGTATATATTTTCTTAAATGATTTGATATGCATTTAATTAGGCTAAACTTGATTTGTAGGAGAATTATATATATATATATATATACTGCTAAATTCAAATGTTGCATCTTGTTATATATTCATTTGAATCAATGGCAAACATGAGAACATTACTCCAAATTTCTACTAATAAAGCATATTCTATTATTTTAAAAAGTATAATGCGTACATAAATGGAATCTAAAATTTTATCGAACACAAATGAGTGAAAAACATTAGATTGTTTTGTCAAATATTATGCAAAAGAATTTAGCGCCATTAATTGCAATTTCTCAAATTAGAAATGTTACCCAGAGAAGTGCCAACTAAGATAGCCGTAGGTGTAGCAAGACCCAGCGCACATGGGCAGGAGACTACCTGAGTTAAAAAAAACAGCAAACGAAAGGATTGAGTCTAGATTTCTGGACTAAGATGTACAATCATGCTATGTATATAACTATATAAGAATTTCAACGGAGAAAATAGGCACGCGATAAATCCATAATGTAACATTTAGCTTATGATAAAATGCTCTGAAATTAGTAAAATCATCTAAAAATCTCAAAATGAAGGAATTATATATTTAGAAACTTGTGCTGCATTGAATATATTACTTCATTACCACAAATAATGCTTTTAAACGGAAAAAATATATATTTTAACAATTTAAACTTGAATAGAGTTAAAAAAAATGATCAATACTCACTAACACATCAACAGCTAGTTTCAAGCTTAAAAGCAGGGAATGCCCTTCAGGACCAGCAATATCGTTCAGCAGTACATCTGGGAAAATGTCTGTTCCGATGTAATACCTATCATATATAAAAGAGAAGAGACAGCTAATACTAAGTGAGAGTAACTCATAAATGAATTGTTGTGGAAATGAAAATAATTTTTTTAGAAATGAACTTTTGCAGTTTACTTCTGCTTTTTATTCCTAGGAAGCTTGTTTATTTTTTATATTACACGAATTAAAATGAAAAATGCTTTGACTAGACCACTCTGCTTCTTATTTCCGGGAGATTTCAAACAAAAGCCAAACCCCTTTCCTTTGTTTGACCAGACCACTCCCCTCTCCCATAATAAAGGTTTTGCCAGTAAGTGGAAAACCAAAAGAACATTAACAAAAGCAAAAATAGTTACATCCTAATGCAGTAAAAATAAATAGCAAGTAAACAGGACTTACCAAAAAGCAAAAGTAGCAGCTGATAAAGCCATTACAGTGTAAACAAAAGGCCCAGCAATCGAATCTACAAGTCTCTGAACGGGGGCTTCCTTTGCCTGTGCATCCTCAACCTATGACAAATGCAATATAACGATTCTCGCACGTTTTCTTTAAAAAGGCAGTTGATATTTTTAGAGTGAATGCATACATACCATTCGAATAATTTTGGAGATTGTTGACATGGCACCAGTTGTTGAGGCTTCAATCCTTAGGGGACCATCCTGGAAATAAAACGTATCAAGAATTCAGCTGTCAAAAGTATTTAAACTCAGCCTAAGTCTGAAGTTATGAGAATTCAATATGTTTTCAACACGCCTAAGAGTAAAATACAGGTAAAAAACCATCTTTTTAGCCTTACAGAATTATTCAAGATTGACTTTATGAATTCTTCTTCTCCATTCCTTCCTTATTGAGAACTACATAGGTGCTAGCTCTAGTTCATGCCCCTTTTTCTTTCTTAGTCCTTATAAGTTCTATCAACCCATAGTAATGATGTATGTTTCGCCCTCAATTGTCCATCAACAAACCTCCTACATATCCTCCCCTATCTTATTCTTCATAGGTATTATTCCTATCATCTCTCTAACAATATCATTTTAACCTCTATCCTACTCAACTTTCCTACACATCGATCTTCACATTTTCAATTACGTTTAACTAGGCTGTCAGATGAATAATAAAAGAATTCAAAGAAAGCATGATTTGATAAACCATTCAATCCCAAGAATTAAAAAAAAAAAATGAAACTCTGCTAAAGAATCAAGTTCATATATTACTTACGAATTATTTATGTATAGTCATAAATTAGATGATGACCAACCATTAACTGACAAGAGTAAGAGACAAGTCCATCAGAGCCATTTTCAGAACATTTTCATGGGCTGCATCAGAAGTAATTGGATACAAAAGTTCTTAATTTTACTTGAGAGCCTATGTTGATAGTGGTTGGCCTTGCTTTCTTTCACTACATATATTCAAAAAGACATGACTATTCAGTGTATATACTTCATATTCATGTGTCTGCTTTTGTACCCGTATTTTTAAAAAATATGCACATTTTTTGTATGTGTGCATGCGTATATATACTTTAATCATGGCCTGATTTTGTACTTATATAGTCATACATGCACATATTTATGTATCATGATCAGCGAAAAATGGCAATAGATATAGCTCATTACTAGTCGGTGGCTACTGCACCAAGTTTCTAGATAAAATATTAACTAATATCTCATTATTTCTTTTCTACTATAATGGAAAGCTTTTTCGTGTAGATGATGTTATTGTTACCAAGAATAGGTAACTTAGGAGCCATACGTAGAATAATGTTGCAAGAATACTCATACCCAATTAATAGTTCCGGCAGAAATGGGTGAACCTTTTTCTTTCAACACCGGAAGAGACTCTCCAGTTAGCATGGATTCATCAACAACACTTCTTCCTGCAAGAACATTTCCCTGCATAGGAGCACAAGAAGAAGCATAATATACAATCCTGAGTAGTTCACTATGCTAAAAAACAAAGATTCTGCAATACTGACCGTAGGACAAGTTGCTAATCATAAAAAGACCATATATATATATATTCCTAGCAAGCAACTGCAAGTGAGAAATAGAAGAAGTTGATCTTCAATCTAATTAAATTGATGATTTTGCACAAGTGATTTTTTATTCAGTTTGATTTTGAAGAACACCATTTTGCCATTGATCTTTGGTATATCATGGAGTCTCCCCTCCCTTCATTGATATTTGGTTTGGATATAAGGAGTGATTGTCTATCCTATAACAACCACCCATGATCAAGCATTCTGCGATGACTATCAAATTATTCAAATCATTGTCAAATGTTGTCATCATTATCCTAAGGAAAATCTAACCCATCAACGCATTCATTCTCTATGGCAGCCTACCGATAGAAATTAGTTGAAATTGACAAATTGTTGTTCTCATAATTGCTACCGAGAAAAGTAAGAAATGTGTTGAACAGTCAATGTGTTGCTGATCTTTAGCTCAGCTACATCAAAAGACCCCGTGCCATCGTCTTTGGCCTGACAAAGTTTTAAAGACCACCCCTCTATTATTTATATTTAATTTGGAACTAGGTTTCTATTCCCTCTAGGGAGTAATTTCTTAATTATAGGCAATTGCATAAGGCTAAAACTCATCAATATCTTTCAGGAAATCATAAAATTATTTTGATGTCATCAACAAGCTTAATCAAAATTTTGATTATAAAAAATGGACTAATTTCATCAAATTCATCTGTCATTCTGGTAATAAGACAATAAAAACAATCCACAAACATATCTTAGACCCGCAAAATGACTCGATAAAAATATTGACAATCATCTGAATGAATCCTGTAAAACTCTAAAATTTGCTTTAGACTTGCATCTAAATTTGGAATGCCGAAGAAGAAGAAATTCGATGAATGCAGCACATTAGTAAATATGTTAATTGTAATAAGCACTCGCTTAAGATTCACACATTCGCAACCATTGATAGCATTTGACATAGCAAAAATTGCTATTTGAAGCTGAGTAAGTCCCATGGCTTAAATATTAAAAAGAAAAAGTCACCAAAGCCCACTGCAATCTATCTCACATAGAGGAGGCTGCGATTCTATTTCCTTACAAAGACACAAGCGAACTTCGTTTCCTTACAGGTACACGAACAAACATAGTAATGAAATCAGATGAAGAAGGTGAGAGAAAATAGAGTTGAGTGCATAAGCTACAGTGAAAGATGAAATGGTAGGCAAAGAACGAATGAATTCACAGAGAGAACAAGAGAAAGAAAGAAAGTCAGAGGGCAGCAAGGAGGAAACAGAAAATAATGGAATAGAAAAATTCACTCATACTAGGAAGAGAACGAAGGCAAAACTAAGAGCGACTACAGGAAGAGGCTAGGTCATCCGATTTAGAGAGAAATCAGATGAACGCTCTAGCACGCAAAAGAAAAGATTGGAGTTTTGTGTGTAACCAAGCTGAGCAAGATTTATACAAAGGTTTACAAGATGATTTAACATGATTGAGTTAATGTATTGGAATGTATTCGTTTTGCCTTTCCTGAGATACAAATCAGAGAAGTCAATTTAGATTTGTTTTGCTTTATATTTATAATCATAGAAAAATTGTATCAGATTTCAAAGTGTAGTAATAAAAGAATAATTCAAGATGTGGTGACTGCGCAAAAGAAGCATTTGAGGTATGATTAAATAAGAAGATTTTTGAGAATTTTATTGAGAAATTGGAAAATTAAGATGTTTTTCTATAATATATGTTGTTCCCCAGATTTTAAGACTACAAATTTTATAGAGAAAATTTTGGACATTATGGTTTAGTCGATTTGAGGTAAATTTATTATATTTCATACCAAGTAACTTATTTAAAAGACTAATGGTCTTAATCTTGATCTAGGTTAAGCGAGAAAGATACACAAATTAAATTTTTTTAAAGTTGTCTATTATAAAGGTAATCAAGTTAAGAGATTGATTTGAAGAAGAATAATTTATATATATACAAATATCAGAGTTGAGAAAAAGAAAATAATTGGATTAACAAGAACATTTTATATGTATGATTATAGATATTCAACTAAGGAATGTGTTGTTTCAAAAGTAATGGGTTAAAACAAATCTTTGAGGTTGAGTTGGGTAATTAGAGCTCTATTTTATGACAAAGTATAGTTCTTATCTTAATCTTGATCTATTAATTGATATAACGTTTAAGTGCTCACTTAATATTTTTAAGAATATAATTTGCCGCTAAATGATTGAAATAATTATTTCTTTTCTGAGCATATATGTCTTCCATGGTGTTAAATAAAATGTATTTATTTCAATCATAGTCAAAGTATGTTTACATATAATGAATGAAAGGTTGTAAATAGGAAATGTATATGCATGTCGAATGAAGGAGTTCACCCTCAAATGGTACTAACTGGGGACGCAATATACCCGTGAATATAAAATAAAAAAAGTTTAGAAAAAAAAAAGGAAATGAAAAAGGGGTTGTGCCTTAATTGGTGCAAGTTTTAGACATTGCTCATGAGACAACTGCTATAATAAAAGATATGATATGATAAATACATCACAAAATGTTAGCTTTTGCAAACTGATATTGCCTTTACTTTAACTTAGTATAGCATATATGTAAATTCGTTGTAAATAAAATGTAAATATACTTTCAATCACTCACATGCATTTTATTTTTTTCAAATTGATATATTATAGAACTATAATTAGCCATTGAGTTTTATTATGTTAACTCAACTAATTATAGAATGCTAATATTCAGGAAATGCCCCTCTAGATTGAATGGGTGACAAAGAAGGATTTGTTTACCATAGGAGAGGAGCAAGTGAAAATAGGTATTTAATAATCACCTGCACATGATTTTAGTTCATGTATTTGAAATGTATGAAATTGAACTATTTTGTGTGTGGTTTGACTATTAACAAAATATTATGGTTTAGTAGCTCTTAATTGCTTATGTTGGACTAATGGTCATGTTAATTAAAAAGAATAAAACAAACACCTAGTTGACTACACTCGCCTGGGTATTCCAATCTCTCAAGTTGGGTCGTATAACCAACCTCTTTAAGTGAAGCTCACTCCCCCAAGCGAGAGATGTAGTCAACCATGAGGACTTGGGCTCATAGCAAGTCCAAACTAAAATATAAATAAACTCATATTTAACTTCAAGTGGGATCTAACTAAAACAAACCCAATCTACCTCAAAGAAAACTACTCGCGAGTTTCTCTTGAACATCGAGGAAGGACAAGGAAGGGGTGGCTTTTTCCAGGTGATCAAATCGTTATTTCCAAAAATTATATAATATAACTAGGACGCCCACATCCTAATTTAAAGAGTTAATTTTATGTATTGCATATGAACAAGTGCTCACGTGCTTAAGAACAAGAACAAACCCAAATGTATCAATATCAACATATTCCAATTTGAGGTAAATAAGCTTTAAAACCATCACTATATAACAATATTACATTAATAAAATAAAATAGAGGAGCATTCAAAATTCAAGCAATTGATAATGATAACATACATCAACTGGAATGGTTTCCCCAGGCAACACCAAAAGTGAATCTCCGATCCGGACATCATCAGTTGGGATTTCAATGCTAACGGAACTAGCACTTAGAAAGCTATCAGGTGATGTGGGTTCTTCAGATGAAGTTATCACTAATCGTGACTTAGTAGCGACCAAAGACTGCAAAAAATGCATCATATTAGTAGCATGCGATAATCAAATTTAATTTTTAAAGCTTCTTGTATAAACTAAATCCACATGTTTTCAGTATTTAATAGGCAGCCCATTATAGGCAGATAAATTTTGTATACGTGGAGCAGAAGATTTATCATACTTCATGCAATAATCAACTCCATTTTGCAATAGCATTTATGATTTTAGTTTAACTAAAGGTTTATAGCTCAAAATCTTTAATATGTAATTTTGTCAAAATGGATTTAACTAAACTTCTCAACATGTAAGGACATATGTAGAGGAATAAATTAAAAGACCAAACAAAATTGAGTGGACAACATAAAGATTGATAATAGGATACTTCATTAATCCAAGAACTTACCAGCAGTTCATTCATGTCACTGGAAGCCTGGAGCCTGGCCCTTTCTTCAAGAGAACGTCCCAAAAGTACAAAACCAAGAAGCATGACCTGAATGCTAAGAAAAAAATTATGAAGATTGAGAATATGCTTCCAGAACAACGTGAAACCCCGGTAAATCAATATGAAACTAAATGTATAATGTACTCACGGAAAGATAAAAATGGGTACATTAATTTGCATATAGGCATTCAATGACACATCCATTCAGATATATATCAAGTCACCAATATGCATGCAGTAGATTCAGCATTTGTAAGCATGAACAAACACAGCAAATTAAAGGCAAGCTTTGGAATTCCTACATGCAATGTGTTTGTGTGTGTGTGTGTGTGTGTGTAAAGGTAGAAATTGTTCTAATAGAGAACTCATATCTGTGCCACAAAATAATCAGGGGAAAAGGTTTACAAAAGATAATGGAAAGAAAATTCACCGGCTCATCAAAGAAGGACTCCCATTCTAGGCCTGGGTTCACAAGTGAAACCTGCAATAAAGAAAAGGTGATTAGTAAATTAAGCATGCTAAAAGTGAAAGGAAAGAGCTCAACGGAAAACAACTATCATTAGAAAAACTAGTTCTTAAATTTGACTCACAGAGCTAATCAGGAATGCAGCAATTGATCCAAAACCCACAAGAGAATTCATATTTGGTGAGCCTTTTCTGAATGCTTTGAGACCATCTAAAAGGAGATCTGCAAACAGGGGAAGTATACATGCCTTAAAAGTGAGTAATGTTAATTGAAGTCTGATTGAATAAACTAATGTGAGTATTATACGTGTTTGCTAAATAATATACACCCTAGTTCAATCTATCAGTTACAAGACTTTCTCACAAACTAGTTCTAATTACTCTAACACCCTCCCACAAACCCATAATGTTATAACAAGAAGCATCGAGAGCTTGTGCAATGCAAGAAGAACTAAGAAATCCAAGCTAAGAGCTATTTAATAGATTTTCAAAATGTTTAACAAGAAAACCAAGAACAACCGAGATATTGATGCATGAAAAATCGAGAGATAGACATTGAGTCAACCTTTATCGAGATCAAAGGTGACAAAATCATCACCAAAAGATAGAATCCTCACAGGATCTTCAAGGGGTCCTAACAAGATCTTCAAAGGATTCTTACGGGATCTTCATGAGATCTTGTATTGTCCACATGATCTACATGATGTTCACAAACCTTCACCACCAAACACAAAGGTCGATCTCCATTCATGGAGCGAATATAAGCCAAAAGGACTAATCCTCACAGGATCTTCATGCAAAGAAGTGATAAAGGCAAACACTTAGAGAGGTGCCTCTGATATCATGACGAAATTTGTAAAAAACTTCATCTTTATTTCATTGATCCTAACCCTAAAAAAAATGCATGCCAATATAAATACAAGAGAATAGAATAGCAATAAAAGAACGATAAAGGAGAGTATCATTTATAATGACTATATATTATAATAAATATTAAGCACGTGTGATAATATTAACGATGGTAACAAATTGATTCTAATAACTCTAACATAAAAATTAAATAATAATGAATTATTAATGTATGTCTATTATATATAATGGCATTAAATATTTACGCGGGGGGGGGGTACGTGCCCTCTCATGCCCTCCTCCTAAATCCGCCCTTGCATTTAATCCATACAAGGAAGCTCATATTTGCATTGAGATGTATATGCAAACATGTTTTATCACCAACACTTTTAGCCAGCCCTAAGCCATACAGATCATTCATGGTTCATCATTTTTAGCCTATAAATATTTTCAAAATGTCTAAGAAATGCACGAAAGTAAATTGCCAAAAAATTAACTGAGACCATGGAGTAAAGTTGTCAAACACCGTAAGCACAAATGCCTGAATTCTTGCAGCTTGTCAGCTTTCATTCAATGCTTATTTACGCCCAGAAGAAATTTTAGCTTAATGCTTCACAGTAGTATTCATAAGGTAACTTTCGGTTTAGTTAAGGTTCATCTCTTGATAATCATCATAAAACTAACATTTTCCATGAACAAAATTTGTTAAGAAAGTGCTGAAATTACCTCTACCAGGTCCAAGCAAAGAAGCAGCTGCAATACTGCATTTCAAATAAGAGTTATGCAGCAAATCCCAAAACGATCCTGTATAACACATCCAATGTAAAGATCAACTATTTAACTGAAAATGGGTAAGAATTTAGCAATTAAAGATTTTAAGCTTGTTTTTGGTTACTTTTCCATTAACAGCAAATGCTTTGCAAGAAAATCCTACCATGTGCAATATGTATTCCAAGAGAATGCAGGAGATGCGAAGCATGCGATCCGCAGCACAGAGCCACCAGCGTCCAGGCAAAAAATACTCTATTCCGACTTCTTGCAAGCAATATCTCCTTTTTCTCCGCCATCTCCCTCCACTTTCTCACGTTTTCCCCCACCCCCTGTCCCGACCTCCTTCTCTTAGCCGTAAAGCCAAAATCCGCCAACTTCCTAGCAAGCTCCTCGGCCACTCTTTCCTCCCCTTCCTCTTCAACTCCATCTCTCAGCTTTAACGCCGCCGTTTCGGTGACCATGTTGACGACCGTCGATTCGACCCGATCGTCGGCAGACAATATCGATTTCACACGGGAGACACAGGCGCCGCACATCATACCCCCAACCTCCAAGAGAATTGTCGTGTTTCTTGCATCCTGATGCTGGATACCCCCCTCCTTTGCTCCAAACTCCACGGCCTTTGCTCGGACTAATCTCAGCGACTTCGAAACCGACCTTCCCGCGCCGCTGCCGAGGCCGCCAAGGCCACCGCGGAGGGGACCGAGATGGTGGAGCAATCTGACGGGACGGAGTAGGATTACGTTGTTCGATTTAGGGCTAGGAGAGAGAGCAAGTCTTAGCAGAGGAGACGCCATGGAGAAGGAAGAGAAGAGAAGTTGGGCTCGAGTTGTTGAATGAGGACTGAAAGAAGGAAGGGACTGCTCGTGCGGCATTAAGAAGGGGAAGGGATAACTGGCGCGTTCGGATGTCGGAACAGAAAATAATGACTCCAAATGTGACTATGCTGACCTGGCTAGTTAAAGTGAATTGTGAATTGCCACGTATGACCATATGACGGGTGGAATGGAGTTATGGTCAGCGTAAAGGTTTGATTTTTTTTTTTTTTCAACCACATGTTTATTGCGTGAGTTTATACGATCGGCTCTTCCGTAAGCCGTTTGAAAATATTTACAGAAGTCCTTTATATTATTAAATATAATTATTATTTTTAAAGAAAAATATATGTGGTCGGAGTATTCAGATAAAAATTTTAAATTATTGAAAATAAATTTATATATAGTATGCTTATGTTCAAATTTAATCATTATAATATTTTAATCAAGATATTATATCAAATTATTCTTCATTTATAGTTTGATTTTGACTACTTAAGATTATTGTTACCATCTAAAATGATTTATTTGCACTAATTAGTTGGCCTAATTTTTCTTTTAGTCATTTGACTAATATCATTTGCTAAGATAAGAAAATCTTAAGGAAATAAAAACTTTGATTTTTATATGATATAGAATATATATTTGATTAGTTTACATTTATTCAATTATTCCATTAAGGGGAAAAAAATTATGATAGACCAATCCGAAATTATCAGGGTCATCTTCGATGAAACTTCCACAAAAGACTTTCCAACAAAAAGTTCAAAGCAAATTTTTTTAGAATGTCCATCATTATTATCTCCACCCAACCTAGTTTTCCTTATTTTACAAGTCTTAGTTACACAAGAGATTAGGCCAGTGTTGAAGCCAGAAACATTTTTATAGGGGGCACATTAAGAGAAGCTATTGCACATGAAGACAAAAAGTCCTCATATTAATCCTATTATTTTCCATTGGCTGCATATTCATACATATGAGAATTGTGGGTATATATGTAGCCTATTAAACTTTAAAATTAGATTTTAATTTTATGAATTACTAAATATACAAGTTGGTTGTGTTCATGAACAAAAATAATATAATATTGAAAAGAATAAGACTTTCATACAATAACAAATAAAATAAATTTGATGCGCTTTAAACTGGCGCTGCAGCGGATCAAGATAGAGGTTCAAGCAGTCGCAACACTTTAAATTGGCATTGCAGTGCTGCGAGATAGATTAGACATTTTTCTTTCTCATTTTTCTAATGGGTTGTGTCCCTTGAGGTTATTTTATTTAGCTTTTTCTTGTATTTTGTGTGCGTAGACATAAAAAACGGTACATATGAGAAGAGAAGAAATGAGAGAGTGAGAGAAAGAAGAGAGATTTATACTTATTTATCCCAATGTTTATAGTGGATTACTAAATTTCTTGGTGTAGTGTAGCTCTCTGATTTTTTTTTCTTTATTTTCAATTTTTTCACTTTAAATCTTGGTATACTTTAATTTTCTGCTACTTTTACTTTCTTGTTTATTTTAACACTGCACACGGGCACCAGTGCAGCGGCCCTCGCACACTTGTCACTGTATTCAGGCCATACAGCGCGTCGCTTCCAGAGGACGCCCTAGCATTAACACAATTTCTTAAAGGATTCATGTCATTATTGTTCGACAAGTTTTACGCTGACTGTCGACTACCTAACGCAACCCTCCATTTTTCTCATTCAAGACTTGGGACCTGACAACGGCAGTGTTAAAACCTCATGTATTTTAAAAAATCATTCGGCATGTATTTTCTTTTTATAGATTGCCATTTTAGGGCGCGCGGGTAGATCTAAAACCACATGCATCAACGGCCACAGCATCCACCTGCGAACGTTATCCTTTCCTCTCTCTTTAAAAGCAGTGATCTCTGACCGGACTAAAGAGGTGAAACCATGGCTCCTCTCCCCACGGATTCTCCGCAAGCCGTCCTCGTCTCCTCCTCATTCCGCCTCCATTCGAAGCCCCCTCTCCAAGACCGCCCTACCGCCGCCGTAGCTCGGCTTCTTGAAACGCTAGACTCCGCCATAGCCGCTGCCGCCAACCACCCCTGGGTCAAGCCCCTCCTCTCCCTTTCCACTGAGATCCGCACATTCTTGGCCGAGGTAATCCAGAGAGAAAACCCTTTTTCTTTTTATTGTCACTCTTCTCCTTACTAATTTATTAATTTCTTTTTCTCTTATTCTGCCAGGTTCGTTGCGGAAATCGTGGGAATCGCAGCTCGTTGTCAGTTCATAATTTTGCTGCAATCCTTCCTGGGGATTCTGTGGCGGGGGTTTTAGTGGCGAACGGAATTTCTAACTTCTTGAATATATATAATACGCTGTTGGTTGTTAGGTTGGTTCTTACTTGGTTCCCTAATTCCCCTCCGGCCATTGTCAGTCCTCTAAGGTATACTTGATTTCCTTTTCCTCACTAATTTGTTATAGATTGTCTCTTATTTCCCATCTTGTCCAATTTTCCTTGCACTTCGTTAAGAGTTTAGAATTAAAATAAAAATAAAAAAAGTGAATTTAGAAAAAAAAAAATGTGTTTGTTCTGTCTTGATTAGGATTATATGGCGAGCAAAAAAGGTTATGAAATCTGTTGTAACAATGTTTGTTATTTTTCTAAGGCAAACTTATAACTTCATTTTAATTTGAATCCAGAATTATTATTTTAGAAATTTAAATAATCTTATAGTCAGGACATTCATCAGGCAACTGTTGTTGATAAATACACAATATATAATAGAATAATTTGAGAACAACGTACTCAACATAAACTAGTTGACAATTAACAAAATACAAAAAATTAAGTTCCCATTGCAATCAACTACATATAATCATACTGAAATATTTGACAATTACTATTATTAACCTAGACAGCAGAATTGCATACAAATAACATACAAAGGACTAAAAACCATTAATTCTCATTAAACAATATATGCATGCAAGCTTGTAGTTGGGTTTGAGTTGGACAGCAACAAAACTTAAACTTGAACTTATAATGGAGGTCTTGCTAGTTCGCTAAATTTAAAAACTTCCTCCTTTTATATTTGGGCAATAACTTTTTCATTTATTCTTATAGATATCCAAAATATTACATTCCTCAACTGAAACCCATTGATGGTAAAAAATAACATGCTCAAGATTAAGTGGTTGCCTTTGAAGATTATTCAAATTACTGATAGGAAATACTTGAGTTCGCAAGTAACCGTAAGGGAATACTTGAGTTCGCAAGCAAACCTATCACTAATTGGAGATAAAACAGCGAGAATTCAGCCAAAATCTGGCCAAATCAGCCCCAAATAACTAAATTGCAATAAGGGAAACAAAGCAAAAGCAACACGAAATCAAGATACAAGTGATCCTCAATTCGAGAGGAGGATCGTCTCTCCCAAATCTCTAGACAAGAGAGTCTAGAGCCCAAAACACCCAAGAAACTCCAAGAAGAAAACAATACTTGCATGCCCTTCCCTACCTCTTACTTCTCCTATTTAAAGACTTTTCCACCTCCTCAAATCTTTCCTAAAAATAATTTTCAAATAAATTCAAATCCCGTGGACCCCACCCTTAGGCGGTAATTTAATTTGGGCAAGAAAGGAGGCGAAATTGCCTCCTTTGATATACAAGAGCCGGCCCATGATGGGCTGGCTGAGGCGGTTCAGAAGGAACCGCCTCAAGAACTTTGGAACCGCTGTATCAATTACCACCTTCTCTTTCACATCGTACATCATGATACCGCATTTGAGAAAAAGTGAAGGTCACCCAGATGACAATCGCGTTCTCAGAACTTCTCTTTTACGTATTTTCAACTGGAAGCATTTAAGAAATATATTGGCTTATTGATGACTATTTTCATAGCTTAAGCCTATAAATAACAAAGTAAAGAATCACTATCGCCTGTCTATACATGCATGTAACAACTAAAAATTTTATTTAATTGCATTTTACTTAAGCAAACTATCAAAAGAGCTTGTCATACAGGCATGCATTTATGTTCTTGCAATATCCAACAATTTCTTTTGTGGGGATGCCTTGAGGTTTCTAAAGATTCGACCAATGCATAATGAAGAAAAAAAAAAAGAAAACTCAAGTACTCAAGTGTTTGCAAAAAAAATCTATTAAAATAAATTTCTGTCAATGTTAAACTTTACTTATTGATGCACCTTTTATATAGTAGAGCTTACATAAATCAAACATTTATACCAGTTTCAAAAATTTAATTCTGCAAAAATGTTAATGGTATAACTAATTTATACCATCTATCACAAGAACAATTGATTAGACATCACCGCTTTTCACCTAATATGACATGTTTTTGTCTACACAAGTTGATTTTACATTTCTAATAAGTAATACCGATTCATTGCTCAAATTTTGTGCTAAAAGCTCGTAGTCCGTGCCCTGGTGAAACCGTTAAATGGTTTCACTCATTCAACCGAATGCATGAAACGTTTTCATCCAAATCAAAAAATTATTTTCCAGTTTTTATGAATGCGTTATTCCGTAAATCTGTATTCGCTTCTTTTCAAATTAATTATTGATTCGGCTCCTATTACTGATTTCAGTTATTAATCCGCTTCTTTTAAAATTTTAGTGTATCGTTAACGATTATTATCTTCATCATCTCCTCAAAGCATTAGTGATATTTGAATTGTTTTCCAAATACTTGATTGCTTCTGGCATGGAAAAGTTAAAGCATTTTATTTAGCATTAAAATTAGTAACTTCGATGAAAAGTTGATAATATTAAAAATGAAGCACATTAACCTACTAGGTTAACAAAGAAAAAGAAACGCCTTGATTAGAAGAAATTGATATGATAGTGGGAATTGAAAGTGTTAAGCTTTTTATTTTAATTGGTTTATCAAGTCTTTCCAAGAATCCATATAATCCTTTAGTTTAGGTGCTTTTGACATTTCATATTGATACTGGTACGTATTGCTTGTTTTAAGGCTAACTTGTGTAAGATTTAGAAGTAGTTGTAAGAGTAAGAGGTTGCAGAAAATGATGTTAGTACGAATGAGATTGAGGATTTTGGTAGATATTATACTTATTGCATCAATTTTGTGATTATTGATAATATGACTATTGTACAAATCAACCATTATAACATTCAGAGATAGGATATTGAACTGATAGAGTGGATTGGTCATAGTGTACAAATATGGTCTGATGATAATATGATGATCACAACAAAGTTCAACAAACTTAAGGATTATCATGTGATGAGATTCATTGACTACAATCAACCTTCTAATATGAGCTAGAAAGCCAGCTTCAATGACATTTCAAGAAGCTTATAAGTTTGCAACCAATATATTTACACGAATAAATGTTGCGCCTTCAATTCATTATGGGAATATATGTCGCTTAAAAGTTGATTTTGCAACATCCTTTTTCTTGATGAAATTCTTTAGCTTATAATACTTGAGGGTCGATACCCACTTGATGCATGCAAGGTTTAAAAAGATGAAATCGAGATTTGAGGTGTTTTACTTTAATAAGGTATTAAGGTGTGGTTTATGCCTTGTGGTATATGCCTTGCACCCAAAAAAAAACACTCATAAAATTAAAATAATCCATAAATATGCCATAAAATATCAATAGATTAACTTAGTTCATCATCAGCTAAAAAATCAAATAAAAATATTAAAAATAAATAAAAAATACTAATAAAATTTATTAAAGAAAATAAAACATTTATAATGAAATCAAAATAAAATATTTAAAAGAAATTTATTAATTTTCTATGGAAGAAATATTTACTCGCTTGCCTTCAAGGCATATGAGATCTAGATTTTGGTGGGAGGGCTAATGCTAGTGTAAGTGATGTTGCAAAGTGCTGTGGTGGGTAGGCTTTGTGGGAGTGGCAGATATAAATGGATATGAAGCAAAAGTTGCAAGGAGTGGTCGCAGTGCAAGTGAGTGTGCCCTATAGCAACACAATGCACTTGAGATAGAGAAAACGTAATGCTGGACAAGGCGGATCGTGTGAGGACTTCAATGAAAGCAGCATGGCATGAATAAGGAGGGGTTCTGAGGAGGTTCGAATGCATGGATAGGTTGTGTAGTTAGGGTTCAGAATCGTGGAAGGCTATGATGAGGTGGGAGGGGATTGAAAAGCTCTCTGATACTAATTTTTATAAATAGGGAAGTATAATAGAGGCATGGACGGATCCACCTTAAGGCCAGGAGGGGCAATTTTTTATTATATGATTCTTTAGGTAATTTGTCCCGCTTCATGTATTTTTTTAGTCTTTATTATAAGGGTTTTTAGGCAATTGCCATCCCTAAAAGTTTTAAAATACCATGGTCTTTAGGCAATTGCCCCAACATAATTAAACATATTGTGTATGAACGATGAACTAAATACAAAAAGAACTAATAAAGAGGATCCAAAAATATCCTTACAACCAAAATTTGTTTTGGGGCACCTGACCGGGCAGGACAAACCCCGTCAGGGGTTGCTTCCCCCTTGAACCCCCGACATATTTTCGTATTATTCTCGCTATTTTGACCAATTATTATTAGGGTAGAACTCAAGTATTTCCTATCATTTAGGTACAAAGCTTTGGGTATTTTAGTTATGCACAAGAAAGTATGGAACTGTTAGGACTCTCTTCTCATCTTTTCTGTAAGCCATGTATATGGATTTCGCGTGCGGGGAATTCTCAAGTTTTGCCTTCTCCCTTTTCTCTTACTGGCAAAACAGCTAATAATAAGTATTCAAACTGAAATGATCCTTTAATTCTTTCAGTGCAGACTATATTTTGCCCAGTTACCCAGTATTTTGAAATGCTGCTTGCAATAATTGAAAGCATCATCATTTTCAAAAAAGAAGAAGAAAAACACTTCAAATTTCATTCACCCCATCATCTGTTAGCAATTGCATAAAGATAGTATGTGATATTAGTAACAGCTTTAAAATTTTACTGAAAGGATTATTAAAGAACTGAACTCTTCATCAGGAAAAGACAAATCTTGCTTTCTGTTACTGGTTTCCGATTTCTAACTTAAATCTTATTTTTTCCTCTTTAGCACTATATGCGATCCTTATCTAAACATATTTCGTGGGATTATCCCCCCTCTTGGTGGAACATTGGATCTGTCTCCTATATTGGCTTTCCTTGTCCTAAATGCCTTCACGAGCACCGCCGCCGCCCTTCCTGCTGAGCTTCCACTAAGCTCAGTATGTCAGCCATGGACGCCCATTCCCTTGCTCCAAAATCTCACTTCAGCACAAGAAAAGTGGATTAGAAGGATATGCAATAAGAGAAGTAAGAGACAAGACAAGAAGCATTCTGCAATGTAGTTTCTTCTTCTTTCAGGTTCTGCCACTGTTGATTACTAAGGGAAATTGATGTCTGTATGAGCTACGTACTGTTTAACTTGCCTCTGTAGTAGAAGTCTATCGTTTGTTCCAGCTTTGTTGTTTAAAATACTTCTTGAAATTTTGAAATTTTGTCTTATATTGTTTATAAATCTTCAATCTGTTTGAGAAATGCTCAGCATACCCTCACTAATTCTTTTTGTTTTATTGAAATTATAACATGGCAAAAATAACCAGAGAGTTGGATTTTGAGAATTTATCAAAAAAAAAAAAAAAAACCCTTTTTTTAATGAAATTTAATAGCTGAAGCCAAAAAAAAAAAAAAAACCCTTTTTTAATGAAATTTTAATAGCTGAAGCCCTCTTAATAACTAGTTTGTCATCACTCTGATACTGACATAATAATAGCTTTTAATCTTGTTGAGATAATTTTAATTAAATATTACAAAAGCATGTCCAATTTGCTTCAGTGGATCAGACTTTTTTAAATATGAATCCCCTTTCATACGGCACGACTCCTTAAGTGGGGAGAAAATAATTGTGGGTCCTGCACCTGTGCGGCTGATTGATGGTAGACTCACCGAGGGACTAGTGGACACCGCTAAGTGCGTTACAAGCTGACGTGACAACGGGCCGATACCCTAGTTCCAAACGTTACAAGCTGACGTGGCAGCGGGCCGATACTCCAGTTCCAAAAAAAAAAAGACTTTTCTAAATATTTTCTCTATTTATTCCATCCAAGTTAAAGACCAATATTAGCAATTTTTTTAACTTATTATTTTAAAAAGATAAAATGTAAGATGAAAAAAATTTGTAATTTCTAACAAACACTTTTAATAATCTCAAAAAGTTAAGTAATTGTTTCATTATCAATATAATTTAATATTTATTTTTTAATATAAGTGATTAAAGTATTACTTATTCGCTAATATACAATTTTATTTCATAATCTATTTTTTATAATACAGCTCTTTTGATTTATATTGTATTTATCTTAAAAATAGATTATAAATTTTTATTTATCATGATAATCTTTTGATTATACTATCATAAAACAACCTATTTTTATATAAAAATTAAATCTATAAAGAGAGGAATAAAAAGATAAAACTGATTAGCAATTTTTTTATTTTAATAACTAATAAATAATAGCAATATAATTAAATTAAAATCCTATAAAAAAATGCCTGACTTTTGTTGCTTCCCTAAATCATCACATGTTAACTATTCATATCTTGAATATGAATTAGACTTTATTTGATAAAAAATAATTTTTATAAAGCATTAAAAATAATGATTAAAAGCTATCTCAAATGAAGTCTTATATTTTATTTGAGACAGTTTTCTTAATATTTTTTAAAGCAGTTTTTTAATAAAAAAAATTCTAGTTCAAAAATTTTATATTAAAAAGTTGTCCAAAACATAAATTTTAATTAAAAAACAATTTATTTTAATTTCTTATATCTTTAATAGCTTTGCGCTTGCACGTTTAAGTTTCTATGCCAAATCATCAATGTATCCTTAAATTTTCTTTATTATTATTTTTTTAACCTCAATAATGTTTCGAACTCACCTAAGCCCAACTAATCTCTCCTTCCCGCCTTCTCTCCGAGGTTGTCTTCAACCTAACGACCTTCTAAATTCCTGTTCTTCCCTCTCCGACCTCAAACGCCTGCACGCTTTTCTGCTAATCCATGGCCTTAGCTCGCGCCTTGATCTCGCCACCAAACTCATCTTCCACACCTACACTCTGTCCTCGACCATGGACTACGCCCGCAAGCTGTTCGACGAAACGCCTCAACGAGACTCTTTTCTCTGGAATACCCTAATTCGAGGGTATGCCAGCATTGGCCCATGTCAAGAGGTCCCCGTTCTGTACAAAGAGATGCACCGCACCGGTTTCTCGCCCGATCGCTTCACTTTTCCCTTTGTGATCAGATCTTGCTCGGCCATTTCTGCCATTGGAGAAGGAAAGCAGGCTCACTGCAACGTCGTGAAGAACGGATTCGAGTTTAATGTCTTCGCGCAGAGCTCGTTGGTAACAATGTACTTTCAGAGTGGGGAGATTTCTGATGCAGAGTTGGTTTTTTGCGGGATGGGGGAGAGGAGTACCGTGTCATGGACTGCAATGGTAGCTGGTTATGCTCAGAATTGTGTCTTTGGGAAGGCTTTGAGTGTTTTTGCGAAAATGATTGATTTAGGGATTCAGTTTAATGAGATCACCCTGGTGAGCATTCTTCCAGCTTGCAATGAGTTAGGGTGTTTTAGTCTTGGGAGATCAATTCATGATGTGGTGATCAAATCTGGTCTGGGTTCATATATTTCATTGGCAAATGCACTGATTGCAATGTATGGTAAATGTGGTGAGAGTCAAGTGGCTAAGTCCCTGTTTGAGACGATGCCGGTTCGGAGCTTAGCTACATGGAACACCATAATTGCTGTGTATGAGAAGAACGGTGATGAAACTGCGGCAATCGGGATTTTTCGAAGGATGGTAGCTGAAAATCTCAGCTTTGATAGTGTGACATTGTTAAGTGTCATATCTGCTTGCGCTGGTCTTGGAAACCTGGAGATTGGGAGATGGGTTCATGAGCTTGCATGTAAAAGAGGACTAGAGATTGATATGAGAGTCGGCAACGCATTGCTCGACATGTATGCAAAGTGTGGGAAGATAGATTTCGCCGAAGGTGTATTTCAAAAGCTCCTCCCATCAAAGAGTGTGATAAGTTGGAGTGCAATGATTGGGGCTTATGCGGCTCATGGCCATGCTAAGGAAGCACTTGAGCTTTTCTCGAAGATGAAAGATGAAAGAATAACACCTAATAGCTTCACTTTTACTTCAGTTTTGGCAGCTTGCAGCCACTCTGGTCATTTGGAGGAGGGGCTGAGACAGTTTGATAGCATGAAGAGAGATTATGGCATTAATCATACAGTGGAACATTGTGCTTGCATGGTGGATCTTCTCGGGCGTGCTGGTCGGCTTAGTGATGCTTATGAGTTTGTAGAGAGGATGGAGGTGAAGCCAGACAAAGCTGTTTGGGTAGCTTTGCTTGGAGCTTGTAGGATGCATGGGAATGTTGAGATGGCTGAGCTTGTAGTGGACAATCTCTTGCAATTGGATCCTCACAATGTCACATTCTATGTTCTGATGTCAAATTTGTATGCGGATGCCGGTAGATGGGAAGATGCGGCGAGAATGAGGAGGAGGATGAAGGAGAATGAGATGAAGAAGGCTCCTGGATTTAGTTTAGTTGAGATAGACAAGAAGAACTCTAGTGCTTGTTTTGCAGGATAAGAAATTCATTCAGCATTGCCCAAGGAAAACTAAAGAAATTAGTGAACTCAGTTTGCTCTTACACAAGGAAGCTATTCTTGGAAATTGAACTGGAACACTAACATCTCAAAGAAATAACTCCAAACCGTTTACATCAGCAACTCCTTAGATGCCGCAAGGTCAAGAAGATTCATGCTAGCAGGTACACTAAAAGCCATAAATCTACAAATCCATATTCTTTTATTTACACTGCTATGATTAAACATATATGATTGTTCTTTTAAACTGGAAGTATCAGTTTATTTTGTATATAGATTATGTCATTGATGATCCTAAAAATGATGATGGAGACTGGAACTCTAATTTGATACTTGCAACAGCATTAATTCTAGCATGAAGGTGTGATTTGTATTTCACAGAACATAAAGACATCATCATAAAGAGAACCCAAAGTTTTAAATAATAGCAATAAAACAAAAACACCAACAGGTTTTAAGTGCAATAGCTTTGCATTTTTATTTTGCAGTCATATGCATAACATTTAAATCTTATTTATTTACAAAATTAAGATCCAAGTACCTCCATTTATAATAGTAATACCCAAATTTTTAATCCCTAGTTTTCATTTTTATCAAATTCTCTACATTTTCATCATAGCATTAGACATTAGATAATTCCTTTTTAAAAATCTGGGATCATAGTTCTAAAAAAGTTAAATATATAAATATATATATATATATATATCTTTGATATGTGTAAATCTCTTTATTTTATGATTTCTTACCCATGTCAAATTTTTGCCATAATACATTTATAGTTACTATGTATGATCATAAAAACCTATTTTAGTGACTTGTTTATGTAATATTACCTTAGCAGCGTGACCATTTTTGAAAGATAGTCCTATTATTTTATGTGAGAATATTAAGAGAAATACTTTTTTTTTCATGCACTCACGAGCATATTTTCAACATCATCTCTATATTAGATAACATAGCAACATCACATCCTCTTATTTGAGTATTCAAATATCTAACATATTATATATATTTGTATGTTAACAATATGATGACTTTATTGATATAAGATGTTGATACATCTTGGTATCCAAACAGTAAAATACTCCAAGAGATTCAACATGAAAATAGATTTTTATTGATTGAAAATCAAATACAAACAAAGCAAGATATAATGATCCTCTTTTTAGAGAAGGATCTTCTCTTCCAATCCCTACACGCGGCCAGGATCCCTCACACAAGAGAATTACAACACTCAAAACAAAATTCTGCATAAGAATAAAATAAACCCTAACTTTAGACTTAAATAAGCATTCTCCGTCCCTCATAAATCAACCTCCTTCCTAATGTGTTACCTTCATCTATTTAAAATTCAATTAGGAAATCAAATGATTTCCTAATTGATTCTCTCCTAATATAATATTTTGATTCTCTGTTGGGCCCCACCTCCTCAACTGACTCCCCCTCTCTGTCTGCTAGCCCCACCTGTGGCGAAGTTTGCTGGACCGAGTGGTCATGTGGCTCCCGAGTCCACTTGGTGCGCCTACTACTTCCACCATATCAAGCGCATTGATTTATTTCCTTGTATAGACAAAGCACATTAGGTTTTCTAAATGAGTCGAGTAAAGCTTCGTTTGGGACGGCTTTCTTACTACTTCTTAAAGCAATATTTTAGTATAATAGTAAAAAAAATATAATTTTTTTGTGCTAGAATGCCGCTTTAAGCAGTCAGAAATACGTCTTAAACGAAACCAAAATCTATCTTTATCCTGAATTGAAAATCATTTGGTTAAGCTGCCTTCCAACTCAAGACAAAAATCAAATTATTTCTAAGCAGGTCGACCAAGAATCAAAATCAATAAAATTAAACTTATTTGATGTCATATGAAAAAGAAATCATACTATTACATTGAATTGGAAGCTCAGTCATGAAATCATAAATAAAATAGACAAATAAAATGATAAATTTTCAAATATATTTTCATATAAATTAAACATTAGACGTTTAAAAATCCAATAGTGGGGTCTCAAGAAATCACCATAAAAGCTCGGTATGGATGTTTTTATGATGATACTGTTTGATCGCAGGCGAAGTGATAAGGACCATATGGCTTTTTTGTTTCAGCAGAAAAGTGTACGGAGGAAATTGCTGGTATTTCATTTTGGTGATATTATGATCATTATCTGGATTATGAGAAGGGAATAGAAGTACTAAAAGTTATTTCTATGTACGAGAGAACTCTTGTACTGCTGAGAGATTAATCGCAAGCGGAGCGGATCGTAAAACAGAAGTGCAGGAGATTAGTTGGAAAATTCTATTACATGACAATTTAGTTAACATTTGGAACATTCAATTACTTGGAAAATTAAACTAATTGGAAAGTTAGGCGGCCACATTATGCAGTCTAGGAAATTAGTTTGAAAATTCAAATATTTGCTTAGGCCAATCTTCTTATTGTTTTCTAAAACAATTTTTTGATACAAAAAAATTTTGAAAGCAGTGACCAAAAACTGCCAAACGAAGCCTAAATCTTTTGCAGTTACCATCCATTTGGGATGGCTGTAACTATCATAAAGCAGGTTGTAAAATTGACTTTCTTTGTTCTTAGCTTAAAGCTAAATAATGAATGCAGTTTTTCATTTTTAGGTGCTTCTTAAGAGAATTACTTTGATTGAAGAAGTCATACTGCACTCCAACAATTAAAAGAATATCAAATCACTTATATGATCAATTATCAAAACAAACTTTAGATGCTCATGTATTTGCCTAATCAATAAATTATGTTTGAATCTCAGGTTGGTTTAAATTGCGTTTCTTTTAAACATTCTCTCTTCCCGCTTTATGAGTCTTTTATTTTTTTCGGTGACTAAGCTGAAAAAAATAAAGGAATGAGGTACAATCTCGACTTTTAAAGCAAAAGCAAAGGATTGAAAAGTTTGCAAAATGGGTACAAGAAGAAATT
The DNA here is from genome assembly GCF_001605985.2 of Dendrobium catenatum. Classification (NCBI taxonomy): domain Eukaryota; kingdom Viridiplantae; phylum Streptophyta; class Magnoliopsida; order Asparagales; family Orchidaceae; genus Dendrobium; species Dendrobium catenatum. The sequence continues at coordinate 2,771,278 of NW_021319004.1, read as the reverse complement.
CAAAAGATCTCAAAAATGTTTGTTTTATCTCTAAATATATTTGTTCTTGTGGACTATCATGTGACAGATGCCATAACCAAACTAGGAGCATTTTGCAGAAAAACCATCAATACTGAAAAAAAAAAAAAATCTTCATTTCTTATGGTAGTTGAATGAAACAATTTCCTTGGGATATATTAGGTAATCAAGCAAGTTATAACATAAAACTTCTCATAAAGGGTATTGACCAGAGAATTGTATATATACCTGAACATGGAACCAATATAATGCCAACGAAATTGCTTCTCATATGCCACATGCAGTCATTACGATAGAACCAATTAGAAGCTCAGAGTGGAGCAGAATCAGCACTCCATTCCCAGATGACTTCATAGAGTTCGGATGGCTCCGTTCTCAAGCATTGCTTCTGGAATAGATTTGAAGACCTTTTGAAAACCGCAATTTGAGATGCAAAGCCCGGCTCAATGTCCGCTGAACCTCCAACTCCGCTAAACTCAACACTATAATTGTGCCTTACTGCAAGATTGTTGGCCCAGTGCTGAAATTGTTGTCTTGTCCACTCAAACTTGTGATCATGATTCCGAAATTTAATGGAAGTGGGTTTATCTTCTGAATCCTCCCTGCCTGGCATTGAGGATCTCTGTAGAATTGGGTTGTACTCAAAGTTGGGTGTAGAAACTATGAGTACTCCTGGACAGAAGAAGCTTAGAACGACATCACCAAACAAACAAGCTTGATCCTCTTCCATGTGCTCGATGACCTGCATTGTTTGATTCTCATGATTGTTAGAAGAAAAACACAAAGTAGACAGTAAGGATTCAATATCCTTTGATTGAGAATCAAAGATCCACACAGCACTAACAGTTCTGGACATGAGCTGTATGGGAATTGTAGTTGAGAAAAAAGATAGATCCGTAAAATAGAATTAAACTAATTCCAATTTAAAGAAATTTAATTTACAGCAAATTTGTGTAGAAACTATTTAGACCAGCAAAGGCTTAATCAACTTTACTTCACAATTAAAAAAAAAAAACTCTATATGTACATCAAGCTTAACCAAACCAACCCACCAATTCTTAAAACGGTGAAAAGAAAAGATATCAGAAAAAATTAACCAAATAAAAAGGGTTCAGAGTACAATAAAAGTAATTTTTTTAATAAGGCAGAGAGAGAGAGAGAGAGAGAGAGAGAGAGAGAGAGAGAACAAACAAATAAAGAAAAGATCAGTTCATTCGTTAATTCCGTAACAAGTTGTAGTTCTTAAAGGCAAACCATGACCCTGTGTTGGTTTGTCAATGTCTGGTTCTGATGACCATGTTTCATAGTATGCAGTGTGCTTTAACTTGTTAATTATGCAAAGCGTACACTTGATTTCTGACTTTAAATACTCAAAAGTTAGTTGAAGTTCATCAATTTCCAAGTCAAAAAAACAATTCAGATTAATGAAGGATCAAAAGAAGGTTGGATTGAGATAACATTTCCATAACAACTACTACAGCAACAGAGTCAGGAAGAAATACCTCTAAACAAGTACCGATGTCAAACTCACATAAGCGAGAATCAAAATCAGTTATTGATCCATCATATAGTATAGTAGATCTTATGCTTTTTTGCCTCGAAAGATTTGCACTCAATTTCAAATGTAGAATCTGAAAAAACAAAATATGCATGAATATAGTTCCAAAAGAAAAATTGTTTAAGGCATTTTGAGAAGAGATCCAAGACTTATGTATAAAAAAACCTAGATGAAGGTTAGTCCACAAAGAAATATGAATAAAATAAAAACCGTTACATGAAATTGCACAAAAACACAATAAAATGATAGACAAACAAAAATAAAGCGAACATAGTACCTTTGCAGCACGAATAAGACTTTTGCGTGATATATCTACACCTGCAACTTTTTCTAAAGTAGTAGGATGATCTAATAGAGAATCCAGTAGGCTGCCTGATCCACAGCCAAAATCCACCTTCATGACAGAACAATTAATCAGACCGTAATTAAGCGAACTACAATAATAAAGCAGAGTTGAAAAAACCTACCAAGCTGGTAGCATGCAATTGATTGATATACCCTACCGCAAACTCAACTCTCTGTTTAGATAGAGGAGGACTGAATAAAGCCTGCTCAATTCTGTCCTCTAGAGGTTCTGTCACGTGCAATAACTTTACAGAGTATTCCAAGAAGCAGTTGTCTGAAATGAAATGGTAAATGATTAAAACATCAAAAGTTTCTCTACAGTATAAAGGATACCTCGTAGTATAAAATATCAGCAAAACAGAAGGTAACTCACGTAATGATAACTGTGAAAGATGCGTGGCAGCTTGACCAGCTGCACTAAAGATCAAGTCCCTAGAAGGCACTTCAACAACAAACTTTGCAGATTGATTTACCGTCAGCTGACTCACACATGATTCAAGTTCACTAATCACAGCACCAGTACCTATCTCAAACTCAAATGAATCTTTGCTTTCTAAAATTTCCTTCAAAGTTGTATCCTTGTCCATTAATACAACAACATAGCTTATGCAAATTACAGAACCTGGGGATGGAAAAATGCCAGAATCCGGGCCATCAATTTTACAACTTATACCGTTCTCATACTGTGTACTACACTGATTTGAAGATATATGTAACCGAGAACTCTTGTTTTTCCTTTTAATATCATATATTGATGGACATTTCACAAGTTCTTGAATAAATTCTTTGGAATATACAGCTATGCTGTGACCATTTTCAAGCTCGAAAAACTTCTCAATTGGCATGTCAGGTTGCTTGAAGTACTTATTGAAACATGAAAGAACCTTTAATGCGGCACTCTGAATTGCATCACATTCCTTTCTGCATGTATCATCAAAAGAACATTTGAACACTGGATCCTGTCTCTTAGATAATATTTTAACTTCACATTGGAAGGCACTAATGGACCTGCCCAACTCTCTGCGGATAGGATCAGATTTGTCCCCGTTTACCTTCTCAACTTCATCAGCCGACCTTGATAACTTTGACTCTTTTTGAACTTCACAGGACTCTACAGAAATTTCTGTATGGTCAAGTGTTTTAATAGAGAAAAGAGGATCTAATAGCCTGTGCTGGAGGCAGAAAAAGCAAAGAAGATCCCGTGGTGTTGGGCCCTTCCAGTTTGAGCGAGTAGTGTATACAGCAGGCAGTTCCGCACTAAGTATTGCCTCTCTGGACAGCTTATAATGTCCATCAGGCAACTTTCCCAAAATCATTCTGGAGAGCAAAAATACTTGAGAAGAGAGCAAAATTTTAACAGCAACAAAAAAGACAACAATAGGAGATTATTCACTATAATCACAACGCAAGTAAAAAACTAAGGGCAAAATAAATGAAAAATAAAATTATAAACTAATTATTAAGGTAAATGAGATTAATATCAAATTGAAAAAAGAAATCATTTCTTATTATGCTAAACAAATCGATACTTGAAATATGTACTTTCCAGAATGACATTGACCACCACAGATTTGTAGGGCAAGGCTCCCTAGCAGAAAATGATTCCTGACTGTAGAGCCTAATGACTCCCACTTATGCTCACAATTGCGATGGGCCACCTTAAGCCTTTCTTCTTCGAGTTGAGGGAATCTGCCATGTTTTGGTCATTTTGTGACCTCCAATGATCCAAATCTTTGACTTAGATAGCTCTTGCAGCTTTTGCTCGAGCAACCACTTCGAAGTAATAAATCAACCAGGACGAGCACTTCAGCACCATATATTAGAAAGTAGCATGTTTTACAAGCTGCTGAAGGAGTCATTAGATCGGATGAGAATTGCATTTCCTTAGCCAAAGCCTCGTCTTCCAATGAGCATTTCCTTCGAGATGTTCAGAATTGATGCTATATTGCTATGGCTCTTCCATTTGATAAATGATAGCTTATTGAAGCAAGTTTCAAATTGATTCAATATTCAACACAGAATTTGATTGTTTTAGAATTGGCTTATCTTAATAACAGGAAATGGTAAACCAAAATGAGTGAAAGATGGTGCTACTTAGAAATCTCACAACCGCTGAGGCTGTGGGTTTTCATCTAAGTGCCAGTTGTCTACTTAGTAAAGAATACGACTAACACTAACAAGAATCTTTTTCCCCCATATGCCCATAAAAGCAAGCTAATGAAGTATATTTCCCAACCAACTCTAATCATGGAGTTGATGATAAGTTTGATTGTTACCATGGTTGCTTGTTTTTCTTCTGTAGAACTTATAGCATTTACACATATGGGAGTATGCTTTTTCATCATTCCTAACACTCACCAAGTAGTAGGCCTGTCAAAGTGTCTCTTTCGAATCTGATCATGTAACTTCTATCGTTAAGGGCTCTTCAAAAAATTCATTATATTGGCATGTTTGAAGGCATTTCTATCTAGCTCCATAATAGACTTTGTTGAGGAGGTTTCCTTCATATAAGAAGAGCCTGATATCCCAAAATCAAGTTCTTTTGGGTTTTGTTTTATCATGGGATCGCCTTTCAATCTCCCAAAAAAAATTGAATTGACGAGAACCAACATTCTTAATGCTTTATGTGCAGACTTTTTGCTTCTTCAATTGTCAAAACTTTGAGCTCCCTGATAGAGATGGCTTGTGGATAGTCATTCTTAGCAAACAGATTAGCTAGCAGGTTTTTCTTATGGGGCAAGCATTTGATGGAGGATCCTTTCTTAGGTCTCATACACTTCATTTACTTGGTTCACAGTTAAATGAGAATTGTTGAACACCATCAGCTTCCTCACTCCTATGTTCCATGCAAAGCAGAGCTCTTAGCTGCTTGTTTATTGACTGCTTTAAAACTAAGCTCGAGTGCACAGGTTGATAAGGACAACTACTTCATTTCTTCTAAACCAAAAAGCTCCAACATCAAGTATCTTCTAGCAATCTTTTTCTATATCAAACTCTTCCATAGAAGAGGTGAAGTCCGCAACAAAGTTCTTTGAGTGTTTTGTAGGGCAAGTAATGTAGATCATGCTCACCCAACTCAATTTACCACTTAATTAATTGACCTGAGGGCTCGAGCCTTAAGAGAAGTTGCTTCAGAAGTTGATTGAAGAAAACTTGGGTTTGATGTGCCTAGATGTCTAGCTTTAGGGCCTTACCGAGATAACAAGGGTGAAGGCGAAGATGGTATGGTAATCTAACTTGATTCTAATCAAGATTGTGCGCTTGTAATAAACTTGTTATTGCTTTCTTGCTTCTTATATCAAGATGAAGCTGATCAAAATTTCAATGATCTTGCGGTAGAGTAAAAGTGGCTCTAGAAACTTTGGGTTGCTCAAGATTGGTAGAGAGCTCAAGTATTCCTTAAGCTCCTGGAAGGAGTTCTCAAACTTTTCCGTCCACTTTGCTACATTAGCTTTCATAATATTTTGAAGGGTGAACACATAATTTGTTTGGAAAGGGAACTCCTTAGCCTAGGAGTAGTGAGATGAACCATAAAGTAACTGCAAAACTATCAAGCAACACAAAATAGGATACCAAAAATTTATATGGTTTAGCTTAAATAAGCCTACATCAATGACCACATAGAGATCAAATAATTCATTAAACTTTAAAAAACGAGCAAGAAAGATAATACTTTGCACAAAGTTTGAGGTATAAAAAAGATATCACTTTTTCTCATTGAGAGAAAATGCAAGCACCTGCTATGAAAATGAGAGTTAGGTGTGGGGAAGTAGATATTGTTGCTCTAATTTCTCTCTTCCTCTCTATTATAGTTGTTCAAATAGGAATTATTCTCTACCATAACCAAGAGCTCCTCTTGTTGGAATTAAAAATAGCAGCACTTTTTTCTTCATTAAGTACCTGAAGAACTCTTGCAAGCACTCTAAAACCTGTCCTTTCTTTCTTGGATAATACCCCTCCTCTCTTTTCCTTTTCCTCTCATCTCTTTATTTCTTTTATTGAGGATACATGCAACCATTGATTATTTCCCTTTTTTATAGTTACATCATGAGGTGATAGCTGCCTTTTTGGCTTTAGGACGTCTTGATTTCCATCAGCATTTGCAGAAGGTCAAGTTTAGGTTTTTGTAAGACAAAGCTTAGGCAGTATATACTAGACTGAATATGGTTCACTCTAATAGTTGTGAAGTCCTAAAAGAGTTAAAACTTCACGTCAAGGTGGTATCAAGACCACTCAAAAGTCATTAAAAAGAGGTCAACCAAAGATGAAGATGTATGTTGATGTGGCATATAGCCATGAAATCAACTTGCTTAACTTCATATATAAAAGACCTTTGGATGCTCATCTCTCCTGAGTACAAAATGAGTAACACCTTAGTGCTAATGTTATTCAAACAAATACTTGGTCTCCATGAGTCATGAAGAAAGAGATTATCCAACAAACTCCTCAAGTGGACAAGGATTTGACAACCCTGAAACTTATGTAGTAATGACTTAATTACCATCGTGTTGATGTAGAGATAAGCGAATAAGGATAATTCTTCCTTGCACATTCTAACAAAGTGAAGCTTTGGAATCAACTCTCCAGATAATGTTGTCATTGATCCCAATCGCTTGGATGGCATCTAGTAAACGCGGCGAATCTCCAAAGTGCTCTTGACATGTCAGCCAAAAATGTCTTGAGGTGGCCTTGCATCAAGAGCTGTCCGAAAGCACGAAGGACAATAATCCTCAACCTTGGTTGAGCTCAAAGCTTGCTCGAATGCCTTCCCATCCTTGAATGGCTGCAATAACAACTGATAATGAACAATTGAAGGCCTTGAAAGGCTATGAGGGTAATGTCACACACAAATGTGGAATATTTGGTTGAGAGCCCATCTAATGTCAAAAAAATTTGTCAACACGCTCATTATGACACTCTACTATTGCTATTGATCAAGGCCCACCCTTATACTAAAAAGGTCTTGAAGACCTTTTTGATCTAAACAAATTGAGTAAAGCTTGAGTCATAGCTACCTCAAGCTTGGCTCGCCTATCTCATAATAGGCTTGAACTCAAGCTCCATTTCATATATTGAGCTCGAGCTAGACTAGTCATATCAATTAAATGGTTGAGTTTGACTTGTAAACTCGAATTACTTGCTTTAATTTCCAAACCATCAACAAAAAAGAATCCACCTACATACCAACTAACAATGATTAATGATTCCTCCATTTCATAATTAAACTCCTAGGTAGTTTGCCTCAAATGGCATACATCTCCTATATATATACTTCACTTGGGATGATTTATTTCATATTAGAGAGCTTATTCCTATTTTCTTCTATTCAGGCATATGATAGTTCTTGCTTTCAGGCTTTCAGCATAAGTGGTTTGTAGTTTCAAGAAAATCTTCATATAATCAAATAAAATTTGTGACTCAGAACTTTTATCTTCATCTTCATAAGTGCCGAGGACATTTTCCATTGCATGCAAGGCATTATCCTCATATGTGTGATAGAAGCTTAGTTGACTTTCTAATAGAGATGCTAGTGTCCTCTTCCAACCCCTATCTTGTATAACATTCGGCATTGGATCTCCCAATCTTTATTTGAATTGAATTGAGCACTACAAGTTTTCCTACAGAGATTGATTGAGCCATAGTGCCCATTAATTGATGTGAATGATTGCTTAACTTTAATTGCTTCATCAAATCCCTTAGAGTTATAACTTGAATAGTTGAATCCCTTAGAGTTCTCATCCAGCTATTCCTATGATGACCATTTGAATTTTTAACAAACATGCAATCATGTAGGCGAGCTTATACATGTATTTTAAATCATAAAAAACTTCTTTGACAAGCTTCTATGATAGTTCCTATGTCTATTTTATTCAAAAATTGCATGCTTCAGGTTTTATCCATCTGAATTTTCTAGGAATTCCCTCGAAGCATCATTCATAGTTCAATTGATCAATCTGATGTAAAAAGATGATTCACTACTAAATTAGTCCTATTCAACCAAGATAAATTATGGGAAGGCACCTTAGCTACTTCAAGTTATCTAGGAGTTAACTGAGAACAAGGTGAAAAGCAAACTAAAAATAGTTAAATGTAAGTAGTCGACCTCTTACATCAGATCAGTGGTACTTGTTAATGTAAGACTAATGCTTTGACAACAGTACTTGGCCAAATAGTATTCGTCAAGGCCGATTTCCTTCCTAGTGGTGGTCGCATCAGACTCTAGGCATGAAACTTCTATTTGGATCACCTTCTAGGATTGTCACATGAATATTTTAATCTTGCAAGGGCCATTTTTGCTAAGTATTAAATTCATCTCAAATTATTTATTATTTTAATAACTAAATCTAATATAACACTTATAATTTTCTCTAACCACAATACTTTAATTTCTTTATCAAGTGACATATGGCACAAGTAGGAATCATCTAGAATTTATTTATTATAAAATTACAACAACATTTGAAGAGGTTTGGCAAAAGTTAGCCAATATATGACAATTAAATTGACATATGGCATATATTTGATTCGCATGAGCATGATTTAATTTTTTTTATATTTCCTATTTCCTAAGGGAAATTATCTTTATTTATCTCTAATTCAATAAAAAGATGCTGTGAATTTTTTTTCTGCTTTTTATTTATCTTCTCTATAAATTTGAGGGTTGGCTATCTTAAAAAGATAACTCAAATCTTTTTTCTATTTCATTTTACTTCCTAGTTTCAAATTCTTATCAAAATAGAAATATGATTATTTTTATTTCCTCTAATATAGCTTTAACCATTCAAATACTCGAAAGCTCTTTCATGACTATAGTTTTGTCTTCATAAAAGATTTTGAAAGTGTTCTTACTAGTAATATACTTTTCTACATGTTCATTTTGCCATGAATTCATTTTCTTCCAATATCCATTTGTTTACACTTGAAATACTCGAGAATTTGGCTTAAGCTTCTAAAAAAAAGAGAATTTGGCTTACCAAAATTTTATAATTTCTAATAATATAACAAAGGATGCCGTATTGCTAAATATTTGTCTTCCAATCTTCTTTTATTTTTTGTATTCGATATTGTAATACTATTTTCTAAATTGATGCGAGATCTGAGAAAAAGCTCAATGGGCTTTGCTTTTGTATAATTTTTTCAAGTTCATATATTGATGAAATAATTAGATAGAAATAATATGTTCATCAAATTACATAGACCCTCCTCATGCAAGTATGGATTTTTAAGAACTATCTAGCTAATCTATACCATGTTGCACGGGCTTGCCTGCCAGTGTTACATAAAGGTTGTGGAACTCTCCATGAGAGCATCACAAAACAAGTGGTTAAGTTTTTTTCACAACGTATCATAAAGGTTTCCAAAGGTTAACAAATGGGACAAGATAACTAAAGTAACGAACTCTGCAGCACAATAAAAAGGAAACCAACAAGTTCTTGTTGTCATTACATCTTTACGGAAGATAGGGCACAACAATATAAAAAAAGACATACCTGTAATACGTACTCAACCAGATGTCTTCAAAGAAAAGATTAGAGGACTTCCATGTATATCCAACATGAGCCATAATTGCATTTCCATAAATACATTGCCCAGATAAGTAGGAAGCTCGTTCGTTCAAGATTTTGTCCAAATTAACATTTCCTTCGATCATTGGGACTTCCATCGAGGAATCTGAAGTTAAAAAAGGTACATCTGGAGCAGAGAAATATAATCTAATTTCTGAAGAAGCCTTCCCAACAGTGCTAGAACCAGAAGAGCATCATATACACGAATCAGCAAATGACTACAAGAAAACAAAGTAGATGAAAACATAATAGAATTATTCTATCCTACCGTGACACTAGGATGCGGGATGGATCCCTGACATGCAGTTTCTGTGCAATTTCATCCAAGTAATATAGGCTATCCGAAAAATTTAGAGTCAAGGTTTCAACATCTCTATCATGCAAGCTGGGAATAAAAATTGCTTCTACCGAAGACTTTTGTGTCGATACTGAAGTAAGATTCTTAACTGACTCAACAAACTCAGTAGGATAAGACCCTTGCTTCCATATCCAAAATTCGCCATAAGTAATACAGATAGATGCAGACATTTTGGCAGCCCTCAAGATCAACAACAAAACCAAGAGAGGATCTGATTCAGCCTTTGGATTGATGACTTTGCAAAAATTGTTAACTTTTGTGTCACATGTAGCAATTACAGACATTGGAATCATACCAAAACGCTCACCGACTCTACTAAGTGCAAATTTGATGTGTCCAACCAGAGGATGGGTTGAAGAAAGGAACTACATCCAAAGCAAAACCAACAACAAATGTCAGACACTTGCAAAGCCATTAAATAAGAGAATAACAAAATCTGTAATCCTGGTGTTTGACGATTAACTTTATTATAAAATAATTTGTGAGGGACACAGTTTAGATGACATATTTCATTAAATATAAATCAAATGTTATAATTCAAATTATTATTTAGTCATAACTTTAATGATATCCTATATAATATAGTTAACAGAGCAACATAATTAACCAAAAAAATGAAAGGTAATAGACCATGATAGTTGTATAATGCATCAAGTCAGTGTTTTTTCATGCGCTCAAATATGAACTCGACACTTCCAACTAAGGCACTAGAGTTCCACCTGAGGAAACACCAATCAATAAAACGCTTTAATCAATTCAGATTTTTCATTATGCCCATTCTTATTCCCGTCTCACCTATTTAATAATCTCTTTTAACAAAAGCTAAAAGTGAAAAGAATGCTGTCTGATCAAATAAAAAGGGAGTGGGGCAAAACAACAAACCCCAAGGAACCCTGAAACAGAGATATACAACAACATAATTCTGCCATTATGATGATCCAAGGAAAGCACTCCCTCTGACCACCACACCGATGCTTTTACAATCTAGTTATCAATCCAACAAATAGGAATAAAGAAAGACGAAGAATCACCATGAGATGTGTATCATACAGGACGAGTCGGCTCGTGAGCCGGCTCGAGCTCGACTCGTTTATGGGCTCGCAAGCCGAGCTTATCGAGCTCACGAGTCAAGCTCGAGTTCGAGCTTCATTAGGTTCGGCTCGAGAGCTCGCGAGATGGCTCGGAATTATTAAATCTGAAAATTAAAAAAAAAGTACTAAATGCTGTATAAATCACACTCATGCCTAGTTTAAATTCCCGCGGGCATACATTTCGAAAATTCAAAGTGAATCTCAATCGTTTGCCTCTCTCTCTTCTCTCTCTAACAGCAATAAATGCTAATAACTCTCTCTGACAAAACCCAAAAAAGCTACCCTCCTTCTCTAACAGCAATAAATGCTAATAACTCTCTCTCTCTCTCTCTCTCTCTCTCTAGTTTTAACTTTTAAAAAATTGCACCCATGAAGCCCAAACGAACCACGCGGGAGGCTCAAAATGCGGTTCAACAAGCGGCTCAAACTTGTTTACATTGGAACGAGCCAAGCTCGAGCTCGGTATTTGACAGTTGAGCTTGACTCGAACACCCCGACTCGAGCTCAACTCGACTTGTTTACATCCCCAGTATCATATATACGGCAGCAAAATGTGGTGGCATACATCTCATACCCAGAAAAGAAGAAAATTTACAATATGGCATATGCAAGAATAAGGACAAGTGGTAGAATGCGGAGCATGCATGAGCGGTAGTAATTTGACTAATAATATAAATATATATATATAACTATTTACTCACATATCCCCAACAAGAAGATACATGTATCGATCCCATTAACTTATGTATCCATCAGCAAGCAATAAAGATTCTCTACGCTGAATGTTGATAAGAGAAAAACGGCTTCACCCCATTAGTAAGATTATTCAAAAGTACGCAATTTTTAATAGGAATTAGAATACATCGTACTAAGTTGATATAAATTGTATTAGTCTTGCATCCATAAGTATGGTCTAACAGGAAGGAGAGAAAAATAAATCTGTTGTGGCTATTAACCCAATTGAAGGAGTTCTTTTCCAAATAAGAAAAATTAACGAAAGTAAGTTATTACCATCCATTTATGATCTATCAAACAACAAATTTTTAAAAATATTTACTAGTGGTCTCCGGATAAAAAGATTGACAACTTGTAGCAAGTCATAATACTAACCTCATCTGTGAAGAAGCCACCTAAACGTAAAACTAGTTCATCCATTGCTTCCCGAGGGGTAAGATTGTCTACCTTAGATTGAATACCTAACTGTTACATGACAAGAAAACACAAATAAGGTAGTGGTGGCATAAAATATTGATGCAACATGCAACTAAAAGAGGCACACTTACCAAGAAAAATGGAAGAGCTCAGCATACAAAACTATTATGGCGATAACAATAAAACAGAAGGAAATTTCAATAAATCATTCATCAGAAATAATGCAAGATCTAGTCATACGTGAATCAGACAGACAACAGAATTTGCCGCTATCACTCCTTTTTAAACTTTCTAGACTTGTCAAAGTGAAAGCAATTAAAGGGAATACGAATAAAAAGAAATAGCATAGGTTATGAATCAAGCAGTGCTAAAATAGAACAAAATTGTTTAAAAAAGGATGCTGGGGACTCGCCAGAGGATCATCTCCGGACGAAATGAGAAAAAATTGCCACGCATCGCCTCTGGGGCCTTGGGTTGGCCTTTAAGTCCCAGTTAACGGGCAAATAATCTCATGAATTAACTTAATTAAATTAAATTATAATATTACAAAATTTAAAAACATTATAAATATATTTCATATCTATTTAAATAAAAAAAATGAAAACTTCGTTGTCTTTTAATCTCTTAAAAGTCAATTCATATCAAACTTGTTGATTTACTAATCTTTCCAAATCTAAATGAGCTTGGATTGGGAAAGTATTTAGTGGCCAATTAATGCTGTAATTAGGAGATCTTGTGGCTCCGAAAATTCCACATTGCACCCTGGCCTTTATGCTCTAGGTCTTTTTTTTTTGTTATGAAGGCGGAGAGTTTTAACAAATTTAAGTTCCGGGTGAATTTTCAGAAGGCGGATTGGATTTTACACTACCCAGAGATTTTGCCCTAATTTTATGAGGACTTTTTTATCTAAGTTATGGTTTCCTATAGGCACAAGCCCCTATAGTTAATTACCCCTCTCGCTAATGAGATAGAACTTTCGATTAAGGCTAGTCGTTAAAGCGGTTACGTAGGTTGTAAATCCACGTATAATAGCAACAGTTTTAGAGTTTAAATTTGATTTTATGATTTGGAATTTATCACCATGAACTAAAACTGGTGATGGGGGAAATGAAGACGAGCCCAAATCAAGATCCCATGATTCCGTCGTCCAGGACTGTCATGATCCCTAGTTTACTTAGTTAGAGGAGGTAGTCGACCCAACCTGACAGAAGATACCTTATCGGTAGCCATGGGTTGCTTCGTCCAAAAATACCTTGTAAACCTGGGTTGGTGTTTATCTAAGGGAATAGATCTGAATCCACCTTAGCTAACAGAGGGCTTTATTCCTATCGAATATATCCTATGATTCATCACTTAAGGGTTTGACGTCGTTAGGGAACATACGGGCTTTGGCCGTGATCGTAATATAATGATGTCATTTTGCGGCAAAATCACCCGATCAGAGAGCACGTGTCACGTTCCTACTAGCACGAGACTATTTGAGGATGAACCTTAGCGATACACCTGACACGCATTTACTCTTTTTGAGCTGAGTTTAATTTCAAATTTAACATCCCCGACAAACAATTGCGGGAGGTGGATGTGTTTTAGTTTTAAAAATTTTAATGTGATATATTTCATTTTAAGGATTTGGCCTTTTATTGGATTTGAGATTTGACCCCTCCAGTTGATATTTGCATTCAACACGGTCATCATCGGGGTGACATTAATGTCACTTGTATATTCATAGAATTTTACGAGGCATTTTGTATTTCAAGTCATGTCAACTCCAATCCTTTTATGGAGGAGGATAATATTTGAATATTTGACCTGCGCAGCATTCCCGGACCGTTAGATTTAGGAATCATATGCGACGGTCGGAGTACATACGAGTTTTGTTTAGTTTGAAACTAGAATGGGCATCTGACCCTGCGCAGCATTTTCGGACATTTGTATTTGTTACTTTAACATGTTTGTCGGAGCACATGCAGAGGGTGTGTTGCACTTCAGTTTAGTGGGACCATGTTTAATACATAAAGATGGGGGGTTTAAATGTTTAAATATGATCCATAGTGCCAAAGATTTCATTTAGAAATGCCCAAGATTTTATTTAAAGGCCTACGAATGTCTTATCTCCGCTTGTATAAGTATATTGCGGATCTAGTGACGATCTTTACACACACTTGCAGATAAACATTTCATACTGTATTTGGATTGTCATGGTCTTCGTAGATAGGGAGGTTGTTTTACTTTAATGATTCATAACAAGTGTTGTTTCATAACTTATCATAGATAGTCATAACCATTTCATTTAGATCACCATACCTTTTCACAATCATTTTAGAGCACATAGATTTCATCACTATATATGTATTATACTATGATTTCAATTGAATTCTCTGAAAACACCATGAAATCTTTCGAAGTATCTTTCATTAGAGATTAAATGTCCATAGCATCTTCTCTTCTTTACCTAATGTATCCTTACCATATTCATCTCCTAAGATGTACTGATGAGTACGAAAGACATTATTATCACACCAACGTCCATACCGCTAAGTACATGCTCGGTACCGATATGTACATGCTCGATACTGCTCGGTACCGCTATATACTTGCTCGGTACCACTATGTACTTGCTCGGTGCTGCTTGGTACATACTCGGTACCACTAGGTACACGCTCGGTACCGCTGTGTACATGCTCGGTACATGCTAGGTACCGCTAGGTATACGCTCGATACCACTATGTATATGCTCGGTACATGCTCGGTACCACTAGGTACACGCTCCGTACCTCTAGGTATCTTTCCATACAACCGACTTACGAATTTTAAAATTACTCTTACAAATAAAATTTGTTCTGGGGGCGCTACCCCTGAAAATCTCCGCAAGGGCGCTGCCCCTTGACCCCACAACCTGATCGGGCAGCTCTAACCCCGTCAGGGGGCAACGCCACTTTGGACCTCCAACAACCCACATATTATGTTTCTTGGACAATATTATATTTCTTTTATCTAAATTTGTTTGCTTTTAGGTGATCATAAAATGTCAGATTCACTTCAATCTTTAAAAAAAGATCCAGCATGGAAATATGATATACTAACAAATGAATCCGACAACAACAGTGTGACATGCATTTTTTATGGTAAAATAAGAAAAGGAGAAATTACACGCCACAAACAACACCTCGTTGGGGGTTTTAGGAATGCAAGGCATTGCTCTAACTATCCTGAGCACGTGAAGTCTGAAATTAAAGCATCCATTTTGAAAAAAAAAAAGATTTAAAAGAATAGTTTAATGATCTATCAATTGTCAACCCTGCTGAAGGAGGAGAAGACTTTGATGTTATGATAGATGATATTTTAGTTCCTAAACCATCCAAAATATTGCGGAGAAATAAATCTAATACATCTAGTCAAAATTCGACATCTACATCTATCTTCAAAACATCACGACCTAAAGGTCCATTAGATACTTTCCTTACACCAAATCCTGAAGATGTAGTAAAGCATAAAAAAGGTCAGTTTAGCAAAGAAATGGATGCATCTAAAAAAGAAATGAGGGGAAGGGCTATTCAAGTGCTCAGTATATGGATGTACGATGCCGGGATTCCATTTAATACTGTGAACTATGATAGTTTCCCTGCTATAGTGGAGGCACTTTGGCAGTTTGGATATGGTATGAAACCTCCTAGTTATTATGAGGTACAAGTTACTTGTTTGAAGAAAGAGGTTGGACATACACATGAGCTATTACGACGCCATCAACAAGATTGTGTACGACATATTTGTTCTCTAATGGCAGATGAATGGACGTCGAGGAATGGGAAAAGCTTAATTAATTTTTTTGTTAATTGTCTAAGAGGTAGCGTATTCATAGAGTCAATTGATGCTAGTTCTTTCTCCAAGAATGTTGTGAAAGTGTTTGAACTTTTTTGCAAGTACATCGAGGTTATTGGACCACATAATGTGATCCAAGTGGTCACTGATAATACATCTGAAAATGTTCTTGCATGTTTGTCACAACTTTTATTCTAAAGTTATGTTATTTTATGAAGAATTTTTATATATCTTAACTTAAATTATAATGATATAACAGAAAAATTATTGATGGAAAAATATCCTCATATTTATTAGACTCCTTGTGCTGCTCACTGTTTAGATTTAATAATGGAGGACATTTTCAAAATTTAAAAGCTAAGGTGATGCTTTGAGAAAGCAGTGGCAGTACACAGTTTTATATATTCTAAGCCTCGCTTACTTGAGTTAATGAAAAGGTGCACAAATCAAAGAGCACTTGCAAAACCGCAAAGACTCATTTTGCAACAGCTTTCTTAACTTTACAACGTTTCATCAACAACAACTGAACTTGAAGAAAATATTTACATGTGAAGAGTTTATCTTGGGTCATTATGCGAAAGAGGCTAAAGAAAAACAATCTCAACATACAATCTTACAGCAATCATTTTGGAACACTATAGTATATGCCTTAAAAATAGTTGATTCTTTATTAAAGGTTCTTAGATTGGTTGATGGAGAGAAGCTCCCAATGGCTTATATATATGAAGTAATTGATAGAGCAAAAGAGGCAATTGTTGCAAGCTTCAATAACAGTGATAAGTATGATCAAATTTTTAAAATGATTGATAGAAGATGGGAAGTGCAATTACACCGGCCTCTACATGCAGTAGAATATTTTTTAATTCATGAATATTTCTTTAATAACCATGATATTGTCGAGGATAAGAAAATAACTGATAGTCTTTACCAATGAATTGGAAGGTTACCTCAAGATGTAGCTGAAGAAGATAAAATCAATAATGAATTAAGTTTATACATCATGAGTGAAGGGCTATTTGGTATTCCTCCAACTATAAAATAAAGAACTACCTGATCTCCATGTATCATTATTTACAAAAAAATTAATACTAATTTGCAAGCATATAATATTGAAAAAAAAATCATTTCTTTCAACTGATTGGTGGTTGGCATATGGACAAGGAGCTCCCAATTTACAAAGCTTTGCTATCAAAGTCCTAAGTCTAACATGTAGTTCATCTGAATGCGAACGCAATTGGAGTATTTTCGAACATGTAAGTATTTTATAATATAAGTGTTATTTTTTTATAAATGTTCATAATATAGTAATGTAATAATATTTTAATTGCATCTTCATAGAAAACGAAAAAGTAAATTGGATCATGGTCGCTTAAAGGATTTAGTTTATGTGAAATATAATAGAGCACTGATTCGGAGATTCAATCATCGTGATGTGATTGATCATATTTCTTTAACTGAGACAGATGATGTAAATGAATGGCTAACATGAAAATTTGATGATGAGTCTGATGATAAAAATGACTTTATTGCTGGAGAGGAAGATTTAACTTGGACAAGTGTTGCTAAGGCTATTGGTGTTTATGATAAAAGCTATAATATTCATGAAATATCTAAAGGGAAAGAGAAAGATTTTTCAATTAGGCATGATGTTGCTATTGAGAATGAGAATGAGGAGGGTGATAAAGAGGATTATGAAGTAGGAGATAATGTTGAAAAAGATAATGAAGCTTTTTTAACATTTGTTGATGATGATGATTCCCAAGAAGAGTAGATTAAATTCTTATTTGATCTTTAAAAAAAATATTGTAATAATTGAATTATGAGATATTTGGATGTTATTTAGTCAAACTTATATATGTTATAATTGTCTTTCATTATTATGATAGTTTGTCTTTCATTTTTAATGATATTTCATATTCATGCTTATTATTTTATAATTTTTTAATAGCTTGCGTCATGTTCAAAATGGCGTGCGCCGCGCTATGCGCCATGGCTCCAAAGGAACTTTTGCGTCATGGTGCGTCATTCGCCGTTAACATGTATGTTTGAGTCGGAGACTAGGAGTAGTGGATCGACAGTCGCCTAGGGCACATGCGCACAACGGCTTGTTCGTTCGTCTATGTAAGTTTGAAATCCTCCCTCGCTTGAATCTTCCTTTCTTTCCTTGCACGTGATTCTGTTTTCAAACTAATGGGGAGGATTTTTGTTGTTTTGTGTCGTGAGAGATCATGGGGAGCGACAGTTTCGTTCGTGGGATCGTGGATGGTCGGCTGGGTAGTTGGGGCCGATCGGTTACAGTCAACAGATCTGATTTAGGCTTTTGATTGGATCCAATAATAGTATTAATTTAATTTTCCTTATTATTACATTAATTAGGTTTTCCTTAATTGTTTTATCTTAAATTTATAAATTAAGGGTTTGAGGGCTATTGTAAATGAGAGAAAGAGTCAATTGTAATCCTATTTGTTTCTCCACAAAAGTGAAATCATTCCCCACCCGTGGATGTTGGCATCTTCACCGAACCAATTAAATCATCATATTCTTTATATTGATTGTGCTTTGATTTTGATTTCATTATCATTATTTGCATAATAATCGGTATCAAAGTTGAATTTCGATGGGATTTCTGATAGCGGCTTGAAAAACGGGAGGTCAATTTATTTTTCTGTTTGTGTGGGTCATCCAGGCGAAGGAAGAAATTCGGGATAGTGATTCCTATTTTCTTGAAAAATGGGAGATAAATTGTAGTGATTGGACTATTGATTTTTATCCCAGATCGTTGCTGGAAGCAGAAAGAGAGTCGAATTGGTGTTATTTCGGCTACATGAGACGGTAGCAATTTTTTAAAGATATGAGATCTCGTGGGGCCGTGGATATATCCACTTTGTCGATGGAGAAGGTGTTGATTCATCAAGTCATTACACATCCCGTCAAAATTGAAGTGATGAAATTTGACGGCAAAATAAACTTTAGTACGTGGAGATGTGAGGTGATAGAAGTGCTGGGCTCTTTAAATCTGGAGGATGTTTTCGATAACGATGAACGTCCTGAAGAGATTTTTAAAAGAGATTAATTGAAAATGAAACCGATGTGCTTGTGGCATGGTCAAAAATTGCTTATCTCAAGAGATGGGGCAATGAAGAAGACTTATGCTATGAAGTTGTGGAAGATTTTGAAGAACAAGTATCTGACGAAGAGCGTAAAGAATCTTCTACATATGAAACATCGGCTCTGCAGATTTCAAATGAAAAATTGGTTTAGTATTGATGAGCATCTAAATGACTTCATAAAGTTGTTGGCAGATCTTTTGAATATGGATGAGGAGGTTTGAGATGAAAAGACAAGGTACTCCTTATGTTGAATTCGCTCCCCAATGAGTATAAAAAATCACGATGACATTCATTCATGGGTAAGGAAGACTTGAATTATAGTGAGGTGACTACGACATTGCTAAATCATGAGATTCGTCGTAGAGACAAGGAATCTGCAAAGTTGAATTTGGCCAAAGCTCACATACTCCAACAAGAAAGATCTGAAAAGTAGAAGAATAAAAAGAATAGCAGTGATAAGCAGAGCAAGTCTCGTGAGCGTAGTCTTGGGAAGAATCAATGTGCTTCATATTTAGAGACTAGTTATTAGATAAAAGATAGTTCAAAGCTGAAGGAGAGAGGAAATGGGGTTTCCAAGAAGGCAAAGGCAAACATTACCATGGAAGAGCATGAAGAAGACTCAAATGTATCATTATCTACAATTTCTCAGAGTTTATATACAGGTGGTTCATGCTGGATTCTGGATACTAGTGTTACCTATTATATTTGTCCCACCAAAGAGTAGTTTTGTACCTACATGGAGCATGATAGTGGTATAGTAACTATGAGAAATGATCAAGCCTGTCGTACTATTGGTGCATCAAAATGAATAATGGTAATGTGAGAGAGCTAACTAATATGAGACACGTTCCAAAAATCAGGAAGAATTTGTTGTCTGTCGGAGGGCTTTAGAAACCAAGGGCTACAAGATGGTCATTGAGGCAAAAGTTTTGAAAATGTATCATGGAGCGCTGGTGTTTCTAAAGGGAGTCCGTCGCCACAACTTTTACTATCTTCAAGAAAAACTAGTAATTGGAACAGTTGTTGTTGCTTATGATTCTTCTAATGTCACTACATTGTGGCATATGAGGTGGAAGAGAGGATGAACCGTACTTTAATGGAAAAAGTTCGGTGTAGGTTATCCAATGCTAGGTTGGATAAAGTCTATTAGACTAAGGCTATAGACTATGTTTGTCATTTGGTGAATCGTCTGCCTTCTGCAGCTATTGGGAAGAAGACCCCAAAAGAGATGTGGTCAAGGCATCCTGCTAGAGATTATGAGCACTTAAGAATGTTCGAGTGTCTAGCTTACTATCATGTTCAGAATAATAAGCCGAACTAAGAGCAAACAATGCAATTTTTATTGGCTTCAAGCATGGAGTCAAGGGCTTCAAACTCCATAATCAGGGAGAGAAGAATATTGTCATTAGCATGAATGTTAGATTTGACAAGGCAAGCATGTCATTTCTTCCAGGGTATCTGATTCAGTTGTAAATCAGGAGATGGAAGATGATGTTGAGGATGGGATTCCTGATCAGGCATCTATTGCTAGGAGCAAAACTAGGCGCCAGAATGTCCCAAAACCAGCTTGATTGATGGTTCACATTGCATTTGCATCTGGAGTCATACAAGTTTCATCTAAAGCCCAAACAACATAGTTGAGTATAATAAAACTCCGTAATTATTTACAAAATTAAAACCTTTGATTAACTTCGTCATGGTTCATACCAAGACATATCTAAAAAATGTCAAAATAGATTGATTTAATGTTAATCATCTAATCTCCCACAAATAAATTTTCTTTTCTACAGAATTTCAATTGATAAAAAAGAGCAATCACAACTGTCGTCCCTTTACCACTATATATAAAGCACTTGAACCTTCTCGTCTATACTATGAATGGATATTGAATTCTTCTTTAAAAAATATAGTCATAATAAAAATACTAAATATCATTGTTTTTTTTTTTCTTTTATTGTTAGGCAGACCACAAAGTGAACAATGAAAACAAAATGAATCATAAAAGATCAGAAATACAATGCAATATAATAAAGCTTGACCTTTTCTATAGCAATTTTTGCAGCAGCATGCTCAGCATCCTTCTTTTTTGGTAATGCGTCTGAAATAACAGACAACTCTGGAAGATCCAAATAGCATCTATATAGACTCCGGGTCTGTTGTGCCAAAGCCAGACCAGGACAATTGTTCTCAAGAGGCTGCCTCACTTCTTCAATCCTGTACGACGCTTGGTTACCGAACTTCTGATGTATAAGTGCCTTCGGAGCAAGTGCTGGCCGCTTCCTTGCAACTGGGGACAGTTCATCAGCTTCTAACATCCTTCCTATCTTCGCTGACTTTACTACTAGTTAAGTAGCAAGTGCGTCATTCAAAGAATCAAGCAAAAATCCACGATGGTCATATTCAACCTACAAAAAAAAGTTCATATGAGTTAAACCTGAAGTGAACAACACTAAGACGCGTTACTGCAAGTCGGGAATGTGAAAGTCCTCAAAGAAGTTTTCACCTCAATTTTTAGAGGATAGGCCATAACGATGACATAAAATCGACTTCTAAAGATAATGCCAGCAAGTCAAGTATACACACTCAGGGGCTGTTTGGTATCGGATTTACAGCGGGATTTAAGTCGGATTTACGCTAAATCCAGCCAAACAGTTTTTGTGCGCGCGTTAAATCCCGGGATTCGGTAAATCCCGGATTTGCGGATTTACGGAGAAAGTTACCTTCACAGCCAGCGAGCTCCTGTTCTTGCTTCCGATCAAAATGTCGTAACTTCCGATCCGACAGCAAGGGAAAGTCGTCGAAGGAGCGAAGTCGAACAGCCACGAATGAGCCGAAGAAGCAGACGCGTGCAATCTCTGCACCAACGAAGCCGAACAGCAATGAAAAAGAGAAGATGAAAGGCAAAACCCTTAAGCCTCTAAGGTATTATTGATTAACTTAATTAATATAATTTAATTATTAATAATTAAATAAATTAATTATATAATTAATTATATAATTTAAATTAATTGCATAATTAATAATTAAATATTAATACAATTATCTCAATTAATATAACTTAAAATATATATTATTGAATATATAATCAATAGTGTAAATAATAATTAACGAATAATTTGTATTTAACATGTTATTACTTTTTTATTAATTATGACTAGAAAGTCATCGCAGTTTTTAATTATAAATTTATTTTTAAGTTATAATTATCTTCTTCACATTTAAATCCCTAACTGCTATAAATTCTGAAATATGTTATCAAACAGTTTCTCAGAATTTAACATTTAACATATCAAATAATTTTCAGGATTTAATACATTTCGGATTTACTAAATCCGAATTTAAAGGATTTACTAAATCTCACTAAAGTTAAATCACACTTATTGCCAAACAGCCCCTCAATGAACGAAATAGTTTTATTTACTCTCAAAATAGATCCTGTACCCTGCATTCCCAGAAGATAAAGAACACTTTGGGAAACCCTAGCTTTAAAAAATCATAAATCAACCACTACATCGTAAATTATAACGATCAACCAAGTCCGAAAACATTTGTAAGGCAAAGAATCTGCAAGAAACCCGAGGCTTTAACAGCACATTTCAAAAACAAACTCATTGAACCCAGAATTCAGGCATGTTATTGTTACCCGGGCAATAATAAAATAAAAAAAGGCGCACACCTCGCTTTCCAGTTTCCATACCGCTTCAATCCTATTATAATACAACTAGAGCTATTACTTAACCAATCGAAAACCTAGGCAACACAACACTATTATGGCAAATTCAGCAAGCATATCTCCTGAAACCATATAACACTGGGTAAAAGAATCCGCCCATTTCGCAGAAAAAATTGCATGAAACTGGAAGAAAACATATTCAATAACCAGGATCGATAGGGCGATACTCGATTAGATAAGGTTTCTTTTACTTGCCTTTTCAACACAGGTCGAAGAATTCGCGTCAAATAATCGCCGGCGAGTAGCGGAGCGAGCGAGAGAGAGAATGTGTGTGCGTGAAGGAGGAGGGAAAGTTAAAAAGGGGAGATAAAAGGAATGAATCCGCTATTATCGCGCGCCGCTGACGCTAACATGCGCCACAACTCCTGCAGAGCGGCTTCAGTACTGGCTTCCTACTTTTGACTACTACGCTGGCGGAGAATTGGTCCGGGTGGTCCCCATCGGCATCAGAACTTGACGTGCATTGGCACTGGTCGCGTGGGCAGAACCAGATAAGAGAACATTACCTCGGTGGCTGATTGTAATGGTATTGATAGCTTTTAATAAGTGAATATTATTTTATATCATCTATTTATATATTTCTATATTTAATATTTAAATATTTCATTTTTATCATTCGTATGGATATTAAATATATCACATATATATATTACTCATAATATTTATGTCAATACATAAACTTTAATATTGTATTTCTAACACTCATAGTTGATCTATGAGTGTTATTCATGTAATATTTAAATTTTGAATATATAAATAAAAATAATATAATGTGGTATATACTTAAATCCCCTTTTAATCATTATGATTTATTATGCTCAATGTACGAATAAATGAAGAAATATATAAAAATAATAATAAATTAATATTTTTGAATCATAGATGTTCTAAGCTATAAAATAGTAAAATGAATAAAGATGCCAATACATTAGGGAGTTTTTATTTTTATTTTTTTCTAATATGAGTGCCAATAAATTGAAAATATTATTCTTAAAATAGATGATTGATTATAATGATTTAGCCCTAGAGCTAGAGTGAGCAATTGACGACGACAGCCACCACTATTGCAGAAAAGCTGCAGCCACAAAGCTACATCCATAAATCCCTACCATTAGCTTATAACAAACCTAAAACATCCTAATTTTACATGTGTAGACAGAACTACATTTAGATCATCTTCAATAGAATTGCATATCACCATACATAGTTCGTCATTTGTTGCATTTGAACTCCAAATCTTACGCTAAAATTCTATAGGTGAACAATGTAACATCAATATTGACGTTGGACTGTTCACCTATGAAAAAAATTAGGTTGACGAATTTAGAAAAGACGAGCACGAAAGAGGAGAAATGCGTGCGAAAGAGGAGAGATTGTTACCTTCGTAGGATACACGCGAAAGAATAAAGAAATACAATTCGATCGGAGATGAATTACATTATTTTAAAATTTTACTGCATTTTAGATTTGAAAATAAATTTTTCGCTTGGAGATGCCCTTACACTTATTACAGTGAGGCATGAAAAAGAGTAACAGAAAAAAAGGAATATTTCTTGTAGCAGCTACCTTCTTTATATATACAGTGAGGCTAAAGGGACAATGGCAACGGGCCGCTAGGGTTTTTTTTCTTTCTACCCTAGCCGACTTCTGCTTCCAACCTCTTCTACCCGCTTCTCCCTCCCGGCGTTGCCGGGGGTGTTATTTTCTTTCTAGCACTTTTGGGAGGTATAGGTTTTTGGTTTATTCTCCTATTGTTTGAGGATAAATCTTTTTATTATACCTTACTTGTAACTTCTTTTACATAGTAAAATATGGGCTCAAGCCCTCAATTTTCCCAAAAAAAAAAAGGGACAATGGCAGCCATTTCCTACGAGCATTAGCAATGAACCTATGAGCTTGATGTACGATGAAGCTCTTCAGTGCGAGGTCCTGAGGCAAATGTACCGCATGAAAAATAGTGGGAGGCAAGACTGATCGACAGATAAAAAGCTGCTTGGCATCTTATGGCTTATTCAAGATGGAGGACATCAAAAGATTATAATTCATAACGTAGAATATACCATATGAATGAGATATCTTTGGAAGCTAAAATATCATAACATGATCAATTGCTTAAAAATATAAATTGGCTAGAGATTTGTTGCAGGCTAGAATATACGCTGTGATAGAGTTGTAGCCTTACGTTTTAACGTTGCACGAATATCCAGCTCACACACAGAGAACACAATATTTTTATATGAAAAAATATAGAAAGGGGAAAAATCACGGGGCCTGACCCAATTAAAAATGATTCCTCTAAAACTTAAGTATGTTACAGTGAGCTAACTCGACTTCGAGGGCGATCAGATCACAAATATCAATCGTATGGTTGAAATCTAGCGACCAAAGAGGATGAAGGTCTTGTGCACTTGGTGGACTAGCAGAAGTTCGGTGCAACTTGAATATTCGGGCGTTAGTTGTTAGCCTGGTGGTGGGTTGACAGAACTTCAACGTCGGGTCGTGGTCCGGTGGAAGTTTGACATCAAATGATAGTCCAGTTGAACACCGGGCATCAAGTGATGATTCGGTAGAACTTTAGGCGTCAGGTGGTGGTCCGACTGAAGTTTGGGCCTCATTTGGTGGTCTGGCATAACTCAGGGCCTCAGGTGGTGGTCCGTCGAGACTCTGGGCGTTAGGTGGTGATCCAACGGAGCTCAGGGCCTCAGGTGGTGATCCGGCGGAGCTCTGGGCCTCAGGTGGTGGTCCAGCGAGATTAAGGTGGTGGTCGAGGAGGAGTAAGGAGACAATAGTGATATCCGATCTCTCTCTTGAATCCTTTGGCTTGTGATCCCTTTTCAAAAGAAAATGGGGCTCTATTTATAGATTTATTGGAGTGGCATTGCCCGTAAATAGGTGGAAGATCAAGGGCAAATGGGGAGTGGTTGGATGGATGGCCGATGTTGAAGCACTTGATCATGTACTGTTTTGATGGATATTAATTTGAATGTCTTAGTGATGTCGGAATTCAATGATCTTGGGCTTGTTGGATTCGTATCATCGAGCCGCTCAATTCGACTATAAGAACATTATGTTTGGAAACCGTTTGGTAATCTAAATTGTGGTTCGAACCTCCCAATAATGCTTCTAACCCTTGATTTTGACCCATCTGGGCTCGGATTGGGTTGGATTTGGTGTCGTTGGGTTCGTATTCTCGAGACGTTCAGTTTGACTATAAGTTTGCTGAAATCGGAGTTCGAATGATCCCAATTTTAATTTCAGAAGTTTCCAACTTGAATTTTCATCAAGATTAATGCCCAATCAAGATAATTTTTTTGATGATGTATCAAGATTAAAAATTCAATGTGATCAATTGTTGTAAAGCTCATTTGATTTGGTGAATTCTATATTAAATGATCTAGAATGTCGTGTTTAAAGCTTATTTGAGAATATACAGAGGTAAAAGTATGTCTCAAAAATGATATAGATTACGATGCTATTTGATTTGAAATAAAATGGAAATAAAATATTCTAAATGTAAGGATTTTAAAAATATCAATACTATGTTTGAAGTACAAAAGAAAGGTGTGGAGTAAAAATTTTGAAGCATTTGAAATTTAATTTATTGTTTTTTTTTCCTTTTTGTGTACTTGCAAATTATTAGACTTTGGGTTACTTTTAAATACATTGTAAATTCTCTATTATTATGGCCGTAATTGTCGGTGCTAGCTATCACCATCACCACATATCGATCTCCTTTGTCAGCCGCTAGTCAATGCTCGATGTCGATTGCTACCATAGGCTGTTGCCTGTCACTGCCGTCGCTGGCCACCACCCAAAGTTACCCACATAGATTTCATAGGATTTACTTAATCCTATATATTTGCAACCAAAAAGCCCCCAGCCTAAGGATTTCGATGGGTTTTGGCTTGTAACAAATTCAAGAATGCCGGCCATTCATAAAAAATTGATCGGATCTCTTAAAACATTTATCTGAGAATAAAACTAGGAGTTTCTCGAAGGAACTTACGTGAATAATATGAAGATCTGCTAAACTGGAAGGAGGCCTGACGGACGCAGAGGAGAGAGAGCGAGAGAGGCGTCCGCCGCGTCTCTGTGTATCACAGCTGTGTATTTCACTATTTCACATAATTGGATGTTGATTGTTGGAATATATAGCATGCCGTCTAATAATATTTTAATATGGAGTTTTTCGCCCACATTTTTTTAGTGATAAAGGGAGTTAATATGTTTGTGAATTATGATGCTTTTTTTTTTCTTTTTTTCTACTACAATATATATATATAACGACTTGAAGGAGAGAAATGTAAAAAAAAAAAAAATTCCCAAAAAAAAAAGAAATGTAAAAAATAAATAAAGGGGAGGGAGGCATTGATTGGTGGGTTAATTTAGGAAGTGTACAATTAGTTTTAATTAAGTTTTATTTGGTCAGATCATTTTAGGATTAACTTAAATTTTTTCTAAGAAAATATATATATATATATATATATAAATATAAATATAGAGAGAGAGAGACACACACACACACAAACGCTCGTGCATGCACACACACCCTTTCTAATTGGACCACTTTTATCGTCAACCCACTGCCACATGATTTGGTTTTCTAACTGCTTTAACTCCAATGCAATCTCCCAACCACTGTTAACTAGTTTTAGTTTGCCTTAAGATGATATATGAACCATCATCACAAGACTATGGGTGTCAATTTCGGGTCACGGGTCAGGTTCGGGTTGAACCCAGAACTAACCCGACACAGTTCGACTCGACCCGAACTCAACCCATTTTTGCAAATGGGTCAGTTTTCTGGACCCGGACCCGAACCCGACCCGTTGTTCGACTTCGCTCCTTTGTTGATGTCCGACTTCGCTCTTTCCCGTAGGATCATAAGCAACGATGGTAGTTCGCTTGGTGTGAAGGTAACTATATCCCTTTCGTGTCACTTGGTTCGTTGGTCGACTCTTTCGTTCTTGTTCGACTTCACTCCTTGGATGACGTTCCCTTGCGATCGGATCAGAAGTTTCAACATTTTGATAAAAAGCAATGATGGGAGTTTGCTCGGTGTGAAGGTAACTTTCTCCCTTTCGTGTCACTTGGTCGGTTGGCCCGACCCCTTTGTTGATGTTCAACTTCGCTCCTTGGACGACGTTCCCTTGCGATCGGATCGGAAGTTACAACATTTTGATCTAAAGCAATGACAGGAATTTGCTCGGTGTGAAGGTAACTTTTTCCCTTTCGTGTCACTTGGCCGGCTGGCCCGACTCCTTCGTTGTTGTTTGACTTCGCTCCTTGGACTTCCCTTGCAATATGATCGGAAGTTACAACATTTTGTTCGAAAGCAACGACAGGGGTTCGCTCGCTTCTTCGGTCAAATCCTGTAAATAGGTCGAGCTAAAGTATTCATGGTCAAAACTGATCATTCACGGGTTTCCGAGTCAACTCGAACCATACCCGGAATTCCAAAATGGTCGAAAATCAGGACCCAAACTCGACCTGTTTCGGGTTTCGGTTGATCTGAACCCGAAATTTTTATGTCGGGTTCGAGTCGGGTTTTTGGGGTCGTGTCCAATATTGAAACCCCTACACAAGACTACCATCATTTGATTATGTTCTCTGCACCAGCGCACTTGCCTACAATCTCCTAGGGTTGCAACTGAACCGAGAGTTCGACAAGCTGCTCGTGGCTCGACTTGATAAGAGCTCATTCATGTTTGTTTGATAAGGTAAACGAACAAGCTTGAACTTTTTTTTTATAAATACTCGATAGCTAAATAAACGTGCTTGAATAGTTGGCGTTCAGTTCATTTATGTTCATGAACAGTATCCTTTAATACTCATGAACAAGTTCTTTAAGAAGCTCGACTAAGAAGCTCCCAACCATTATCACCTAATTGGGATATGCAAATAATCATTTTATAATTACAATCTCCCAAGCACAACCGCCTGACTACAATTTTCCAACCATTATCATACAATTACAGTCTTAGGTCTCCCAATCAAAACTACTAGGGCTACAAGTGAACCAAGCGTTCGACGAGCTACTTGTTGCTCAATTCGATTAAAGCTCGTTTGTGATCCATTATCATACAATTACAGTCTTAGGTCTCCCAATCAAAACTACTAGGGCTACAAGCGAACCAAGCGTTCTACGAGCTACTTGTTGCTCAATTCGATTAAAGCTCGTTTGTGATCCTTTAATTAACTAAACAAACTTGAACAATATTTTAAATAATAGATCACTAAATAAACAACCTTGAACACTAATGTGTTCAACTCATTTATGTTCGTAAACAACATCATTTAAAGCTCATGAATAAGTTTGACATTAGGCTCTATAAGAAACTCGATAAAAACTTGATTCGTGTTCGATTCATGTACAAGAGATATTTCACATTTGTCCATATTTGCTTTATTGTTTATTTAAAATATTCATGAACAAATATAAGATGAATCATAGATCATTTGTTCGTTAAGAAGCTCATTTGGTAGCTAAAAAAATGTTATATGCAAGAATACTCGTTAGATATGTTCATGAACGTGTTCATTTTATATTTTTTTAAAAAAAATCGCTAAATATGTTCATGAACATGCTCGATGTAATTATTTGTTAGGAGGCTCGATAAAGCTCATAAAATTAATGAACATCTAGAGGTAGAGCTCGTTTATAGTTCGTTAAGGCTTGTTTGTTTAAAGCACAATAAATACTAAACGAATTGAACATGAATCAAATATAAACACTCATTAATTTAAACGAACCAAACATGAACACAAACAATAAAGCTCAAATCAAACACGAACCAAATTTGAACAAGCTGATAATAGATGAACACAAATATGAACACTCACATACTCGGCTCGGTTCATTTACAGCCCTAAAAACCACTTGATAATGGACTTCTAACACCATCATCCAACTACAATCTCTCAACCAACACTGGCCAACTACGCTCTCCAAACCAAACCAACTAGTGATGGAGTTACAGTCTACATGTTGAGAACACGGGATGATCAAAGCCCGCCATCTGAGTGGAACCCAAAATAACTGGCCCAACTTAGAATAAAAGTCCATCGCATATGGCTAACTTAGAATAAACCACATTCAAGGCATTAGTACGAGGGTTTGAAGCCAGCTCCATTAGGAGGATATCCAACACCTCATCCACTAGTCCATGAAGTAACACCTATTGTGATTGTTACTATTGTTTAGTTAAATTATAAGAAATAGAATATAAAATTTAATAATATTTTTAGACTTTGCAAGCTTTAATGTCCGAAAATAATGGGGCAACTGATATAACATCAAAACATTATCTTGATCAGGCACAAATCTCGATACAAAATTGAGTTGAAAGCTTCCAAAATTAAAATTGGGATCATTTGAACTCTGATTTCAGTAAACTTATAGTCGAATAAACGTCTTGAAACATGAACCCAACGACGCCAAAATCAGCCTAATCCGAACCTAAATGAGCCCAAATCAAGGGTCCAAAAGCATATTGGAAGGTTGAAAGCATAATTTGGATTACTAAACGAACTCTAAACATGACATGCTTATAGTCAAATTGAGCGACTTGATCTGATGAGCCCAAGATCATTGAATTCTGATCTCATTAATACATTCAAATGATCAATACATGTTCACGATCAAATGGATCAATATATGTTGTAGTGATAGAAAAGGAATTGAGGAGTTAAGAGCTCTCTTGTCACTGACCACCATCGGAGCTCTTGCCGACCACCCCCGGGGTTCCTCCCGATCACCGTCGGAGTTCTTGTCGACCACCGCCAGAGTTCCTCCTGACCACCATCAAAGTTCTTTCCGACCACTGCCAGAGTTCTGTCGACTACCGCCAGAGTTCCTCCCGACCTCTGCCGAAGTTCCTCCCGACCACCGTTGAAGTTTCTCCCGACCACCGTCAGAGTTCCTCCCGAGTGTAGTCAAAGTTCTTGCTGACCACCGCCAGAGTTCCTCACTATCTTTGCCGGAGTTTTTGCCGACCACTGCCATAGTTCCTCCCGATCTCCACCAAAGTTCTTGCCGACTATCGTCGGAATTTCTTCCCGACAGTCACCAAAGTTTCTTCCCAATCATAACTGGAGTTCTCTTCCCAATCACTGTCGGAATTCTCTTATGGACCCTGAAACTCTTCCCAACCACTGCCTTATTTCTACCGGTTCATCAATCATCGTCATATTTATGTCTGATTATTAACCTGTTTAATTCCAGCATCTCCAAGTAAATGAGCGAATCAAACTTTGTAACCAACCCAAACATAGTGGAATTTTCTCATCTGGGCTAGGCCCCGTGGTATTTCTCCTTTCCAGGGGTTTCTACGTAAAAATTCTAGCGTCTCTTAAAAACGCTATAACCCTATTATTTTATATGCTTGTGTGTTGGATCTTCGTATAAAGCTAAGATGCTAAACTATATCACTCTCTACCGTCGTGAATATTCCAGTCCGAAATAAATAATTTATTAAAAATAAGTATTGATACGTCATAAAAAATTGCCTAAACCGGGCACAAATCTCAATGCAAATCTGAATTGTAAACTTCCAAAATTAAATTCTAGATCATTTAAACTCCGATTTCAATAAACTAGTAGTCAAATTGATCATCTCAAGGAGATAAACTCGATGACGCCAAATCCAATCCAATTCGAGCCCAAATAGGCCTAAATAAAAGGACCAAAGTTTATTTTGAAGCTTCGGAATATTAATTGAAAAATCTAATGATATCCACATATGACATGCTTATAGTCGAATCGAGCGGCTCGAGAAGAAGAATCCAACGAGCCCAAGATCACTAAAATTCTGACATCTCTAAGGCTCTTAAATGAATCAACTCCTTACCGAATAATGAGGATAAGATTTAAATAAAGTTCAAATAATATCCAAGCAAGTTTTGGACAAGGTTCCAAAACAGCTCATTCAAATCTTGTCTGAAACATAGAGATTTTTTTCCTACAATTATTTAAATATTGATAAAATAATATTTGACCACTCAATAATTTATATTGTTAGAAAATCCTAATTCGTAAGTGCCAAAAATTTCTTTCATAAACAAAATTCTTTTACAGTTGATAAGTTTGGTTTGCGTCTCATTATCATATATATTGTTGTCGTCTGTCTAATTTGTTTAGCAGTATTCATATTCTTCACCTAATTTGGTGTAAACAAATCTAAGAATAATATTCAACCGTCAAAATAATAATTTTTTGATATAAATAAATGTCAATTATTCATTTTAAATAAATAAATAGTTTTAAATTTATTTTCTTTGTTTAAATATTGATAAAAATATTGACTTCTCAATAATTTTGTATTGTTGGAAAATTCTAATTCGAAAGTTTGAAAGCTATTACGATTATCATTATTATATTGTTGTTGGAGTAATATTTTTGTAGATGTAAACATATTTTTATTAGTTAAGTTACGATGGCTGTATCGCATCAAATATGTCTGTTTTTTTCTGTTTGTCACATACCTCCATCAATGTTAAAATTTATTTTGAAGCTTTTGTGCTTTAGATTTAATATAATTGATAAGTTTTAAAAGTTATTTTGATATCAAAAATCTGGAGGCATAATTGAATTGAAAAGTTTTAAAATTAAAATCGGGACCATCTCACCCCAAAACTCAGCAAATTTATAGCCAAATTGAACATTTTGATAAGACGAACTCAATGACATCAAAATAGGTCTAATTTGAGCTCAAATGGGCACGAATCAAGAGATCAAAGTATATTTAGAAGCTTCAAAGCATTCATTGAATAATCAAATAATCTCCAAATATTGCATGCTTATTGTCGAATCGAGCGGCTCGACAAGATCAATCCAACAAGACTAAGATCACTTAATTATGACATCATTAAGGTATTTAAATGCTTGACGAACTCTCTATGATCAAGAGATTCAATATAAGTCGCATGACAGAGCACTCTGAATTTGATATATATCTTCTCCATATTTAAAGAGTATGCCACTCCCAAGGATCTATAAACGCGCCCTCATTCTTCACATGAGGGGGGTTCATAGTCAGGCAATAGTGGTCAGAGGGATCATAGTTGGGCAACAAGAGTCAGAGGGTCTGTTGTCGAGCAAAGGAGGCTATGCAGGAAGGACAACAGTCATCAGACAATGAAGGTCGAAAGAATCATAGTTGTGCAATGAAGATCAGGGGATCATAGTTGGCAGGTGATGGAGGTCGGAAGGACCATAGTTGGAGAGCAACGAAGGTTTGAAGGATCGTGGTTGAGCAACTGATTGTGAATGACTATAGTTGAGTGACAGTGGTCAGAAGGACCGTAATAATGCGACGGAGGTTTTAGGGATAGTAGTCAAATGACTAAGGTTGGAGGGACCCTAGTTGGGTGACGATGATCCAAAGATTGTGGATGGTGGTGGAACGCATGTCCGCCAGTGACAACCGTGGTGGAACGTATGTCCGCCAGTGACAACCGAGCAGAGGTCTGGTGACTGCAGTAGCTAGGTGGACGTCCAATAACGATGGACTCATAACAACCTAATATTTTGAAATTAAATTTAAAAAAGGAAAATTTTGAATTCCTATTTGAACTAGAGTGTTGTAGTGCTGAGCTTGTAAATGTTGCAGCGCTGGGCCTGTGAGCGCAACGTCATCAGAAGTTGCCACTGCGACATTGAAGGTTATATTCTACAGTAATTCTGTATTCAACATGCTGTAGCGTCAGGCCACTAACGGTGGTTTTATATATATTAAAAAGTAATTTTGTCCACTCGCTCTCCATCATCCACCAGTGCCGGCTTGCCGTGGAAGGAACAAAAAAAAAAGAGAAAAAAGAGGAGAGAGAAAATTTGGATTTTGGTTGCTAGTTCGCTTCATTGTTTTGCAAAAATTGCTCAGATTGTGATATATAACTATTATCCTATTCATGTTTTAAAAGATTTTTATTTTGACAGTTCGTTCCAAATTAATTTTACTAGATTTTTTCTGAATTTAGTGAATTTCCACGGTGTAAGTTTTTTATATTTTGTAGGATTAATTATTTTGGACATTTTTACTAGTTGATTGTGTAATTTTACCCATAAATAAAAGTTATTGTATTTTGTATAATTTATCGAGAATGCATATGTTTGTATTTTAATATAAGAATATTGGTATTACAAGCATTGCGAATAATATATGAGTATGTGATTAGCTAATAGTTGATCACTATTATTTTTATCATATAATAATAATAATATGTGAAAACAAGCTAAGATTGGTGATTTACTGATGTTGGCTAGGGATATCCTAACATGATCGTGGGCCAACGGTCTTTCCTTTAAATATTATGATATGATGTTATCATGTATTGATTCACGTGATTCATTGATTATGGTAATAAGGAGTTATTACTTTGCCAACTGGTAAAGAGTGACAACTTTATTTACTGAGCAACGGTTACTAACTTACTAACTACTAGAAAAAATATCACATAAGTTATAAATTTTTACTTGTTTGATGTAATTACTGTAATGCATGTTACTATACTAGTTTATTATTGTTGCACTATTGCCCCTATATTGTTTTATTGTTTCAACACTTTTACTGATTATTGCTACAATGATTGTATTGTTTTACTGTTATTGTCATCGATTTTATGGAACCTTCTTTATCAGTTCTTTCTTTGCTTCAATTTTAGATGATTATTTCTTGGATAGCTTAAAGTGAATATCCAAGGGAGTACAAACTGATTTTGCCTCTCTCATGTTAAATCTCTGAAGCACCTTTCAAACATACTTTACCTGAGATAATTTTAGTATAACTGCACTTCTATCCATTCTGATTCTTATACCAAGAATTTTCTTTGTTGGACTCCAATCTTTCATTTCAAACTCATTTGATAATTGTTCTTTCAGACATCTTATCTTCTTCATATATGACCCTACAATCAACATGTCATCCACATACAAAAGCAGAATAATATAACAATTATCAAAATGTTTGAAAAATAACTGTGGCCTAACTTGCACTTCGTGTATCCATTATCTGGCATAAACCTATCAAATCTCATGTACCATTGTTTTGTTGCTTACTTCAACCCATATAAGCTCCTCCTAAGCCTACTCACCAAATCTTCATTACTTATGACTATATATCCCCAAGGTTGCATCATATACAACTCTTCATTAAAGTCACCATGAAGAAATGCAATATTTACATCCATCTGTTCTAGATATAAATCTTCTACTGCTACTATGCTTAGTACAATTATGATTGCAGTCATCTTCACCACTTGAGAGAGCATTTTAGTGAAGTCTACTCCTATTGAAAACCTTTAACTATAAGCTTGGCCTTGTAACACTTGCTACCATCGTGTTCTGTTTTTCATCCTAAAGACCCACTTATTCTGCAGTGCTTTCTTGCCATTTGGTAGCTCTATCAACTTCGAAGTTTAATTCAATTCAAGTGAACACATCTCATCATCCATGGCATAGTCCCACGTCTTTAAATCATCAACTTGAATGACTTAATCATAACACTCTGGTTCATCACTATTTGTCAATAATAAATAGTACAAGGAAGATGAATCTATTTATACTGGCCTAAAGATTCCGCTAGATCTCCAAATTTTAGTAGCAGGAGTCTGAGTTATACTTTGTGCTTCATCAGCTTTGCCTTCTTAATCATCATCCTGTGTCTAAACATATTTGGAAGAATCTTCAGGAATCTCATTTCTATCATTGTACATTTCACTTTCATTGAATTTAACATCCAAGGTCCTGATGAACTTGGGATTCTGATAATCCCAGAATTTGTGGTCAGATTCATCTGAGCCATATCCAATGAATGAACGCCTGATAGATTTTGGATCAAATTTAATCTTAGATCTTGCATCAATATAAACATATGATGAACAACAAAAAACATTGAGGTGAGATAAATTAACCTCCTTTCCACTCACGGAATAAATCATAAATTTCATTGATCATATCCATATATTCAAGAATTAAATCTGGTCATATTAAACAATTTTGAAATATTTTTTAAGCACATTTAGGCCAATTAAAACAAACTCATACACACATCACATACATAAAACTCAAATTTAAAATTTCTTAGTTGATAGTCAAAACTCTAAGCCAATAGATCAAAATGAGCCGTGTATAATTCTGAAATGTAAGAAGATACATTTAATTTAACTCTTATAAGATATTCATAGTTGCTCTGCAGAATTTAATAACAAAATAACTAAAACTGCTTTTAAGAAAAAAAAAACTTTGATTGATGACTTCAAGCATCAACAGACTTGATACATATGAAGCATAGGATAAAACACAAAAAATAGTTTTTTTTAATTAATCAGAAGTTTAACTGATTGAAATGACAAGAATTACATTGAATTTCAATAGATGTTGGAAGTTCAAGTTTAATATCAATCTTAATTAATGTATCATCAGCTCATCTTGATCTGTTGGTTGAGAGCTTTGACTATCAATCAAGAAGTTATAGATTCGAAACTTGCATATGCGATGGACGTGTGAGTTTGCTTTAATTGGCTCAACAGTTCAAAAAAAAAAAAACTACAAAAACCGCTCAATCACACACGAGCTTGTAATTCTTCCACAACATGTCTGGAGGGTTAAACACCAAGGGGCCTAGCTCAAGACAAATATAACAGTGGATAGATATCCCTATCTAACAAAAGTTTAAGCTAATGGTAACAACAATTAGGTCCACCACAACAACATTAACAATTAAAAGCTTATTCTAGTTCTAACATGGGACCATTATCCACTCCCACTTGAATATAAACAAACACTTACAAATCAAGCACTTATAATCATATTTGCAACACTTTAGTCGCAATCATGCAATGAAAAAAGAAAAAAAAAAAAAAAAAACTGGACAACTGTGGGCCCTTTAAAGTCAAATATGAGAAAAACGTCTTACCAATAATTCAGAATAGACAACTGTGAACATAAATAAAAAATCAGAACAGTAAAAGACAACATTTACCAACGAGATAAAATTTTCACAATTTGGAGCTTAGGGTAAACAAGTTCAGTTTTTGATTTCTATTGCCAGGACTCTGCAAAATCCTTTGCATAAGGGTTTTACAAATAATAAGGCAAGGAGCATTGCACTTACCTCCCCAGCAGGTTGCTGCTAGTCTCTCCACTGATATTCTGCAAAGGCTCATTTTCAACCATATCAATACATGGGAGACTAAAGCTCAAATCAGCAAACTTTAACTCATTTTTAGTAAAGGTGTTGTCACCCCTGCATTGCATATAAGCTTCATTGAGCTGTAGAGCATACTCCAAGTGCCACAAGACTTCCCCTATGGTAGGTCTGTTCTTACCTTCATCACAAAGGCATTTCTCTGCAATCTCTCCAAACTTCTTCAAAGACTCCAACGAGAAGTCCCCCTCCAACCGAGGGTCGACGATGGTTTCAATCGATCTTTGGCGCTGCCACCGCACAGCCCATTCTGCAAGGTTAATTTGATCTTTCGGAAGCTCGGGGTTCACGACAGGTCGAGCACAGACAACCTCAAACAGCACCACTCCAAAAGAATAGACATCAGACTTTTGAGTCAGTTGCTGCCTCCTATAGTACTCAGGATCGAGGTAACCAAAGCTCCCTTTCACTGCAGTGCTCACATGAGTGTGATCCAATGCTGGGCCGGTTTTAGACAGTCCAAAGTCTGCGATTTTCGCGACAAGATTCTCATCCAATAAGATATTTGTTGTCTTGACATCTCTGTGAATTATGCCTCTTTCTGCTCCTGTATGAAGGTAATGAAGACCACGAGCAGCACCAATGCAAGCATCCACCCTCTGTTTCCATGAAAGAGGCGGAAGGTTACTTCCATATAAATGGCTTCTAAGAGTTCCATTTGCCATGTACTCGTAGACTAAGATCATTTCATTCTCATCCTCACAGTATCCAATCATAGAGACAAGATGCCTATGACGGAGTTTTGAAAGCATCTCAATCTCAGTCTCAAATTCAGCAAGCCCTTGATTGGATGAAGGGTGTGCCCGCTTGACTGCTATGAGGTTTCTTTCCTCAATCTCACCCTTGTAGACCTTGCCAAAGCCCCCACTTCCAATGACTAATGCATCATCAAAGTTTCGAGTTGCGGTTCGAATTTCCCCTAAGCTGAACCTTCTTCCAATTCTATTAGAATTTGTTGAGCCAGTATTAATCAAAGGTGACTTTCTTAACTTGGAATTTCCTGTACTTCCTACTGTGTCATGAAGGTAAAGAGGATGCCAACCAGGAGGATTATCTTGCTTCATTGAACTCATCCTCTTATTTCTCCAAATGAAAACAAATAAAGCAGCAGATGACACTGATATGGCAAGTAAAGATACAGAACCAACTCCGATTGCAGCCAAAATACTCTTACTCTTATGTTTTTTACTAGCTGCCCCTTCACCAAAACCATCAATTCTCTCAGGACCAAGAGCAAGATTTCCATTATGGCTAAGCTTGAAGATCTCCAACCCATTGAGAAGAGCATCACTGCTTGGAATACCAGTTAACGTGTCGGGTCCTAACTGAAGCCAAAGAGTGTCTGTTTGATGTGAGACTCCGACGACGTAGTCTTCATGGTAAGCTTTGTTCATCCCTCCAGCTTTTACAAATACATCATAGTTATCAGCTGCTGTTTGGTTGTTGATGTAGATTCTGAAGACCCTCTCGCTTCGCGTATTATAAGTTAGCTCGCAGAAATGCAGCCTCACTAAGTAGTCAAAGTTAGGGTCTACTTCAAATCTCCATGACATATTGAATCGCTTTTCGATTACCTCATTGTCGATCATAATCCTTGCTGTCTCATAAACCAGAAGAGGTGCAGCAAATGAATCAGAAGAAGAAACATAGCTTATGTTAGAATGGTTGGCTAGGGTGCTCGCAGCATTCAATGAGAACATGTAGCTTTCATCAGTTTCCCATTTCCTCCACAATAATTTATCTTTACTTGAATCAATTTCAAGACCTCCTACATTCAATCTATAAATTGTCTCAATGCCTTGGCCACCAAGTCCCTTGAAGCCAACATCGCCTACTTTGTTCACAACATCAATGAACAGGCCAGCAGGAACAGGAATGACTTCAATTGCATTCACAAAAGCAAATGATCCTGAGTTGGGCACAAAGTCAATCATTATTTCGTTCGAGCTCACATTGAGAAAGTACTCTTTTACTAGAGAGGTGGCACTTGAATTGCTCATCAAGTTCTTCAAAGATATCTCTCTAATTACACTGAACTTGGAAACCAACTTCAGATCATTCGCCATCACATCGAATGTGGAATCATTCACATTGAAGCTCTCAAATATAAAAGGATGGAAATGGAGCCTAATGCAATAGCTTCCTGGTACAATGGTGAAGTTATAGTGTGATGAAGAGTTGAAAATCCGGGCTGTCTTGTACAGACTTCTATATCCTTCATCAACAGTGATTGCAGAAGTATATGCAATAATCCCAATAAAACTGGGGCTCAAACCAGTTCTAGACACAGAATCTCCAACCCATTTCCTTCCTTCAGCAGCAAATACTGAATCTGAACCGCAGTTTATAAACAGTGGACCCTTCTCTTGAGCTAGTGCTGTTCTTAGAAAGATATGTATAGAAGCCACATAGAGGATCCAGAACAACTTCATTCTGCAAATTCCCTAATCACATCGATGCTGTTCTCTGATATATATATGGCAGAAATCAAGAATCCTCCCAGAACAACTTTTAGGTGTAACTTTTGCAAAACTATAGAAACATGCAAAGAAAAGGCACCAAGCTCTTGAAGAAGGAGATCTCAATTTCTACGTCTTAAGAAATTATTTCTTTTGGATGGATCGCAACTTCACCATTAGCCCATTCAATTTTCTGCGTTGTCCAATGGAATGCCCTAAAAATTGAAATTGAACAGAAATAAGAGATTCTATGATAGAAATTAGGAATCTATTAAGAATAACTTCTGTAAACACTATGAAAACATCCAAAGAAAAAGTACTCAGCTCTGAACAACTTCAAGTAAATCCCAAATCCTTAAAAATTGCCTTTTCCGGAAGTAAACGCATTCATGATTATTTATTCAAATTTCTGTATTGTCTCACAGTGCACGGAAAAAGCAAAATTTAAAGACAAAGAAGAGATTCAATCAGATAAATAACTTTCCTACTCTCTTTTAGACAGAGAAAGAAGAAACAGCGGAAAACCAAAAGTCACATGCAGTCACAAAGATCTGGTCTACAAGAAATGCACCTTAATAAGTTCAAAATCAGTCTGAAAGAGCTTTCGGGACAAATATTTGGTTTTGCCCCCTCTCCACAATCTGTAGCGATTGTAGCGACCAGCTATACAGATCAACGGGAAAGGAAGGCTTTTCCTCAGCTGAAATCAAGGGCAGTGTTTGTGTGTGCGTGAGAGAGAGGGCAAATTATTGCCGTGAGAGAGAGAGAGAGAGAGAGCTCTGCAGTGAAGCACTTCGACAGTTGAGTGTGCCAAGGCGGAATTATTTGGTGCAGCGATTACTTATTTTTGTCCATACTCCTTGTATTCATTTTCCTCCATTAAAGTGGGCTTTTAATATGGAACTGAGGTGCTCATAAATATTAACTTTTTTTAGTGAGTTAATAAATTTTAAAAAATATAATTTATTTTTATCTGAGAATATATTTTATGAGATCATCAAATATTTCTTCGAAATAAATTTTAATGTAATTTTTAATAAGTATAA
The DNA here is from genome assembly GCF_001605985.2 of Dendrobium catenatum. NCBI lineage: Eukaryota > Viridiplantae > Streptophyta > Magnoliopsida > Asparagales > Orchidaceae > Dendrobium > Dendrobium catenatum. Next base: position 2,730,820 of record NW_021319004.1, on the reverse strand, counting down.
AATAAGTCAGCGGCATTATGGCATATAGAATTGTTTATAATATGTTAAGAATTAGATACTTTATTTATATTTATTGTCGGGTAATGTGCTGCTTAAGTGAAATTTTTATAATGAATTTATTTTATTTTATATTGATATTTAATTTAATAAAAATTTATTAATATTAATCTCACTATAATAATTAGGAGTGATAATAAATTTTAATAAAAAATGAGACTTTAAAATTTTGATTTTATATATCCCATAATAAGTGAAATTTGGAGAAAATGTGCGTTGTTTGATTTTTTTAAGAAATATGTTCAAAAATTTGTTTCATACTAAAATATCAATGCTTTTGAACCACAGAATATTACACAACGCTGCTTGGTCTATTGGTTGAGAGCTTAGGCTTCCAACTAAGAGGTTTAAGGTTCGAGTCTATGTGTATGAGTTGTGTGTATGAGTTTGCCTTAAAAATGGCCTAAATGTCCAAAAAAAACAAAAACCACATAATATTTATTGTATGTCATGATTAATACTGATTTGAATAAGCTTAAAAAAGATTCAACCAAAGTTTGTTCGTACCATAAAATAATAAGGTTTATGCCCTTTGATAAATCATATGATAAGAATATTTAATAAAATCTTTCTTAGACAATATTTGAAATTTATCCAAATAATGTTCAAATTTTATTTGAAACTATGTTGAATATGGTTCACACATGGATTGATTATAGTTTGAACATGATTGGAATACTAAAAAAGTTCAAACAAAAGTGTCACAAAATAATTATCTTGGTTAGACACGAATCTCGATGCAAATATGAATAAAAAATTTTCAAAAAATTTCCACTTCGTTAGGTTAGTATGATCAAGCACTTGAAGTGCAATAAAAAAATTCAACATACTAATTTGAGGACCGGATAATCTATATATAAAACATGCATGCTTATAATCAAATGGAGTTTTGAACTAGATGAATCCAAAGAGTCAAGCGTAAAATTTTCAAATTATGATATATTGATATCATTAAGACAATTAAATACATAAAGAATGACATATGGTTGAGGGAATTAATACAAGTTGTCTATCAGAGAGTTCGGAATTTTGCTTTATTTACATGACATGCCACTTTAAAAAATCTATAAATAGATTCCAAAATTGTCAAATTATGATATTATTAAGACAGTTAAAATGCCCAAAATAATGAATTATGATTGAGAGAATTAATACATGTCATGTAATGGAGAGTTCTAATTTTATGCTATATTTGCATCACATGCTATCTCTAAGGGGCTGTTTGGTATTGGATTTACAGTGGGTTTTAAGTCGAATTTATGCTAAATCTAGCCAAATAGTTTTTGTGCGCGCGTTAAATCTCGGGATTCGGTAAATCCCAGATTTAGGGATTTACAGCTTAAATCCGGGATTTAGTAAATCCTTGAGGTAGCCGTATTTAGCGGGATTTGAAGTTCGAGCGATACATTTCGTGCGGCGCCCATGTCGCCAACTGTCCAGCATGCACTATTTCTACAAACGAACGCAGTCATCCGCCTCACTCGGGATTTCTTCTTCTCATCTTCATTAAGCTGCTTCGCTAGAGTCTGGCTGAGGCGACAGGTAATCTAGTTTTTCCTTTGTTGTGTAGATCACAGTTTGATAGTTGAGAACTTTTTGTTGCCGTAAAGCGCTGGAGTAGGGGATGTGGAAGATACATTATCTTCACATTTTTCATGAAAACTTCAATTACTTTGGGAATTACATACACCAATAACTAGATTATAAAATATTTTGAAAGGGCTAATTTGTTTGCTTGTACATAGAGAACATTTACTAAAAGATTTGATATTATTTTCACTATATTGTTTGATACGAAAATAATACATTTTACAATTACTTATTAAGGTTTTTGAAGAGTTTGAAGTAATATTAATTTCAAATAACGGATGCTATTTAAAACACTTTCTTGTGGAGAACCTTTTTTTTTTTTGCCGCAAATAATTTTGATTTTATTATTTGAGTGTGATGCAATTAGATGCTTGTACAAATTGAAAATTATAAATTAATATAGTGGTAATTTAATTACAAAAACCTTAAAATCAAAATAGATTAATATATATAAATATAATTGTTAGCATCTCTTTTCAAAATGAATGCAGTGGTAATTTAATTATATTTAGATTATCTCGATCATTATTATTTAATTCTTTGGTAGTACAATAGTTATGGTTAATTAATTCAGAATAAAGCGAACGTATAACACAGGGTTTGACAAAGAAAATATTGAATCAGTGAGCGACAACGAGTCATCTAATGATATCTATCTCAAAAGTTATGGGTTCCCTCTTGATTATAGAGTTTGTGAAGCAAACAACGGTATTACTAAAAAAAAAATACTTCATAAATTGATTTACATATGTGACAATAAAAATTTAACATACTTATAGTGCTTTCTTAAAGATTTGAGAGAAATGAAGAGATTTCTAAAAGGGAAAGATTTAGCTCATGCTAGTAATATCTCTCAACCTCGTGGAGCTCAAGATATATCAATCCACTCCGGCCAATCCAAAAGCACATCTCAAAGCCCTAGGTGGCCCGAGGAACACAACGTCGTTCTTGCCGAGCTCTTTGAGCAATTCGTGAATGACAATATATGTAATGGAAACTTAAGAAGGGAGCAGTGGTCAAATCTTGTCGTGATTGGGTACATTTTACACTGAATCATCAGTAATGATTATGATCAAGAATATGAAAGTTGACGCTTTATCAACTAATGAATCATAGTGGATGGTTTCGGATGAGGAATTACACGTTCCGATTGCTACTGATGAACTTTGGGATGAAATTGTACAGGTAATATTTATCTTATTTATTTTACAATTAGATCTATCAACACATTATGTTAATCAATGTTGTATAATGAAAGTGTAGGTGAATCCAAAGCTATTACAATTTCGATGACATCTGTTTCACCAATACGAAATTTTTTGAAAAAAATATGTGCAAATAATATAGCTGTTGGGAGCGGTGCGAGATGCAATAAAACAACATCCAACACAATATGTTTAGAGGTGAAAGATACCCCTCAATTCGAAGATGAATTTCTTACAAGTAATGTTGTTGCCTACGAGTTCGAAGGAATCCCAACAAGTGATCTCCCCGATGCAACATACTATATGCCACCATCTTCCAAACCCACTGCAGGTCAAACGGTTGGCTCTAAGCGATCAAGTGATGAACCAATCAAAAGTATAAGCCGACCACGAAAAAAGGGAGGTTTAGATAACCTAAATAAATTATTGGTGGAGTCCACCAAAAATGTTAAAGCTTTTAAAGAAACGGTTATAAGAAGCAACACGTACACAATGACTGAATGTTTGCAAAAACTAGGCACTATAGAGAACTTAACAACGGAAGCTCTATTAGCTTTTGTTGATGCATTGAAGGATAATACTGATTACAAGGCCATACTAATGACTTGGGAGGGTGAAGTTCTTCACAAATGGATCGAATTTATTGTTGAAATCCATCTGCGATTTTATTCATCAAAGATTTGGCTGTAGTTTTTCCCTGCAATGGTTTAGTAATAATAACTTATTTGCAGTTCTGTAGGTCTATTGTACTCTTTGAATTTGTAATTGCGTAGTGATTCCATTTGAATATGTTTGCTTCAGAAAATGTAATCCATAACTTATTTGAATAAGTTGTGCTTTCTCATTGTGTTCTTAGCAATATTAAAAATGTAATTCGGGATCTTCACGAATTTATGAAATTCTTCTATAAGCATTTAAGATCATGTTCTTCTACACGCATGAATAGTTTGGGTGAGGTATGTTATGTCCAGAACAGTATGTGCAGACTGCATGATTTAATCAAAACATGTTTCGGAAGTTAAGGGAACTTCTTCTCTGAAGCAGGATTAAATGTGAATACAGAAGCATGAATGTTCAGATTCTTTGGTCTTGCTTAACTAGCTTATTGTTAAATAGTTTCTGTTGAAGCAGTTCAAAGAGTAACAAAATGATTGGCTTGAAAGGGTGTATAACCAGTTTAGTAGCATATCTTATTTTGTCGTATTTATTTATTGTAATGTTTTATATAGATGGGCGTTTATGGTCTTTTGTTTCCCATTGTTCTGACAATGCACTTATATGATAATCTAAATTTAAGATCATTGCTCATTATTTCCAAAACTACTAATTGAGCAAGTTTTATGAATCTTTTGTGTTTTCATTTTAATGTTGGTATTCAACATGAATGACTTATGGAATTAATTTGCATATTTAGGTCCGTAATGTCAAATTTTTTATGGGGTGTTCTTTCGGAAGAACAATGCAAAATGGTTGATTTACATATATAGATTACTAGTGCTATAGCTGAACTTGCCCCTATTATTATAGAGGAAGCTACTAATATTGATGAAGAGGAGCGCATCTGATATCTGATGTTCTATAGAACATACACTGGTCATCAGTACGTGTTGGATGTACTAGCTGGACATCCAGGGCGGGCATACCAGTGTTTTCGCCTGCCACCGGATGTGTTCATAAGCTTAAGAGATATGCTTGTTGTAAGAAGACATCTATCAGACACGAAAAATATGCTTGCAGGGGAACAACTTGGTATTTTCTTACACAGTGTTGCACATGCGCACAGCTATCGACAATTATGTAAGTTTTTCCAGCATTTCTTAGAAACTGTTAGCATATACTTCAATCAGGTATTACAAACAATTATATTTTGACTGATGAATTCATAAGTCTATCTCCAATAGAAGTTGATTGTCATCCATTCGTGCGTACCAATGAACAATTTTACCCATTCTTTAGAAATGCAATTGGAGCAATAGATGGTACACATATTCCCGCAGTTGTTGGAAGTACTTCACAAAATCATTATCGAAATCGTAAGGGGTTTACTTCACAAAATGTTATGGTTGCAGTGTCTTTTGATCGACAATTTGTGTATGTAGCCTCCAGATGGGAGGGATCAGCGGTGAATATGCGTGTGCTAAGATGGGATGTAGAACAAGGATAATTTGAAGTACCATACAATAAATATTACTTGGTTGATTATAGATATGCTAATACAAATAAATTAATTGCACCATTTCGTGGATATCGATATCACTTGGCTGATTATCATGGATGTGCTTCTCGACGAAACACTGTTGAGCAAGAGTTATTTAATCATAGGCACGCATAGTTACACAATGTGGTTGAGCAAACTTTTGTGATATGGAAGGAATGTTTTCAAGTTTTGACCCGAATGCGACAATTTTCATTGAATGTTCAAGCATATATAGTTATAGCTTGTGCCGTTCTACACAACTTCATTGGCCGATGTCACCGGCATTACCTCTACTTTAACATGTCATAGACTGAAATGCAACATGACGCTCTAGGTGGGGAAGTTTATATGACTGAAGAGGATCCCAATTTACATGCATCAATAGGAGAAAGAATTCAGGGCGAAGTTATAAGGCATAATATCGCCATTGATTTATGGAATGCTCGGGTTAGAATTTTGTTTTGTATTATATATCTTTCATAGATTATATTTTATAACTAACCCATTCATTTCTTTATTTCAGGTTGCAAGTCAAAGAAATTGATCGGCTTGAGAAATTTTTTTCAACATTCTACCTATATGAAGTCAACCAAAAAATTGAAGATTGCTCTTACTTATGACTTTTTCTTTTTTGCTAATATTAGTTTGTCATTTCCTCTATTTTGAAAATTTCATTAATATTGTTTGAACTCGAATTGTTGGTATTGTGTTTTATGCAATGAACTTGATTACAAAAATATCTACATCAATTTTAAATCCCTAACAGCCATAAATCTTGAAATATGCAACCAAACAGTTTTCAGAATTTAACAGGATTTTAACATTTAGCATAGCAAACAATTTTCAGGATTTAACACAATTCGGATATACTAAATCCGGATTTACAGGATTTATTAAATCCCACTTAATTTAAATCCCACTTGTTGCCAAACAGCCCCTAAGGTGGGAGGATTCTGGTCAGGGAATTAATACATGCCATTCTGATTATCTAATGGGGAGTTCTAACAAATGTCGATCACATTTCCTTGACCATCATTGCCCCATCTCGACACTCTGTTCAAGGTTGTCTAACTACTGTGATATGACAATTATTGTTTGATTATGATAGTTTAGCAATTGTCACATGGCTACCGAAATCTAACCACAGTCATCTGCCTATGGACATCCAACCACCATCATAGAATTATGATTCTCCGACTACTATTTCTCACTTGTGGTCCTCATACCACCATCAACCAATTATAATAATCCGACTAGCATTATCTAATTACAGTCCTCCAATCATTTTTCACACTCGATTACAATATTTTGACCACAATCATCATACTATGATAATTTGACCACTGTAGCTCAACTACAGATCTCTGATTACCATCGCTAACTACGATCCTTCGACTACAATTTATATATATTAAGTTGCATTAACATCTTTCTCAAATAAAATAAAGAACATCATTTATAATCAATAAAAATATAAATAGAATCATTTCAATTCATGATTTTTTTTCCAAATAAAAAACTTGTAAGTATCTGTGTTGAATTTTTGTGAAAAATAAAGAAATTAATTTTGCTCTCTGGCACCATAAATATTTTGACATATAAAAATATATATTATTAAACTATTACATAATTGAACGTAAGAAAAAAAACAATCATATTTAAAATTTTAATTAAATTAACAGCATCCACACGCTCCAACAAAACCCAGCAACAAAATAATGGCGAGCCTCCTTCAATCCATGGACTGTTATTATCAAATAAAATAAAATCAAGCAAAATATGGCTCTGTCCTTTGGCAGTGAGCAGCTCTCCTTTTATCAAAAACCTTATCAGATAGAAAATGGCAAGCTGAAGATGTGCCACACATATCTCCAATGAACCACTAACCTTCTGCCTCCTGTCCCACCAGAAAATTGCTCCTCTTAGAACACAAAACCAATAAATCCTTGGCCTCTCTCGTTTCCCTCGCTCTCTCCGTCCCTCCGCTGAAGAAGAAGAGCCCTACTACCGCAAATTCGTGGAGGTAAGCTCCCATCTTCTCGGTGGCAAATCTATAGATTTGAACGGAAGTTCAGTCGTCTGTCTTCTCTGCCGCGAAATTAGGGTTCTTTTCGTACGAAACAATCGAGAAATAACATTTTTGTTTAAATTTTGAGCCCGGGTTATATAGTTTATTGAATTTAGAGATCCAAAATGGACAAAAAATGCGAATTGGTTTCTTCCTCTTAGGTTAGGCTAGAGCTGGTAGTACTTGTGTCTTTATGTTGGTCTTAGGTTGCCAATTAGAAGTAATGGCTTCTCCTGCTTCCCTTGCAACGCTGGGAAGCACGAGGGCTTCGCATTCTTCTCACCTCGAGGCTGCTCCCCTGGTCTTGGGCAATAGAAGAATCCATGTAATTTCAAGGCTTAGTTTCAGTAACTCTGGCCGGAGGCAGCAATGGGTTTTGCATTCTCGTGGTGGTGTCTGTAAGTGCATGGTTACCACAAACTTAATAGATGAGAAGCGGGTTTCCTCTTCCCTTGAATCAGTATATCAAGCTAGTAGTGCTAGTAAAGATGAGGATGCTGATCTAATTCTCAAGGCTGCCCCAAAGCCAGTTTTAAAAGGCAGGCCAAATAGTCCTGCCAATTTTGCAAGCTCTACTACATCATCGAATGGGAAGATTCTTACTGGCAAGAGAATAGAAACTCGGGATGAAGATAGAGAGAAGGTGATAAAGTCATTGGGGGAGGTTTTGGAGAAGGTGGAGAAGCTGGAGACTGGGATGGTTGTTAATACAGTTAAATTGGTTGGGAGTGAGATTAGGAGCAATGCTAAAACAACTGGAATCCCTAAGCCCAATAGGTCTGTTAACACTAACAATGCTACTCAGAAGTCGAAAACAATGAAGAGTGTGTGGCGGAAGGGAAATCCAGTGGCAAATGTACAGAAGATGGTCAAGGAAGTGCCAAGGATTGCTAAAGAAAAAGAGGATGAGGAAAAGGCTTCCCTGGTATCAGAGACAATCAAACAAGAAACTACATCTGTTAAAGCATTCAGACCTCAGAAATCTATGTCAGTGCCTCCCAAACCTGTACCAAAACTGCAAGCAAAGCCTGATGTTGCTCCTCGGTCTGCAAGTCAAACTAATGTACAGAAACCACCCGCTGCAAAAGAAAGAAAACCAATTCTTATTGACAAGTTTGCATCTAAGAAACCGGTTGTTGATCCCATTGCAGAAGCTGTATTAGCACCCACAAAGCCTGTAAAGGGGCCTCCTTCAAAGTTCAAGGAGGAGCGCCGTAAGAAATCTAGTGCTGTTGGGGGTTTGCGTAAAAGATTGGTAAAAGAAGATGTTGATATAACTGAGGAAGATGCTTCGGAGCTTGATGTGCCTATTCCTGGTGCAAGGAAGGGAAGGAAATGGACAAAAGCAAGTCGAAAGGCTGCAAGGCTTGAGGCAGCTAAAGCTTCAGCACCTGTTAAAGTAGAGATTCTTGAGGTTGGGAATGAGGGAATGCCGGCTGAGGAGTTGGCTTACAACCTTGCTGTTAGTGAAGTTGAAATTCTTGGGTATCTGTATTCAAAGGGGATCAAACCTGATGCAGTGCAAATCCTGGACAAAGATATGGTTAAGATGATATGCAAGGAATATGATGTGGAAGTTATTGAAGCTTCTGAGGTTACAGTGCAAGAGATGGCAAAGAAAAAGGAGGTACTTGATGAAGAGGATTTGGAAATGCTGGAAGTAAGGCCTCCGATTATTACAATTTTGGGCCATGTTGATCATGGAAAGGTACTTTTCCACCATCCAGTTGTTCTTGTTCTACAATATCTTGTTTATCATAGTTTAATGCTAAGATGAAATTCGCTCATTTGTTTTTTTGTTTCTTATATTGCATTGACAGACAACTCTTTTGGATTGTATTCGCAAGAGCAAGGTGCTTTTATTTCTTTTTTGCAATTCATGCTTTTATTTTAATGCCAGAGGTTGAATTTCTTGAACTTTTGTTGCTTTCTCTCTAGATTAATTTAACAGAAAGAAAATTACAGGTTGTGGCATCTGAAGCAGGTGGAATCACACAAGGAATTGGAGCATATAAGGTTCAAGTTCCAGTAGATGGAAAACCCCAGTGTTGTGTTTTTCTTGATACACCTGGGCATGAGGTATGCATGCTAACGTCTTATATGTTCATTTAGGCTTCGTTTGGGATAGCTTTCTTCTTGCTTCTTAAAGCGATTTTTTAGTACAAAAATTTTAATGTTTATACTAGAAAGCCGCTTTAAGAAGTAGTAAGAAAGCCGTCCCAAAAGGAAACCTTAATCATTTAAACTCTTGACTGTTGTGTTCAGTTTTTCTGGACTTCTGAATCATACATAAACTTTGTAATCCAAGTCTTTATGCTTTTCTAATCATGGGGTTCCATGGTAATAGCACTTCATATGTTAATTGAAATGGAGGAATTAATCTGACCTTTCACAGGCATTCAGTGCAATGAGAGCTCGCGGAGCTCGAGTGACGGACATAACCATCATTGTGGTTGCTGCGGATGATGGGGTCCGGCCCCAGACGAATGAAGCAATAGCTCATGCAAAAGCAGCTGGGGTGCCTATCATAATAGCAATAAACAAGGCATGGAGATGGATTCAAATATGTTGATACCTGTTAATCTAGTATGCTATTTTAATGGCATTCCTGAATCTTAATTACTTTCTTTCTACCTCTCAGATAGACAAGGATGGATCTAATCCGGAAAGAGTTATGCAAGAACTTTCACAGGCGGGCCTTATGCCAGAAGAGTGGGGTGGTGACATCCCAATAGTCAAGGTTGCTTCCCTAATTTTACTGCTTGAGTTTTCATATTTTTTCCTTGCTCTCTCTCTGAAACTTTTTTGGCAGAGCTGATTTATTACTCTTATTTTTTATCAGATAAGTGCTCTTAACGGTGAGAATGTAGATGAACTATTAGAAACTGTCATGTTAGTTGCTGAGGTATGAGAGACACGTCAACTTATATAGCTGTTTCTTATATCAAAGTAGCCTTTAACTTTTATCTGTGAAATTTATCTTCCTTCATTCTATTTCAACCTTTATAGATGCAAGAGTTGAAGGCAAATCCTCATAGAAAAGCAAAAGGCACTTGCATAGAGGCCGGTCTGGATAAATCAAGAGGACCTGTTTCAACACTTATTGTGCAAAATGGAACCCTTCGAAGGGGTGATATTATAGTATGTGGTGAAGCTTTTGGAAAGGTTAGTTGTCCTGAACAAGTAGCTCTTTTTGGAAAACTAAAATATAAAGTTGGTTTAGGATTCTGAGGTGAAATTTGTCCTAGTTCGGCATGGTAGTAATAGCATCCGTGTATATTTGACTCTACGAACTTTCCAATGAACAGGTTCGTGCTTTATTTGATGATAGGGGAGGCCGTGTTGATGAAGTTGGACCGTCAATGGCCGTTCAGGTTTGTAATTCCTTTCTTTCCTGTTATGAAAATTTTAAATTGTTTCTAAACTACTAGCCAGCTATATTTACACGGTAGAAGGAAAGGATTTTCCATATTTTGGAATTTTGTAGGCCTATAAAGCTCTCTGTTAATATATTTATGCATTCTGAATGCAGAGTCTTTTCTTTCTCGAAACATATATCTTATTTATGATAGATTATGTTGATTTTCACTAGTTTCTCATGATTAGCATGTGAAGTAAAATGAGTTTCTTTAGTTAAAATGATGAGTGGCCAGAGTAAAAGTGCACGACTTGACAGCAAAATATAATAATTGCGAATATTATATTGATTATTTATTTTTTAAGCTATGGATCCATATCAAGACTTGTTGTTGGATCCATATCAAGACTGCATGTACTTGATGTTTCATGTTTTATTTCTTGCAGTTGAAAGTCGCTTGTTGAAATTTTTGAATATCTTATGCTCTTAGCCACTATTAAAATAAGAGGATCTTGCCTTCTCAGATTTCCATGATGTTTTGCCGTTGAATGCATTGGCATCTGTCTTTTTTAAAAATTAGAAGAACATGAATATAAGGGCGATGTTTTTTTTTTTCCCTCATTTATTCTTTTCTGGCACATGAGAATTTAGGAACATGTACACATAGGATGGCAATTCACATTTTTCTCCGGTATCATGTGGTTCCATGTTATGCTATCATCACATACTTCACAAAAAGTTGAAAGATTATATTTGGTAATTTGGATCACATTAGTAGATTTTTTCCAGATGTAGAATGCCATAATATAAATTATCTTGTGTCCTACTTCTATTTTAAAAAAAAATGGTGATGCTTGCCGACAATGTACAATTATATATATATATATAAACTAATATTTGTGGTCTTCGAAAGAGACTTATGCGACAACGAGGGTCATAAAAAGATTGAATCGTACCATCACAAGAGATGTAAATGATCATAGGGCCAAAGAAAGGAAGACTAGTCACACATGTTTATTTTCAAACACTTCATAGAGAGAGGACCCTACTTCCTCAAAGGATAAAAGGACAATTTACTCTGCATTCAACACATAATATTAAATAAGATTTATTTTATTCTAGGTAATCAGGTTTTTCAGGAGTGCAAGCTACCATGATTAATTATATATTAGACAAAGAGTTTAAGAATTATGTTGATTAACGATTAAGAGTGTTCGTTTATTTTCCTTCAAGGTTTGGTACATAAAAAGTCTTCTAAGGATCCCTCTTCCAATGGAAGAAAGGGCTTATATGGCTACTTATGCAAATGGTGATACAATCAAACATACAGAGGTCAACACAATGAAGGTGTAATCATGCATGGCATGTATGTATACTAGATGAACATATGAAGGAACACCATTCAATGAAGTAGATATGTGGGTTTTATGAACTATGACACTATACGGATATTGCTAGTCTTTATCATAAATCTAAAGGGGTTAAACATACTAATGATGTACGACCCATGATCTAATCTAATGCAGACGTTGTGATGGGACTTGCAATATGAAAGCTCACCAAATGTTAAAGATGCCCATGATTTGGATTTACACTCCTATTTGGAAATGATGGCTATATATACCCATCTAGTTGCATAAAATCATGATGTTTAGTCTCTTACCTAAATGCAAGATAGGTTGGCATATAAGAAATGGTCTTACAATATTACTGCTAAAGCAAAGTAGTCGGACCATGAATGAACATGATATGCATAAGTAAATTTGATTTAGTTATCTAATTATAAGGAAGTTATAGAAAATAAATCTAATATGATGACTCACTAGAGTATCCATATGTTTGCATCAATATAAGATTTTACAGACTTTGAAAAGCATACTTTTAATGAACATAGCAAGCAAAAAAATGCTGACTACACACTTATTGTCCATTAAAGTGGCGAAGATTGATTATTTAAAAAAGTTGGCTTTAAGAAAATTAGAAAAGGCATGCATTTAATTTTATAAAGAAGTTTTTCTTATGACTATTTTTAAGTAATGTGGTTATTTAAGATAGAAATTCTAACATCCTAAGAGCTTAACGATGACACAAGTCTTGGCCATCTTTATGCAAAATATATGAAGAAACCTAAGAAAAAAAATAGTCCTAGTGTGCAATCAAAGTAGACAATCAATCACAATCATATCACAAAAGAATAAATAAATACCAAAAAGGCAGCTAGTATTTGTAATACACTCTAAGAGAGAAAAAAAATGGTTACTGAGCTCTATCATATTATAACTCAGTTTAGAAACTATACATAAAAATAAATGATATGTGGAGTCTTAAAGGTCTTCAATCTATATCGTTATTTAGCTGTTGCCTTCTAAAATAACATACATACCTACCCGACTTTTCTAACCTAAAAAGTATATGAGTAAAGTAAAAATTACAAAACCCCTACAAAATTGATTTTAGTATAGTAAAATGTTCATATATAATCACATAAGGCTTGTCACAAATTAGTGCCAAGGTATATTTTAGCCACCTATTGATCATGCCTACTCAGGGGCTAAGCTTATCATGATAGCACTTATATTTAAAATAAACCATGTATTTATTTAATTTAACTGCCCTTGTTAGGCATGGTCATCTGCAAGGAAGAACAAGATATCTCCATCCTAGCCTTGTAAGGGGAAGTGATCACAGCAATATCACATTAATAATAAACAAACAAACACAAATAAAATATCATATTGAATCATCACATTAGTTCACATTATGCATAAGAAGAAAATTCCTATTTAAATCATAATCCTAGAATGCCTAAAAGATGTGTCTATCATTGCACCTGAGATATGCTAAGCTAGCGAGGGTATCAATTTAATCAAATATGTGATATTCAAGTTGTAGGTTTGATTGAAAAATATTTAAATTTATGAGTTATGTGTGACTTCAACTTAAATTATTAATATTTTATGCTCATTTATTACATACTTTAACTTGCCTAAATATAATGAACACGACGCATGCTGAAGTTGGACGTGCCATTATAGGGGTCTTAAAAATTATTTCCTAAAAGAGAGCAACAACTTTGGTGTTCCAAGTAAAGATATGTCTGGATCACCTAAACTCTGCTAAGCAAAGTGATAGGAATTAGATGTAATTTCAACCAAAATCGGTGAACAACAATAAGAAATTATGAAGAAGAACATACCAAGACTCTTTTTATTGCAAGATATATGAAAGAAAGTAGCAAATATATAGTTGGATCGTTAATTGGAGAGGAAAATCCGGCTCTCCCAAATCCTTAGCCATCAGCTAGAGCACTCACAAGTCACAACCTAAGAAATTCTAATTTCAGCAAAAACAAGCATAAAACTCAACCCTAGGATAAAGAATCTACTTAAAGCAAATAATAACAAAGCCAAATTCCAAACCATCCCTCCCCAAATTGCTCTTCCCTCTGAACTTCTGCCTGGCGTAAGCCTTGTTCGGACCGGTCCATCACAAAAGTTAGAATTAAAGAATATAAAGCTCCACCAAAGGAACTTAAGGTCATTAGCAAGGATTATGACCATCTAAATTTTTCTGAGATTTTCTATTAGCTAGTCTATGGGTTAAGTGGACTATTGGATCTCTTATGATCAAGAGTTGCTAAAACTAGTTTATAGGAAGATCTCTAATTTGCTTAAACTTATCTAAAGAGAAGGCTAGAGCCACATAGGAAAGTCATTGGATAGTTCAAATATCATATGAGATTATAAACCACTGGACAAGGCCTATGATCACCTAGGACTAAGTTGATGGGAGGCATGCTAAGTCATCCAGGGTCCACTATGGGGAGCTAAGTTCAAAATCGGTAAAAGGAAAATTGATGACTAAGGTAAGCAGCTTTCAAAATCAGGATTTTATTAGTTTAACAAGAACAAAGGGAGTTAAGTTTCTGAGTGTTTTTATATAAAAAACCATTTTTAAGCATATCTTAGTGTTTCTTAACAACTTTAAGAAAATTTTAAAATTTTTAGGTGTATAAAATCCGTGTACATAATGCTCGGTGTCATGATATGGCACAAGTAGTTAGCCTACTAATAAGCGATAATGGAGCCTAAAGATTCTATGGCTTATAACATAAAGGTAGATTTGGACTATTAAGGCCCAAATCACATGTGCAAGTCGCCAACTATCAAAAGGGGCCACTATGACCCATGGGATGAGAGTGGAATATATGAAGTTTTGCCCTACCATAACTATATATGGGTGAAAAGTAAGATAATAGTCAAGGTGTAATGTGTGCACCCATCGTAGCAAACAAAGATGAGGTATATAAAATACAATAAATTATATCTCAGCTGGGGCTATGACTTAAGTTACTAGATTGAGTAGCATACCTAGGCTTGTGCGCACGCCTCAAAGAACCAAGGGGACCTTACTCGAGGTCTGGGGAACTATAGTTCAACTACCAAGACATGGACACAAGTTTCTCATAATTAACAAGAAAGAGCATCTATAAGAATAGTTATGTGAATGAGCAATGTAAATAATCATCATGATGAAGTTATCATGCCATGCAATGCATGTTGTCAAAGTTGACACAAAATGATGCCTGAAAATCACATAAGGCTTCATGAAGATAGTATGGCAATAAAAGTCAAGGCTTATGAACAAAATGTGGGTTCACATGTGTTGAATGAAGAATGATCATATGATGTTTTATATGGGATCATCATAAAAGGAGTTTCATCTGTTGAATAGTCTTTGCATATACAATCTATGGCTTGCCAATGATATTGAGGCATTTTCTCTAATAAATGGCATTCAACTTGATTTAAGATTATGCATATCTAGCATGCCATACTCAAGTAATGAGAAATATATGCCCAATAATTTGGGCTTAATGCCATGTCAATATGAGATCATGACATGTTTCTCGTATGCAAAAGATGCAAATAAGTAAAATAAAATTTTGGTCAGAACTTTTCACGAGAAGTTTAGCTTCTAAGTAGTTTGGATGATCAAAATCAGAAACTATGGGGCTTATTTTAATATAAATTTGAGATCAATATACATATGCAATATGTATGAAGGGTAATCAAAAGAATCCTATTAAGGAGAATGCTTACTATTTGGTCAAATTTAATGTGCAGGATGAGTCAGTGTTGTCAGTTGTATAAATAATACCAAGCCATCGTGATTTGAATATGAATCTTAGGTGAGAATCTAGGCATTTGAATATGAAAATATTTCTCTTATGCCAAAGATGCATGCAAGTAAAAATAAAAAATTTGTTGGGACTTTTCATGAGAAGTTTAGCTGATCAAAATAAGAGACTATGAATCTTATTTTAATAAAAATTTGGGTTCAACATGCATATGAAATATATATGAAAGGATCAAACTTATTAAAACAATCCCATTAAGGAGAAATACTAATTGAGTTGATCAAACTTAATATGCAAGATGAGTCAGAGTTGCCAGCTTTTTAAATAATATCAAGCCACCGTTATTTGAATATGAATATTATATGAGAATCTAGGCATTAAATCTCAAACTGTTGGCTCTTAAAACCCAGTACGTTAAATCTCCTTGTTCATGTACATATTTTATCCAAACAAGTAATTAAATAAAAGAAATTACTGTATTTTATCTTTTTCCCATTAAAAAAGCTTAGAAATGCTTTTTTGGAAAATAGTTGCTTTAGATAGCTTCAATTAAGGGCAAAAGAAAGAGAGAGAATAAGTACTAAGTATTTATATAATTATATAATATGAGCATATTTCAATAAATTAATTAATCATATTATATATATATATATAATAATATTAATAATAACTTAATCTCTCACTTAGATCAAATAAGCCAAATTTGGATGCAGATAGGCCCAGTCTAACTGTCTCGATAATTCGAACTCCCTTGCACAATTCATTTTGTGAGAAGAATCCTTTATCAAAGAGTTTACATAGGTGAAAATTTCATACAAATGGAACTTTGCACCCACAAAACCATGTGAAAATTTTGGCAATCGTCAGTTGCCCTCTTCGTGTGTGCATCCCCAAATGTGATGACGAACGCGGTGCAAGTCACATAATCCAAACCCTAGTATGACAGTTTGGGGTGACCACAAATGATTCGACCTACGCGCGGCAGTGTACGAAATGCATGAATCAAAGTCTATCAATGGTTCTCAAGGACAATGATGACCGCAATCAATGAAGGACCATTTTATGATGTGCATAGATGAGTCTAAGGAAGGTCTGTGCCAAAATGAGGTCAATGATAACTAATTTGTGTTTTATATGGCGATATTTCTCTCCCCACTTCGTTATACATTTTTTTGAATGCTGCTCAGCCAAGTTTTGATTACGTGCTGTGTTGCTCTGTGCCTGTGGTACTCTTCATGGGAGGCTAGTTTGTTTAAAAAAGAAAAGTTAACACCTTAATAATCAAAGGCGTAGAGGTTCAACAGCGTGTTTACATTGCAAAAGTTTGTATTTCGAATGTTTTTCCCTATGAACAGTTTTTTTTATTCGGCATTTGCTAATTATCAAGTTATCTTCTGATTTTTGCTTTGTGCTTCCCTGATTGGGTCACTGCCCTCTAGGTTATTGGCCTCAGTGATGTTCCTATAGCTGGTGATGAATTTGAGGTTGTTGATTCCCTTGATTTGGCACGGCAAAGGGCCGAGGCTTGTTCAGAATCTCTGCGGGTGTCGCGGATATCTGCTAAAGCTGGGGAGACAAAGCTTACTCTATCTTCCTTAGCTTCTGCTATTTCACTGGGGAAGCAGTCTGGAGTCGATCGGCATCAGCTGAATATTGTCCTGAAGGTTGATGTCCAGGTAACTTATCATCAACATTTTGCTTGCATAACAGCTTTTTGACTTGATTTTATGTAAACAGCATTTTAAACTCATAAATTAAAATATTGTCTCAAACGAACTAATAACTTGGGGTGTAAACGAGTCGAGTTTATAACTTGGGGTGTAAACGAGTCGAGTTTAAGCCCTTATTGAGCTCGACTCGTTAGTTGGAAAGTGAGCTCGAACTCGAGCTTGTCTCACTGTAAACGAGCTCGAGCCGGCTCGCAAGCCATGGGTGGGAATTTTAAAAATTAGGCGGTATTATTAAAACTTTAGCGGGAGTTTTAAAACTTAGTTAAAATTTAGAAAAAAAGATGAAATGTTTAACATTTAAATAAAACTTAGGTGGTTTTTATTAATTTTTTTAATATTTAAATTTAATATATAAAATGAAGTTATTTAAAAAATATGAATATTTATTCGAGCCGACTCACGAGCTCACGAGCCGAGCTGACTTGAGCTCGATAAGCTCGGCTCGCGAACCCATAAACAAGTTGAGCTCACGAGCCGGCTTGGCTCACTTACACCGCTACTAATAACATCCACCCTCGTCAATGATAGGGCTCAATTGAAGCAATCAGACATGCCATTCAAGTGCTTCCACAGGATAATGTCACTTTGAAATTCCTTCTCCAAGCACCAGGAGATGTAAGCACAAGTGATATCGATCTTGCTGTTGCTGCTGAGGCTATTATATTTGGCTTCAATGTTAAAGCACCAGGGTCAGTTAAGAGCTATGCTGACAAAAAGAACATTGAGATTCGATTGTACAGAGTTATCTATGACCTCCTTGAGGATATGCGCAATGCAATGGAAGGTCTTCTTGAGCCTGTTGAGGTGAGTAGCTTTCTTAATTCATTAACTGGGTTTTGTGGCTCACTTCAATGCAGCTCCTTTGAATAATTATGTTCTGTTAATTTTTATAGGAACAAATGCCGATTGGAATAGCAGAAGTTAGAGCCAGTTTTAGCAGTGGAAGTGGTCGAGTGGCTGGATGCATGGTAACTGAAGGAAAGCTGGTGAAAGAGTGCGGTCTTCGAGTTGTTCGAAAGGGCAAGACAATTCACACTGGAACAATTGGTTCTCTAAGGCGAGTAAAGGAAGAAGTGAAGGAGGTATGTCCTAAAATATTATTTTAATTCGTTCATTGATGTTTTACTGGGTGCATTAAAATATTGCTAGCAAGAAAAAGGTAACTAATGATTTAGAGTAGGGTTTATGTTTAAATGCATATTATTTGTCATTTAACAATAATCACTCACTTGGGCTTTGTTTGAAACAGCTTTTTGGCTACTTTGTGATAAGAAAAGTAGCAGTAAAAAAATATTGTGTTTGGAAGATCACAGCTTTTCCAAAATTTTGACTTTAAAAATCTGTTTTTGAAAAAAACAATTTTTAATTTGTGGTTGAAAAAGGAGCTTTACAAAGCAAAAAAATAGAAAAGCAGAAGATGCCCCAAATAAAGTCTCAAAAGGCTTGACCCTATCGTTTTATTTATTTTGTGCTCTTGAAATAAATGATTTGAAGGTAGCCAATTATTAAAAATGAATGCTGATAGATCTTTGTTCTTTTTGTAAAGATGGTTGTAAAGCTTTTTTGAGGAGAGCATGGGTCTATTTGAGATAGCTATCTAGTTGCTTTGCTTTTCAGACAACAATTATAATTTCGTATGACTAGTGCATTCTCGTTGTTTTTCAAAAATTTCTTGATGGAAAGTTATCTTTTGCAATCATAGTAGATAAGTGATAGGAAACACTTGGATTTCCAAGTGTTTCTCACCAAAACCCAATAGATTCAAGAGAGAAACTGCTGTCCTCACAGTAAAAACAGCAAAAATACCGTCGAAATTGGGAAAATTGAAAGAAACGTAGGGAAAAACACTTGCAAACGATTGTATTCCCCTATATGATGCAAGAAACAAGCAAGATAACTTTCCTTCGATTCGAGAGGAAGGAAATAACTCTCCTAATCTCTAGCCGTCGTCTAGAGCCCAAAACAAGAAACCCACAAGAACTCAAGAAACTTCAAATGCAAGATAACCCTAATCCCTCCCTTCCTCCTCTATTTAAACAATAAAGGAGTTTTACAAAAGTCCTAACTACCCTTATTATTTAAATTTTTCCTTAAATAAAAAAGCTCTTAAACCTCCCCGTCCAACCCCTGCGCCCGCGCCGATCCCGCCGGGTTCCGTCGCGTGAACACCCGGACCGGTCCAGCCGGTTCAAGTGCCGGCTTAACAATAAGTTATTTTTCTCCCAACAGCTTCACAACCAATTTTATAAACTGATACATCTATCCTAGTCATACCTGAATTTTTTTTAAAGTTGCTATAAAAAATAACTTTCTAGCATAGAAATTTTTAGAAAGCAGTAGCCAAGCAGACCTTTGATTATGATTTAAAAAGCAAAACAGTAAGAAAGTTGTCCCAAATAAACATTTAAGTTTAATGAAATTTGCTATGGAAAAAAACTGACCATTAGGAAGAACATTATTCATGAGCTATGATAAGATTAGTGTTGAGAATATTTCACTGTTATTTTCGTATCTTTAGCTGTTGCAACTCGGATCTCTCTCTCTCTCTCTCTCTCTCTCTCTCTCTCTCAGCTAGCCATAGCCAAACAGTTTAACATTGTAAACTGCCAATCTGTTTTAATCTCATATGTACCATTATGATTAGCATGTTTATTATTATTATTGTCTTCCTCGGCTGATCCAGAACTAGTAAAGTGCTAATAGCAATTCCTTACTCTTTATCTCCCACAACCTTCTTCCAGGTTGGTGCTGGGCTAGAATGTGGCGCTGGTGTGGATGATTTCTCAGATTGGGAAGTCGGAGATGTCATCGAAGCCTTTGAAACAATCAAGAAAAGGCGAACACTTGAAGAAGCATCTGCTTCAGTTACAGCTGCATTGGCCGGTGCTGGTCTCCATCGCTGAGAATGTAGAAGAAGACCACGAAATGATGCTGGCTCTGAAATTCGGCTATGATCCATGCCTGCGTTGCAGAACACCTCAGCTTAGGCTTCTGGTATCCATACAGTGCTAGTGCCTTCAAATGCCATTGATAATCAAGCCTGAGCTTGGCTTGATAGTATAATTCAAAATCAATCTCAAAGTTTTTTTTGGCTCATCTTACGTGTGTTCATGTAAATAGAATAATTCAGTCTGGGCTATCATCTTTCTTGTGTTTTATTTGTGTAGCGCCATTCATTTATCCCACACTGTAACAGATACTCATCTTACAATTTCTTGACAGTAATACTTCTCTACAATATATGGTACTAAGCTAATCCTGTCTTTGATTATCCTAAATCATGCTGCGCAGTGTTTGCAATTTAGAAGAAAAGTGATGGAAAATTCTTATTAGTAGGTATATGATAAATAGTCGTTCTTCATAAAATTCTTACATGTTTAAATTCCAAGCATTATGATATTATTATAGAAAATTATTGTAAATCTTGAAATTATTAGTAGAGCCCTTTATGGAATTCTATTATACAATTTACTGTTATTATAATAATAATGTTAGTTGTTTATAGCAAACTCTTGTGAGAATATCATGATTTTAATAAATCTGGCTGAATTTTAAGAAATCTGTTTTATAACCTTCATTTATAAACTAAATAAACTATGGTTTGTTTATGAGTTTTTGAAATTATTATTATGTTTACAAAAATATCATATTATAAAGAGCTTTATACAAATCTTACAACAATTTATGATTCATGTAAATGAAAGAATTAAGATTTTATTTTATTTATATTTGTGATTTTAGTTTGACTTTGTATATTGTTTTGATGAAATTGATTTTTTGGAAAGAAATTGAAATGCATATGCATTTATCACATGTATTTAATATTATATATATGAATAATATTTTCCTTAGCACTGCTCGATCCCTTGCTATTCGTTGTCCATGTGTATGCTCTGTGAGAGATTATTACGTGCGGAGACCAGACACAGAGAACCGTCTGAATTTATTTCTATGAATAGTAAAAGTCCAGCTTATTTCGTTTTTACTGTTCAAAGAGACAAACCGGATGGTTCTCTGTGTCCAGCCTCCGCACGTAATAATTTCTCGTGTTGTGCAGACTTAGTTGTGACATGAACTAAGATCCCCCGATCCTTAATTGAGAATATTATCAAGTAGAGTACATAATAAGTAATTGAATATGGGGATCATGTCATAAAAGATCTTGACCCCTTTTTTGGGACATTTAGGCTAATTAGGACAAATTCACACAAATAACACATACGCAGGATTGGAACCCAAGATCTATTTGTTGGTTAGCATAGCCAAAGCTTCTAACCAACAAACCATGATGAGATGTGTCTTAACCTCTTAACTACATAAATTTTTTATGATGTTGTTTATTATTCAAAAAATAAAATAAAATCTTATAACATATTTTCAATCTATCTTTCATTGTTTCTCATTGGTTTGTGTTAAATTTTGTTGGTCATTGTTGCCTACTAATCATTATTTTAAAATTGAGATATGATAACCACTGTTTATCCTAGAACTTGATATCCATTACTAAGCATTGACAAATGTGACGATTTTAGCATAATATAATATATTCTATCAATGATATATATATATATATATATTGAAATGGAGGTATCTATCGACTGTCACCTCAAAGAAAGAGCTTGGCGGAATCTAGTGAGGCCACCCACCTACATCGAGCCCACCCACACTTGCTTTGTCTCACTGAAGAGGCGAGACCGTAATAGAGGGGATTCGAGCCCGGGATGGGGGTTCCCAACCGTGCTCACCCACGAACCACCCTAAGCCTAGGTGTGTATTCATAGATTTTTTTTTTTTATTACAGCACACTTTTCTTCACTTGATGCATTGCTCAAAGCTTGAATATCATGAAAATAGTGTTTTCTCTTTTTACATGTGTTGCGGGCTAGAATATACGCGGCGATAGAGTTTTATTCATTCGTCTTAGCGTTATACGGATATCCAGCTCACACAAGATTTTTTACGTGGAAACCCCTTGAAAGGGGAAAAACCACAGGGCCTATCCCAGTTGAAAAAGATTTCACTAGAACTTGAGCTGGTTACAATGGGCTGACTCGTCTCTAAGGACGATCAGATTACAAGTAGCAATTGTACAATAAAAATTCGGGTGTCAAGAGATGATCTGATAGAGCTTCGGGCCTCAGAGGATGGTCTGCCAGAAATTCGTGTTGCAAATCTATTTTTTCATGGCTTAGGTTTTGATGATTGACAAACACTACTTCTCTTGGACTACTTGTTGCTTCTAACTTTTCAGGAATCGAAGACCGGTTCTCTGCCAGCTTCAGGAGGAAGCAAAAGGAGGTGGTTCTCTGCCTTGCCTGGGTGGCAAAAAGGAGTTTCTTGTGAGGGCTTCTCCGCCTAGCTGTGGGGGCTAAAGGAGAGTCACGTTTTGTAGTGCAATACTTGGAGGGTGCCTCCAAGG
This sequence comes from Dendrobium catenatum, assembly GCF_001605985.2. Classification (NCBI taxonomy): domain Eukaryota; kingdom Viridiplantae; phylum Streptophyta; class Magnoliopsida; order Asparagales; family Orchidaceae; genus Dendrobium; species Dendrobium catenatum. The sequence goes on along the minus strand of NW_021319004.1, from coordinate 2,708,056 downwards.
AGTGGACGTAGGTCGAGTCGACCGAACCACTATAAATTTCTGTGTTCTTTTGTTGCTTCCGCACTTTTAAATTCCGCATTTATTTTTGTGGTGTGATTTGGTTTGTGATTTTCTTTCTTTGTCTTAAGAATTTTTTAAATACCAATTCACCCCCCTCTTGGTTAGCTTGGGACTAAGTTCATAGGGCTTAACATCCCGAACGAACTTTCAATTCGGGCCTTAGATGAGGACATGGCGAAGATGAGGGCCTCGGGTGGAGGTCTAACGAAGGTGAGGGGTTCTGACGGCGTTCTGACAAAAGTGAAGGCCTTAAGTGGTGGTCCGGCGGAACAACGACGTTAGATGGTGGTTCGGCGGAGCACAGGGCGTCAGGCGGTGGCCCGGCGGAGCACAGGGCATCAGATGGTGGACTGGTGGAGCAACGACGTTAAGCAGTGGTTCGGTGAAGCACAGGGTGTCAGGTGGTGGTCCGGCAGAGCGACGACGTTCAGAGGTGTTCCGACGGAGCACAGGGCGTCAGGTAGTGGTCTGGCGGAGCGACTGCGTTCAGAGGTGGTCCGACGGAGCACAGGGCGTCAGGTGGTGGTCCGATAGAGCAACGACGTTAGGCGGTGGTCCGGCGGACGTCCGGCATTGGTGGAGAAACGGTGGTTCGTCGGAACTCCGTCGGTGGTCCGACGAAACACCGGTGGTGGTCCGGCGAAACTCTAGCGGTGGTTGAGGAGGCTAGGAAGCAAGAGCGATTTCTGATCTCTCTCTTTTTTCCTTAGGCTCAGGGGTGCTCTTTCAAGAGGAGAGGGAGCTCTATTTATAGATTTTGGGAATGACATGTCCCGAAATAGGTGGAGGATCAAGGGTAAGTTGGGAGTGGTTGAATGGACGGTCGATCTTGAATCCCTTGATCATGAACCGTTCGATGGATATTTGAATGTCGTAGTGATGTCAGAATTAGTGATCTTGGGCTCGTTGGATTTGTCTTGTCGAGCCGTTTGGTAATCCAAGTTGTGGTTTGAACCTTCCAACAATGCTTCGGTTCCTTGATTTGGACCCATTTGGGCTCGGATTGGGTCGAAGTTGGTGTCGTTGGGTTCGTATTTTCGAGACGCTCAGTTCAACTGTAAAGTTGCTTAAATCGGAGTTCAGATGCTCCTAATTTTAATTTCAGAAGTTTCCAACTTGATTTTTCTTTGAGATTCGTGCCCGATCAAGATAATTTTCGGATGATTTATCAACATGGAGTATTTGCAACATTGTATTGTTGTATAAGAGTTCTACTGAACTCCTGAGAGAATTTATGGGCACTAGAGAGGACTGATGCTGATGCGTTCTTTGAATACATTCTAAGAGGACTTTCTTAATAGCATTAGTTATTGAAATATCTTATTACTACAAGAAAAATATTTGATCACCAACAAAGTTTTACAGTGGACACCACTATAAGCTAATAATGTATTATCAAACTCACTATTTTTGCATATTCATGTTTCATATATTTATTATTTCAGTCATTTGTAAATTCGTTCCAATAACAATCAAATTTAAAGTATGAGCGTATGTGTGTTTATGTAGTATTATCATGTAAATGCACATAAAGTATGAGAGACTAAACACTAATCTCTAATATATTGAACTTGCTGCTAAAACAAATAATCTTTTTAAAACTATCTTTAAAAGAAAAGCACCGAAAGGAAGAGCAAATACATGTTGAATTAGTCAAGCTATAACTATCCCTTCTTGTGATAGCATCTCACTCGCCCTAATCTTTTCATGCTGATCTCAAAGCTTCCACACATGTTGTTGATCAAATCAATTAACTTGCCATATGTTGAACCACTTTTTATTTGAGTACTCGCTTGCATACTCATCCACATCTACTTGGCATCATAGAGCTTGCCTAGAGATAACTCGTGAAAGGGTTCTTATCATGTCCTTTTTCAGCTAGTTAGGAGGCGACACATGTCTAGGATATTATGTTGCGTTGCAAATTTGACTTTTTTCTTGATTAAATTTTAATGTAGCAGTCAAACCCTTTTAATTAGGGGTAAATATGAATAGCTTGGAGATATTTTTTAAGAATTTTTAAAAAGGACTTTCTCGATCTTTTTAAATTGATAGTGAAAACTTTGCCAATTTTAATGTTCACATTCTCTATATTTCCTCTCTACCCTCTCCCTCTCTCCTTTTCTCCGTTATCTCGAGGGTTCTCAAGTCACTCACCCACCCTTTCATTTCGACATGCTAGTAAGGTCAGGCATCCTCCACAGATAAAATTTGATCCAATTGAAGGCGAATGTAAATAAAGTGGCTATGACTTTATACTTTGGATATGAAGGGGCTAGAGTAAAGACAAATGCATATAGTACAAGGGATGGATATAACGAGATGTAGATGACAATGTCATTAGTAAGAGACTAAGGCGAAGGCAATGAGTGTTTCATCTAAAGGCATAGATACATGTGAAATTTTATGGCAGTCAAAATCGGGTCACGGGGTTGGGTTTGGGTCAAACCCGAAACTGACCCGGTACTGCTTGGGTCAACCTGAACCCGACCCGTTTTCACAAACATGTCAATTTTTCGGACCCAACTCGCATATTTTACTCCTTAGACGATGTTCCATTCCAGTCAGAATCAAATGTTGCAACATTTTGATCGGAAGCAACGATAGGAGTTCGCTCACTGTGAAGGTAACTTTCTCCATTTCGTGCGCTTCTCCGTAGCTCTTCGACTTTGCTCATTGGATGACGTTACCTTCCAGTCGAAACAGAAGTTACAACATTTTGATCAGAAGCAACGACGGGAGTTTGCTTGCTGTGAAGGTAACTTTCTCCCTTTCAGGCGCTTCTTTGTAGTTGTTCGGGTTCGCTCCTTGGATCATGTTCCCTTCCAGTCGGTTCGGAAGTCGAAACATTTTGATCAGAATCAACGACGGGAGTTCGCTCGATGTGAAAGTAACTTTCTCCCTTTCGTTCGCTTCATCGTACATGTTCGATTTCACTCCTTGGACAACATTCACTTCCAGTTAGATCAGAAGGTACAAAAATTTGATCGGAAGCAACGACGGGAGTTCGCTCATTGTGAATGTAACTTTATCCCTTTCGTGCTCTTCTTCGTATCTGTTTGACTTCGCTGCTTGGACGGCGTTCCCTTCCAGTTGAATCAAAAGTTACAACATTTTTATCGGAAGCAATGAAGTTAGTTAGCAATTAAATATTAGATATATATTCAAATAAATAAGAATTTATTATCATGTGACCCAAAATAAATAAAATTTAGAAACATCTACTTATAGTAAAATCTGGTTTAAAATTGCAGGCAGCGTGGGTCGGTCACACCTCACCGGTCGGTGAGAACATCCATCGATCGAATCGCTCGGATTGAACGGAGGCAAAATATCTCACAAATCGAACGCTTCCTACGCCAGCAAAGTGCCCTAAACTTTGTTCAGATTCCTATAAATCGAACGCTAGACAGGTCGGCTGGCAGCAAACTCCTCAAAACCCTAGCTTTTCTGCTGCTAGGGTTTTTGTGTGTTTTTAACACGAGCGTTCTTCTTCTTAAACCTCTTCGCGCAATACATCCTTTGCGGCGGCGCTTAATTCCGTCTTCCTTGATCTCGACACCTTGTACCTTGTAAGTTTATTGTCCTCATCGCGTGGAACTTTTGCTCGTGTTTTCTTCTCATAACCATCGATGTTCTTCCTGGATCCTGCTACATCCGTGATTACTTAATCAATATTGTCATGAAACTCAGTGCGCTTTGCATGATTCTTAGGATGATGATTGTTTTTTGTAGCACAGAAAGCCGAGTTCTTTTTTCATTTACTACAAATAAGGCTTTTCTTTTTTCGTCAATTGTTCAAGTTCTTGACGGACCACCCCAATACTGGTTTTATCTATTTCTGTATTAATTAGTTCAAAGCCAAATTGTGCATTAGATTTTCAGGGCTTGGTATTAATTATTTTGTTACTCCTCCCTTTAGAAGAGAAGAAAGGTATTTTCAATATTGTTTCTTACTCTAATGTTTCTGCATCTTATGATTAGCGCTAAAATGGGTAAATCAAGCAAGAAGTCTGCTGTAGAGGTGAGGGCATCGGTTTTAGTTAATTTTTTTTTTGGTTTGTTCATTTTGTTCTGTTTTTCCGACATTGTTCTTTAATGCAGGTTACTCCTGCTGCTGTCTCCGTCCCTCCTTCCAAGTCGGCCAAAAAAGGTTTGATTCCTCTGATATTTTTTCATTATTATGTTATGGACCTTTGATAGTTTTCATTGTGACGTACTTGCGATTCTTCAAGATACTTTGTTCATGAGTTCAGGAAAGAGGGATGCAGAAGCAGTGTTGGAGAAACCTGTGAGTGCCAAAAAGCAGAAGAAAGTAGTAGTGGAAGTTCAAACAAAGCAGATTGCTGATAAAAAGTCAAAGAAGGTTCCCCCACCAAAGAAAACTGAAACCAGCACCTCAGAGGACACATCAGATTCTGAAGAGGAGGTATTTCTTGTGTTGACAGCTTTTAATCACCTTATGTTGTTCTAAAATTGACTCATATCCAGCACTATTTTTAAATTGTTTTTTAATGCTTCTGTTTAAATTCTTTGGTTTACTTGCTTGTAGACTTATTTTAATTTTATTGTGCGAGTATAAGGAAGCTGTTAACATTTTAGTGCTTTAGTATGCCCTAATCTCATCTGTAGTTTGAGTATTTTCAATTTAACTTGTATATAAAGGCACAGCTAGAACTAGCAATGTTTTACAGTATAGTTTCATAATCTATTTTTTTATTGATTAAAATTAGGGTGACTTAGTTCAAGCGGTCCTCACCAAAGTAGGATTTATAAGGTTTTGATGTACTCTGTCTTATCCTTGCATTGTGGAGAACCTGTTTTTCCTAATTCTAACTTATGGTCTTCAATTCATGGAGAAAACTAACCAGTCTCCAAGCCTGTCCTCTAAATGATGGGTTGTGAATTTAGAAGTTCATTGACCTCTTTTTTGCATGGTATGTGTCTGGTTTTTGCATGCATGCAATTTTTCTTATTGATCCTGTGGTATGATTCTGTTATGGATAAATACAATTGATGAGATGATAATACAAATTATGCATTCATGTGATTTGTATTTGCAACTTTTTGTTTATCAAATTGTGATCATGTGCAGAATTCTGATGTAAAGTCCATCATAGCATGCTCTATTTTCCTTTGTCATACACTAATTGTTTATTTTAATTTCAGGTCAAAGTTGCACCAAAAAAGGGTGGCAAGCCAGTACAGAAACCAATAAAGGATTCCAGTAGCAGTGAAGAAGAGTCATCATCTGATGAAGTAGGTCCAAATGATTTTCCAAGTCATAATTTCCAACATTTGTTATATAATATTTGCTTGTGTTTTTTTTTTAACGTTCATTCTAAATCTGGATATTTATAGTATATTTATTGATGCATTACCATAATTGTTAACAGTTTTTTTAGCAATTTTCAAACTCATTGAAATTAACTTTTTATTAGGAATTACATTGCCATGCATTTCATTATTGCTCACATCAGTGTGATGGTTAGGGTCTCTTTTGTGTCTTTTATGTATTTTTTTTTCTGTTTTAATTCAAAATATGTATATATTCTATTATATTTGTTGGTGTATTTCCATTGTTTTTAATGGTTTTTTAGCAATTTCTGAACTCAATGGAATTAACTTTTTATTGGGAATTACATTGCGATGCATTTTATCACCGGCAAGCTGAAATAATTTTGCTGAAGCCATATTTGTTGTAAATTGATATAACAATTCATATTTTTCACTAAGATAAATAGTGTAGTTCCAGTACGTGAGCATGGTAAAATTGCTTTAATCTGAGGCACATTGACTGATTCTGGCCTTTACTTGGAGAGCACGTCTACAATGTAGCTACACCATTTTAAACTAGCGCTAATTAGTAAAGCAGAGTGAAACATAGCCAAACAAAAATCTTGTACCTGCCACTCTAAATGCATCTGATTAGGTCATCTTTTCTTTTAATTTTAAACTCCCTTTAGTTCATGGAAAGGAAATATGATGATTCTTTGGATAATGCAAAATATGAAATGATGGGATGCATATTTATTCATTTCTTTCATTAGTTCACTTGGCACTCCTTTAAGAAAAATTCAATGGTGCCCTCGTTTATTTAGGGCGTTATGAGCTTTACTTTTTCAAAGTAAGCCCTCATTCTTAAAGATTTGATTATCTGATTAGATAGCTTAAATTGTGATCTAGATTCAACTTTTCATCAAACTATGATTGTATTATGATATGAAATTAACTTTGAAAATGTTGTTGAATGCTGTGAAACTGGTAAGATTTTATATTCTCCATGCTTTTAAAAAGGGTATGCAATGATCTAGAATTTCCCTTGAGATCAAATGCAAGAAACTTTCAAGATAGATGCAAGAGGGAGTAGCTCCTTTGTAGGGAATTTAGAGAATGGCTGCTTGTTTCCCTCACTTCTTTGTAGGGAATTTAGTGAATTGAATCACTGATAGATGCCTAAAAAGAGATCAAGCAGCAGCAAACTAAGGATTCTGAGTTTTTGGGGTTTTTGCTGCTACAATTTTAACGTTAATATATTCAATATTTTCTGCAAGTTATATAGAGCACCAGCTCTTCAAATCTGAAAGGCATGTGTTTAATTAACAATTCTACCTTTATTTATCATACATTTATCATCATTTGATCTTTTGGATTAGTTTTATGTTTGTTGGAGGAAATAAAAGATGTGCTTTTATTCATAGGAGGGTCTCCTATTTATAATTGGAGAAAGAATAGTGTCTCAAAGGACCACCAAATAAGGACTGCTAGCCATAATAAGACATCTTTCCTAATATAATAAATATTAAAGTAAGGCTACCCTTCAAGTTGGAGCTCTTCAGCTTTTTACACATTTTTAAAAACCGAAAAGGATTCAAAGGTTTGAAGACTCAAAACTGGAGAATTTATGTTAAGTTTAAGTCGTGAGCATGCACATCAATTTAACACTTTCATGGTTTTATGATTCATTATGTTTTTAACATTCTATATCTATAATTTCATCAATTTTGTTAAACGTTTTTCTTCTGTCTCTGAACTTTGAGACTGTTTATTAATATTTGATTGTAAAATATTGATATTTCTTCCAGGAAGTCAAACCTACAAATTTGTCTAAAAAGTTGCCTGCTGCGGGAGTTAAGAATGGCATTGCTCTTGCTTCGAAAAAGAAAGAGGACTCTAGTGATGAAGATTCTGACAGCAGTTCTGATGAGGAGAATGTTAGTGCCTAATTATTTTGTTATCAGGCTATATTGCTTGCTGATTTATTTACAATGTTGTATGCAGAAGTCTGTTGCTCCTTCAAAGAAGCAACCTTTAGCTGTTAAAAGTGTTAGCTCTGACAGTGATTCTGATGAAGATGAGGTCAATTTGTTCAGAGTTTCAAAATTAATTCCTTCGAAATTGTCTCAATGTTTTTGAATGACCCTAATCGTCTATTGTAACCTTATCTGAAGCTTGGATTGATTGGTGCAGGGAAATGGACAAAAAATTGGTATTGTCAAGAAAGCTCTTCCAGCACAAAATAATGGAGTTACCGAAGACTCTTCCAGTGAAACTTCAGAGAGTGAATCTGATGATGAGGTAAAAGTCATCATAGATTGAAGCAATTGGTTTTGAAAAGTTAATCCATGCATCATTAACTGAAAATGAGACTTTCACAATTTTTTTTTAACTTTAATGTTATACAGAAGGTGAAAGCTAAGGCAACATCAATTGTCAAAAAACCACCTTCAAAAGTTACAGCAAATGCATCAAATAAGAAAGAAGAGTCCAGTGAAAGCTCTGATAGTGACTCGGATGATGAGGTTAGTTGACTGTTTGAATTGAGAAATTTTTTTGTCTGGTATTGCATGCCCTGCTCTGTCTGGCTGATTATGAAAACATCTGCTGTTCTTTTTGTAGGATGATGCTCCCAAAATTTCTGTTACCACAAAGAGTGCTCCAGCTGCTTTGAAGGTTGCTGTAACCACTGAATCTAAAAAGAAAGATGAGTCTAGTGACAGCTCAGAGAGTGATTCTGACTCTGATGAGGACATGGTAGATCCTTGTTTAATGAATTTCAGGCATCTCATAGTTTACTATCGTAGAATGTAATGAGCTAGTTATGTAGGCGTTTTATAAATTATGGCTCCTAGTTTTCTGAAGCCATCACTATACATATTCTCAGCCAGGTTCACCTGTCTTAGTCGATTCATTTCCATGAATGATTGTTCTTGGAATGGTTTACAATCAGGAGTATGCCTGTCAATAGTTTGATGTGTTGCTTAAAGAATGTGTTTCTTCATTTCGTTTATTTGCTAAATACATTGACACTGCAATAAATTGTGACTTAGGTTACCGTCCTCTTCCTTAGTTTTTGCAGGTTTTTAAAAACATTTTATTCTCTTTTTTTTTTCTGTATAAGAAGGCTAAGTTTTGTATTTTTTTTTCTGAGAGTATCACTTGATTGTTAATTCCTTGAATACTCAGCACCTAAAATCTGTGCTTTCTCATACAAATAAAAGATCTCTAATGTCTTCCAATATGATATCATCACCGAAATGTTAGTATATTGCCATTAATTTAGATCTTCAACATGGTACTTTCAATGGATAGTTTGTTATTTAATTTTTTCTTAAGAAACACAAACACAAACATATTTGTGGGTGGTTTTCAATGTGTTTGCTTGCATACACTTATTTTACATTTGCAAGTTTTTCCTGGCAATTTATTTGAAAACTGTTCAAGTCATTGCACGTTTTTTGGGGAATATTTTTGGTTGCTGCTTGGTTATGCTTATTTTTTGCATAATTAACGTAGACTTAGAAATGATGACATAGCTTCTTGCTTTTGTTTACTGTAATCTTGAAGTTCTGAAGTCATACATGTGGTGTAATCAGTTAGATATTGTCTCTCTGAGTATAAGAATAGTCTTACATTTTTACATAATTTACACAATAAGATTGTTTTTGATAGACAGTATTAAATAGATGATATATCGAATAAAATAATGATAATAAATTTTCAGAAAGCTCTGTATTTAAGTGGCATGCTCTGTCATCCTAGGTTGAACTTGAACAAGGATGCATTTTTTAAAGTTTTGTATTTTAGTTCTATGATGGATATCATAAGATTTTATATAAATTCATCTTGCTAGATGGTCCACTTTTTCTCAAGGAAATTATCTGTTTCTATGCAGGTTCCTGCAGCCATCCCTCTTAAAAAGCCTGAAGCCATAGAAACGGTAAATTGTTATCGTTTATGTGCATTAATTATTTGATTTTTGTTATTGTCATGCATATTCATATTTATTTTCTTGGGCTTGCATACCAGCATGTCGTATAAAGTTCTTTTCTTTTTGATTACTTAGCTTCTCATTGTTACTCCTGTTCTTTTTAATGGCACTAGTCATGTTAGATCATTTTTTTTTCTTCCTTTTACTGGTTATTGGTCCAAGTCTGAAGGAATCAAGTAACAAACTTTGTTGGGTTGATTATCAATGCAGTCATTCAAGAGTTTTAAATAGAGCAAAATATAAACAATACATCAATGGAAAACAGAGGTTTAAACAATCACTGCATAAGTGCTCGAGGAGTTTTCTTATTACTCTTAGGGTCATGGTTACAACTTACAAGAATACAATTGATGAAATACTGCTTGGAAGCAGCCAAGTGGGTCTATGGCGCTTGCGTTAATGTTCCTTTTGGCATTAGGAAATACTACTTGTTGAAGGGAATTCCATTTCAAATAATTTCTTAATTTATAACGAGTAAAAATTTTCTTTCCTAAGATCAGAATTGGCACAAGTGAACATGGATTTGAACGGCTACCTTGCATTTGTTGAATTAAAATTATGGTTGATATGAGGAGTTGTAACTTGCTGATGAGATTACAGGCCAAAAGATGAAACAATAAATCCTAGAAATACCACTTTGATTTGTAAAAAGAAATACTTTTTCTTTGTTTATGTCTGTCTTTGTCTTTGATATCTTCTTGTTTTGAATCCCCTCTCTCTCTCTCTCTCTCTCTCTCTCTGAGCCTTATTGGCTGAAAAGGTGAAATCTATGTAGGGTTCAACAATCTCTCTAGGTAAATTGTTGCTCAGGCGAAGCATGCTTGTTGGGTGAGGATAAATGTTGATGATCGAGCAAATACTAAAGGGATAATTGAAGAGGACCTTGTAAATTTGCTTGGGAAACCATGTAGTTAAGAGAAAATGATTTGATCTCCGTTCTAGCAGTCTTTGTTAGATTAGGAATTTTTTTGAATGTTATTACAGCGAAAATCACTTGGGAGAAAAACTACCAAGAAGATTGGTGCCTCTTGAACATTTTTTTCCTTGAAGAGAAGGCGGAAGAGATAACCCCAATGAAAATTCTTCATGGAATGTTTCAAGGAAAAAATAAAAGATGTAATTGATGTTGAGTTATTCAAGTACTATTTGTTGAAAATACTTATGCTGACAACAATAATGTTTCATTTCACTAAGAATGAAGATGAACAACATATTGATATCACAAGTGCAGCCAATTCTTCTAGTGATTTGTTGGGATTTGAAGATTCTCCTATAGAATATGTGGATGATGCTGATATTACTCTTGTCAACAATGTAGAAGAACATGTTGTGACTTAAAATGCTAAGAACTTGTTGACATAGATTTGGATGTTGAACCATTAATTGTCTGCAATAGTTTGGAGTACTTGGGCTTCTTGAGTCATGACGTTTTGAAGAACCTGAGTATTAGATATATAACATTCTGGTTGAAGAGCCAATTTACTCCCTTAAGGGTTTGGATTGCAACTTGAATGCTCTGACTTCAGAGTTATCTTCATTGAGGGGTTTCCACAATGTTGTGTAGGGTATGACGTTTGAGAAAAATTAGAAAATGATGGGATTTTTCTATAACGCAGCAACTCACTCATTCAATCATTTCATTCAGCTTGCAGATTTAATCATTCAAGCTGATTGTTAACAATGAATCTATTTTCCCCATCTATTTGTTTGAGTGGACAGAACATAATTTGAAATTTGACTCCTAAGAGACTTATCAACAACAAGCATGGGGGAACAAGAAAGTAGACATGGAGTAAGATAATTGATGTGATGTGATTGATCTGCAAATATCATCGATTAAAACATAGTTTCTGATCCATAATCAAAATCATCTGTTCAGAAATTTTAAAGTTTGATGCATGGACAAGAATGTTTTACTGCATCAAGCAATTTTGATCTAACCTTATTCTATCAACCTGTTGCAAATTCCTTGGATTATTCTCTTTCCATGTCATGAATTGACAGCTAGCTCTCCAGACAACTTTATATAGCTTATTCTTGATGCTATTGTAGATGTGAAATTATGTCCGCAGTAGATTCTATAGATATTTACTGATCTAGCATGGCACTTGTTTGTGATGGCACTGATGGATTACTTTTTATGGAGCACAAAAGTTTATGCTAATTTTCTTGATGAGTCTCAAATTGTAAATCTGCTACAGCCAAATTTGTTGGAGCCCAACAAGTTTGATGAAGATCTGTGTTTAAATTTAGCTGAAACTTTGATAAAACATTTGATTTGAGCTTAATTTCTTTTAGACTTTTTTAATTTCAGTTATTTTTTGACATGTTTATGATGAACCTCTTATAGAAAGTGACATTATATAGTTATTGGATTAGTTGAGTTTGCTCATAGGATGGAATTTTTGGTTATTGATAAAGCTCAAGTCAGGAACTTGGCACTTATTTTGTTTAATTGGGTTTTGACTCGTTAATGCTGCTTGGGAAGAATCTTTATATGGATTTTGATTACTAATTCGCTAGTGGGCTTTATTAAAAATTTGGATCTATTGTTTTGTCTACTTAGCTTCCTTCAAGATAGAATTTCTGTCATCGTATTTATCTTATTATTCAGTCCATTCTTACTTGCACACTGCTATATATCGTGCTTGTTTGTCATTTCCAACTTCCTTTGTGTGATTCCATTGTACTTGCTCAGGAATTTTGTGATTTAGTATTATTTGCTTTCACCAAGCAGTAATATGATAGATGTTGAAAAATCTATAAATTACTTACGGGTTGCAATTTTTTTACTTTTATTGAATAAACTTTTTTCTTTCCTTTTTAAAATTTATATTGTTGTTGTGTATGGGTTTCTTTTGAGTGTGGTGCAATTGCAATTAGCAACCTCCCTTGGAAGTTGTCCTCTTGTATTGGTGTGAGACCTATATAATATTAATTTTGTTATTTTCTTTCTTTTTGTCTTTTTCCTTTGTTGTAGCTTTTGATTTTTATCAAAGTAGATACTAATGAAATTTTATTTGTACAATAATTCAATTTATTACTTATTTTTAAAGTTTCTTATTTTGTGTTGATTTTTTTGGATTTAATCAAATTCAATCATTACATTAGGTTCAAATTCTTGTATTTTTTGATCTGCAAGTGAAGAATGTGAACTTTTTAATTCTCTTTGTTATTTTACATTCATAGCATTATCCTAATTACATTAGGAGGTTTAGAGCCCTCCATCCCTTGCCTTGAATCAGAGAGCCTGCTGCTTCTGGCCTGCTTTGTAACAGCTGCAGAGCCGCTTGGATCAGCTAATGCTCCTCGGTAGATGATTGGTATTTATTGTTTGCATCTTGGCATTTTGACTTATCTCGGCATGAGAAGGCCTTGATTGATGTTGTAATGGTGGTATTTGAACATGAAAATGTCATTTGCTTAGTTTTCATTCTAGTTGGTCTTCTTATGCATGTTTTTCAAGTTATTTTTGTTTGTTTTGATTTTAATGCTCTTGCTTGTAATTTAGCACCAATATTCCACTATATTTATTAGCTTTTGTCTGCTATAGAAAAGTTCAATTTTTTTATTGATTTGTTGGTTCTGTTTATTGTTTCAGAAACCACAAAGCAAGGCCAAGGCGGAAGAGAGTTCTGAAGATAGTTCGGATGAGAGCTCTAGTGAGAGTGATGAGGAACCTCAGAAAAAGAAACTGAAAGTACCTGTATGCCTTTTAATGAGTTCCTGAATTTATCATTTAAATTGGTGGACAAACTTGCCTAATGTTTCCGGCTAATATCATTGTTATAGGAAACTACTGGATTGAATGCTAGCAAGCCTACCATGATTAGTGCTGAAAAGGAGAGCAGCAGCAGTGAAGATGAGGATGACAGTTCTGAAGAAAGTTCTGACGAGGAGACTCCAAAAGTACAACAAAACACGGTAGGCAAAATAAACCATGCTTTTTGCTTGTTCTTTCAGAATACCAACATAATGTTTTTTTTGCTTTGGAGTGTTTTTTAAATGTCTTATTACTATGAATTTTATTGTGTTTTGACATACTCGCTAGCCAACTAAACAACCAAAAAAGAGTAGTAGTTCTGATGAGGAGTCCTCAGATGAAAGTGAAGACGAGCAGCCAGTAAAGACACCTGCAAAGAAAGTATGCTTTCATCTTCTCCCCATTTTTTCTCTCCTTGCAAAAACTAAAGTTCATACTATGGAGACCAATTGAAGTTGTTTTAAACTTTTCAGAGAAGGTTTTTTATGCATTTCCCTGCTGTTTAACGACCATTGAAAATAGTTATTTTTCTAATTAAATGGTTATTAATGGTTATTTTCATTGATGATGTGAATAAAATTTCCAGGAGACTGACTTGAAGAGGAAGGCTGCACCTGTAGATCAAACGGTTAAAAAAGTTGATAAGAGAGTGGTATTTTATTGTTTAGTTTATTTCTTTTATTACTGGTTGTTTTAAAATTAGAGATTTAATGTTATTTTAATTCAGGAAAAAACCCCTGTGGGTAATCAAGGTGTATCATCTGGATCAAAGACACTTTTTGTTGGAAACTTGTCATTTGACGTTGGAGAGGATGACATGTGTGTACCTCTACTCTTGTTCTTTGTTGATTTTTTTCCTCGAGGTTTTATTCTAATAATTTTCCTTGTTTCTCTCATTTAGAGTTGAGTTCTTCAAAGAGGCAGGGGAAGTTCCTGATGTTCGGTTATCTAGATTTGATGATGGTCATTTCAAGGGGTTTGGGCATGTAGAATTTGCCACCGCAGAAGCAGCTCAAAAGGTTACTTGGTTATTTAAAAAAAAGTCTACTTCTTATTTTTGTTATCTAATGCTTGCTTATTCATGTTTAAATATATTTACTCTCAGCTTCCTGCAGATCACAGCTTTAAACTGATTTTATGCCCTCGTTTTGATAGGCATTGAATGATTTAAATGGGCAAGAACTTTTGGGTCGTCCAGTAAGACTTGATTTGGCACGCGAACGTGCTGAACGCAGCGCATATACTCCGAACAGCGGGTATTATTGTCTTTCTCTCAACTAAGAAACTACTATGTTTTTTATTTGTGAAAATTTTCTATCATAGCAACTTGAATAAATTTAATTCCTTGCAGTCTCTTTTAATGCTTATTTTGAATTGAGTCAAGCAATATTAAATTAAATTGTCCAGTTAAGTCGCGTATTGTGCTCTGAGATGACTCCATTGTAATTTAGAATTTGGTTCCAATTAGTCTGACGGGAATTGTTATGTGGATGATAGGGCTGATATCAATTTGAGTTCTAACGAGTTTTGGTTAACTTCAAATCGAAATTTATTAGAAGAACTCCACTCCAAATTATTGTGTGCTAACGCTAAAAATGAAGTTAATTGATTTTTAGTTAACCCTTTTGAGTTGACTTGATTATAAAATTAGGGCTCAAAGTTTGATTAAAAAATAAAGCGCTGAAGACATTTGAAAGAAAATTCAAATGCAAAGTTATAAATCATAATTGCTTGTTATAAAAGAAAATTATCAAATGAATGAATAACAGATGATATACGTAATACATGTTACAGAGTAACAAATGATCATAAAAAAACTTGCAATAACAATTTCAACAATACGTAATACATGAAGATAGTTGTGATGCTCAAAGGCTATATCATCCTTTAGCTGTTATGCAAAGTATTACAAACAAAGTCTAGTTAGCAGCCACCTCAATAACTTCAAACGGGGGTTTTTAGAACAGCGAAGATGTTAATGATAAAAAAAAAGGAGAAATGTTAGATACTAGATAACCATAATCTAATATTGAGTTGCTCAATTCAGAATGCTAACAGAGACTAAATGTTGTCATCCCTACTAACTTAACTCTGACATATTTAGATGTTTAAGTTGTCAAATTCTAAAAAGATTTTGTAAACTTGCCACCTGAGTTTTGAAAATTTAGCATGGAAAAATCTTGATATTAAATTATCTGAAAGATCAAAGTTGGAGACTAACTATATTTTCATGAAAATCAAAACTTTTGCCCTCGAACTTTTAAGCAATCAGCTAAAAAGATTGTGATTTAGGCCAATCCTTAAGAGAACTAGAGTTAACATTAAGTATGTCGCCTGTGATTTGGATAAATCCTTAAGAAAATAAGAGTTAACATCAAGTATGGCGTCTATTTCAGGTGTTCGGCAATGGCAATAAGCCAAGTAGCCATTCCATATATTTTATATTAAAAACCAGCAAGTTTTCAAGGTGCCTCAAATATTAACCTAGTCAATGCATCAGTCAGGGCGGAACTACACTCTCAAAGAGAGTGAGTAAAATATAATTATGAAATGTATAATATTATCTATGAAATAGAAAATGAAAATTGTTCTTAAAATTGGACAACTGTATTTTTTGAAAATGTGAAAAATAGTTAAAATTTTTATTTTTCTAAAAAAAATGATGGGCAATTGCCCAGCCTTAGCTCTTTTTGGTTTCACCGTTGGCATCAGTCATCAATATAGGATGTGATTAACATCTCAAGATTGTAAGAATGTAAGATCAATAATATTAAATAAATAATTAATCAATGAAATTGATTTTGTACAATTAAATATGTGAACATGTAAATCATAACCAAGGCATAGCAGTATCTACATTTAAGTATGTGAACTTTGTATATAAATGAATGAAAATTGATTTTATTTGAAAAATTATTATGTTGCAATCTATGTCTTGTTTTTCGGGTGAGCTGTGTGTGTGTATTTTTGCTGGCCATGCAAAGTCGCTTGCAACATTGGAACATTATATCCTTTCAAACATATGGGTAGAACACCCTTATGAAGTATGTCTCATTCAAGATTAATGAAACTTGATGGCTGTCTTTGAAGTTAATGTTCAAAAAACATTTGAAGCACCCTTTTTCTCCTAGCAGTTGTAACATGTGCAATTCTTTGTTTTAATTTATATCATTAAGGATTTGGTTCTCTGAAACTGAGAACGACGTGCCGCCTTGCTATTAGGTTTTGTGTCACTGATAATTATGCTATTTATTTATATTTCGTGATGGAAAATAGGTCTTTCCAGAAGGCTGAAAAAGGTTCGAGTCTTACCATATTTGTAAGAGGTTTTGACAAGTCACTCGAGATGGATCAGGTAAATTTACTCTCGTTTTATGTTTCTACATTTTCCTTTGCTTGCTTAAAAAATCATTTTGGAGCTGAGTGTTAACTTTGAATGCAGATTCAAAGTTCCCTTGAAGAGTATTTTGGTTCTTGTGGAGAGATAACACGAATTTCACTGCCTAGAGATTATGAATCAGGAGGTTCTAAAGGGTCAGTTCTTTTTTATGCAAAAAGTTTATTGTTAACTTGTTTAATTGTTTTTTCTCGTTTGGTCATAATAATATCGATTGTATTCTTGAGAGAGTTCTTTTTCATTTTGTTGTGTCACTATTAGAAGTAAATGACAGCTGCTTTTGTTTGCAGTATTGGATACCTTGATTTCGGAACCGAGGAGGCTTTCTCAAAGGCCCTGGAGCTTTCTGGCTCGGAACTTGGAGGTTACACACTGACGGTGGAGGAAGCTAAACCGAGAGGTGATGGAGGTAGTGGCGGCGGCCGAGGCGGTGGCAGAGATGGTGGTGGTTGGAGTGGTGGTCGAAGTGGTGGCCGTCGTGGTGGTCGTGGTGGCAGAGATGGTGGTGGTTGGGGTGGAGGTCGTGGCGGCGGCAGAGGACGTGATGGTGGTGGGCGCCGTGGCAGAGGCAATGGCAGGGGCGGTGGAGGTCGTTTTGGCTCCGGCACATCCAGCCAAGGTTATATGCATTTTTGATTGATGATCACAGGAATTATTGGGTTCAGACACCGGGCACAGTTTACCGTTCGGTACTTCATGTACCGAGTAATACTGAGCTCGGTACTTCACAGTACTGAGCATTGCTAAGTACTGAGTAGGAGGTGATGTGGCGCATTTTCATTAAGCTCTGGACGACGTCTAGTGTCCGAATCCAATAATTTCCCATCATGCCTACAGTTAGACTGAATGGCGGAAAATTTCTTTTTCTTTGGTAGAATTTTCTTTTTTGATGGTGCTAAAAACACAAATTATTATGATTATTTTGCAGGGAAGAGAACTACCTTCGGTGAAGACTAGATGAGTTTCAACTTCCTATTGCATCTGCAGATCTAGCTGCTTCTGACACTGAAGGCGTCTTTTATCAATTTCTGTAGCTTGTTAAAGTCACCGTATGGCTGCCCAATTTTGCAAAGTCAATTTTGACTGCGATATGTTGCAACTTTTGTTACCTTTATATTTTATATTATTTATTTGATTTCCTGGAGAACATTGAATTCAAGTTTAATCGAAGTAATTTGCGTGCCGAAGTATTTATGTATTATTGTTAGTTTAATATTGGTGTTCTGATTGACATGACTAAACATCAGTAGTAAGTTGCAACCAATGGATCTATTGGGTTCATGAAAGCTTTTAGTTTGATAGTCATACATGTTTTTATTCTGTTTTTCAATATATGACAAGGAAATGAGTAGTACTATTGAAGTGGTTGTATTACTTTTTCAATATAATCATGTATAAGGCTACTTATGAGATAATTTTTTGTCATATTTTTTTAACAAGAGAATTATTTCAAATGAAGCTTAATTTATTAAATTTTGATATGGGCATTGATGATCGAAATAGATAAAAAAACCCTTAGATTTTCTCAAGGTTGTAGATAGAAAAGATATAGAATCTTTATTTGAATGTATTAACCAATTTTGAAGAAATTCTGTTTATGATAATTGAACATATGTATTTAATATGAATTTTTCTATT
Organism: Dendrobium catenatum; assembly: GCF_001605985.2. Lineage (NCBI taxonomy): Eukaryota > Viridiplantae > Streptophyta > Magnoliopsida > Asparagales > Orchidaceae > Dendrobium > Dendrobium catenatum. Next base: position 2,689,927 of record NW_021319004.1, on the reverse strand, counting down.
TCATTCCTTAAAATTATCATCCCACTCGTCAATTTGGAGGAATAATAACATAAGAAAAAGAATTTTAGCTATTAGTGGACTTTGCTCACCTACACCCATTCATGATGACTTAAGTGCTGCACAATACGTAGTGATGATTGCAGTAGTATAAGTAAGATATATGATGATTAGCAATATAAATCGATTTATCACTCGATTTTTAGTACCAACTTATAAAGTCATGGGCGTACCCATACCCATTGGGTATGAGAGTATGAGTGGATACATGAATGTGTGTGGATATTGATACCCAATACAGGGCTATGTAATGAAGGAACTAAAACAGTCTACATCAAGAAGACAAAAATACGGGAAAAATACATAGTGGAACCGAGAAATTCTTTTAACAAAATCTTTCATTTACAACATTAAGATCAAGAAACTTTGCCTGATTTCAGCATTCTTTTTAAGATCAGTTGGCATCTGCAAGAATGTATCAGCACCGTTTGTAAGAACTCATTTACCACATTAATGTAAAAAAAATGGTACAAGTTTTAACTGTACATTAATTTCCACTCTCAGAATCAAATAATTTTTTGGCAACTGAAATTTCTTCCTTTTCTTCGGAAGAAACAAAATCTAAACCCTCATCCTCCATTTCATCATCATCATCCTCATCATCACTATTGTCACCAATATACAAATATTCGATTGTCCTCCTTTCCAAGTGATGAACCTTATCTTCATTTTCATCAAATGAAGAAAGATCTCCAATTATCTCTGCACCATTACTGTCATCACTTCCCTCATTGATCACAAGCTCATTTGCTTCCTCCTGTTCTTCTGGTGTTTTCGCTAGAGACAAAAGAATGTTCTTTGCTTTCTGGTCAGGAGATAATCCACCTCTCCTCATTTCCTTGAACCAAATAACTGCACTTTCAAAATCTGAGTTCTTACCATATGAATCCATGATGATAGTATATATTGCTTGGTTAGATTCTACACCCTGCATCCTCATTCTCTCATATACACGCATTACCCTTTCAATATTATTTGTCTTTGCATAACCTTTCATCAGGGTCCCATAGACAATAACATTTGGCTTTAAACCATCTTCTTTCAAGCGGCGGAAGAATTTTTCTGCTCCATCCATGTCAGAAGCATTCACATATGCAGAGATCATGGTTGCGTAGGAGCAGAGGTCAGGACTAACTCTGTCAAATAGAGAAATATAGGTTAACAAATAATCAAGGAAAGTTGAATTTTGAAGTGGTCTTACTTGTCCCTTTTCATGCTCTTGAAAACAGTTTTGGCTTCCTTCAACATTCCAGAAATTGCAAATGCATCTAGCAAAACGTTGTATGCTTTTCTTGTTGGCCTGATAGAAGAAAAAATGAATCAGCAGCAGCAGGATATGACTATTCTCTATCTAATTAGAGAGATAAATCTGATTGAGCTGCTACCATTTCTTTTTTATATAATGAGAAAAAACCTCTAAAGGAGGACAAGCAATTTGTCCACAACTTTGTTTGTTATAGTATTAGAGTCAGAGCACTTAATCGTCCCTTTTTTTTGTCCCTCATGCCTGTTTCCCTAAATAGAGATGTCTTTACCTTGAGTTGCTCTTAAAGGATACAAAGATCTTGCAAGCCCAATTTTGGCTCACTCCTCTCGTTGACTTGCCCGTGTTCGGTTTTGGTAGCTTGCTTGCAGTTCTTCGATGTTCCATGCGCATCGAGCCAACAGCACCAAGGAACATGTTGATTCACTGTAGCGCTACACAATCAATCGGCATACTCGCATGCAGAACTCACGTCCACAAATTCAATCGTACTTGTGAACTAGACTCAAGTGCTCTGTTTGCATGACTTCTCTTAGTTCGTCTTTGGCTTTTTTTTTTTTAGTTCATCTTTGGCTTGCTAAATCTAACCAATCTCAATTTATTTTACTGCTTGATTATTTTGTTCTAACAAATTTACTAATTCAAACATTATCACTGACTAAGTCTAATATATCAACTGGTGATTTAGATTTTTTTTTTTGGTGTACAACTGATAAGTAAAACTTACTCTGATTGAAAATTTTGTTATGAGAAAAGAACTATGGTCATCCAAATTCTTATAATTTATCCCATTTAATAAACTCTTATTTATTGGGAAACAAAGGTCAATCCTCTTCTCATCCTTCATTTGAGTGCTCAATGTGCACATAATGGGGGAGGAGTAAAAGCTTTTCTTTTCTATCACATAGTAGTCATGCTGCAAATTATTTTGATATGATTCATAGTGATACATGGGATATCACTCTTATTATATCTCATGCAAATTATAAATATCTTGTAACATTCATTGATGATTACAATAAGTATACTTAGATTTATTTTTTTTGCTAAAATTTGAAGTTTTACAATCTTTCAAAATTTTGCTATTTATTTTTGTAATTCAATTTCATTACATCTATAAGTGTTGAGATCCGACTTTGGGGTGAAGATATATCACTTGAATTTCATGATTTTTTCAAAACAAGGGATTATTTCTCAAAGATCATGTTCTTATATATCTTAACAAAATGATGTGGTTGAATATGAAAATTGTGATCTTTTAAATATTGTTAGAACCTTAATACTAGAATATTCAATTCCACCAAAAGTCAAGGTTGAATCTTTAAACATAGTGGTTTAACAAATTATTATATTATCCTCTTGTATCTTAGAGTTAGACTTTTTTTTTCATCATCTTTTTTAGAAGCATCCTAACGTTGCAAACATTTGCTTACATTTGTTGTCCATCTAATAAAACATGAACGTTATAAACATTCAGCCCAATTTATTAAATGTGGATCTATTGGCTATATCACTTCTCCCAAAGGCTATGCGACTATAATCCATACTTCAAAAGATTTGGAATCTCATCATGTGGTATCCTTTGAACATGTGAAACCTCTACCAGAAATCTAAATTCTCCCTAATTTTGATGAAAAAATTTTAGTCCTGAAATATTCAAACCTAAACTGATATATGAAAAAACATTCAACTCTTCCATCTCATAAGCCAAATCCTCCATCCAAACCTATGCAAATTGATCTGCCACCTGAGCTTGCCAATGAGATTTTAATTATCACTCTCAAACGATCTTCCAGAATTTGTCATCCTCCAATTAGTAGGGCTTTCACATCACATTGACATTGATTTCCATTCCTTCAAGCTAGGCAATAAACATTATTAATGGAAAGAGACTGACAGAAGAATTTTGAGCTCTTGAAGATAATCATAATAGGGAGATTATTCAATATCCTCCAAAAGTTAAAATCCATAGGATGCAATTGGGCTTACTCAACCAAACTCCACTTTAATGGTACCCTAGATTGCTACAAAACATGGTTAATTGTTCTTGGCAACAAACAAGAATATGAGATTAACCATGAATAAACTTTTGCACTTAAAAAATGACTATAGTATGAATGCTTATCCCAATTGCTCCTTCATAAGGATGACCACTTTACCAAATAGATGTTGAAATGACTTTATTCATGATTTCAAAAAGGAAATCTACATTTCCCTCCCACTAGGTGTTCCTGCCTCCTATTGAAGTATGCAGGCTGAAGTGTTCCATATATATATTATATACTGAAACATGCTCCTCGTTCATGACATGATAAATTTCGAACCTTGCTTAATTTCTCTTTCAAATAGAGCCAATATGATTCAATATTATTTTTCTGTAAGACTTCCAATGGGTTTACTCTTCTTCTGGTTTAATGTGATAACATCATTATTATTTGAATAAATTTACCTTTAATTAGTGATCTACAATATCTTTAAATTATATTTCATACAATTAACTTAAATTTGGAGGTTCACACTAATGTCTCTAGTACATTTTTAAGCTAATCTAAATATACATGGGATCTAATTATTTTGGTTGTCCTCTAAAATACCTCTCATGTGGACACTCCTTTAGAAGTAAACACGAAGTATTGCATGAGGAAGATGATCTTTGTTCCTATCCCACTACATTCAAGCAATTAGTAGACAACTTAAGCTATTTAATAATTACTGGACTTGATATTTCTTTCGCAGTTCAAGAAGACAGTTTATGTAAAATCCTCATCACAAAAAAACCCTCATTAGTCAAATCATTCAATATTTTGTTGGGACATAAAGCCATGGCTTATTCTTTCCATTTGGTTCTCTTTCTCTTCAGCTTATTATTTCCATTTGGACATACATACGTTATCTTGTTTCCCTTTACTGTTTTAGCTAACTCTCCAACATTTTGCTACTCACACTATTATTTCCTGCTTCCATTGTTGCCTCTGCTTCCTGTTCTGTAGTATGCCACTATCCATGCTACTGTTTCCTGCAATTACTCATGCGTCGCCTCCAATATCCCGATGATCATTGTCGAATCACTGTTAGTGCTCACTCTGCCTGGTTTGGGCATTTTATAGGAGAACCTAAGAATTGGACTACACAAATCACAACCTTATAAGCAAGGTTTGATGCTATTGGAATTCATGAGGATCTATGTGTCTAGATCTTGATAGATTCTGAGAAGTTTCTTATTTGCGATCTTTTGTGGGCTATAAATAAGACCACTAAGACACAAAATCATATAGCACCAAGTATGACAATAAGAATTCTAATTTTCTTCCATTCCTATGTGTGCTAAATAGATGTGTATTATTTCCCTTCCAAAAGTTTTATACCGTTTGATTATATTAATGGACATCTAATTTGTCGTGAGACTTGTTTTGTTTCAGTTTTATACTATTTGATTATATTACTGGCCATCCAATTTGTTGTGAGAGTTGGGTTTTTCTTTGCCTTGGTCAATTAATGTTTGGAGTAGGTAAGTGTTTTAAGATGAGAAAGTACAGATGCATTGAACATTTGCTATAACGGCCAAAGTACTAACAAAAAGCAGGCAAATATGATCCATAAGCAAACTATTTAATCCATATGACCATTGAATGCACACGTTCTTTTTCTCTTTACGCGACCCATCATGCAAAAACACTAATTACTGATTGCCTTTAAAGAATTATCAGTACCCCATTTAGGCCAAAGCTTCCTCAAGCAATACCTTAGTACCCATGTTGGTCTAAGACTTACCCAAACTGAAATTAGTATTCCAGTAAATTTAAAGAAACATCCACATATTTATCATCATCATTCTTATCCCTTTGGATACGAATTCTCATGTTCCATTCACTTTTATTGAGAGCTACATAAGGTGTAAAACTCAATTTTGCGCACAATTTTTGGACAAATTCTGACTATGTTCATATTCTTACGATAATTCATTTTTATTTGGGCAGAATGACTTAATATAGCTCAAAATAAGAGAATCCTTTTGATGAGGACATCAGAAGATCAATTATCTACGGCCACGAGCTACTTTTGATTATTATTGTATTTGATATATTTTATTTTATATTTTTTGAGTCTATTGTTATTTCTTTCCGTTTATACCCTTGCTTAAAGGCCTCGTCATGTGTTTGCCTTAAGGGCAATTGCGTCTTTGTATTTTCTTTATTCTGTTAGCTATTTAAAGCCTTCTCCTCTTCATGTAAGGATGATGATTATTGAGAATGAAAAGTTTTATGTTCTTGTTGATCTCTTAGTGAGTTCATGTGATCTCTTAGTGAGTTCATGAGAGGAGAAGCCCGAGGAGGGTAATTCGCAATACCCGTCAATCTTTGGAAGAGTCCGAGGTTCGCGGTTCTTACGATCTCTGTGTGAGTTCGTTAGTTATCCCTATCTTTCTTGTATATTCTTGTTCATCGCCTTTCTCCCCTCTTCATGCAACATTCTTCTTCTCCACCACAATCTCCCGCAAGCAACGACCAATAGTTGAAAGGAGCCAAACCTCTCACTAGTGTCGCCATCATTGGAGCCCCTACCCGCCGGCCACCCTAGTTCTGTCGGCCGGCCACCTTGCCACCGGCCTCTTCCCTCTCCACCACTTCCCCACACCTCCCTTCCCTAGCCTTCTTGAGAATTCAAAATTCAAATTCTTTCCAAATTTGGAAATTCCATTTATGGAAAATTTTGAATGACTTCAAATCTAAAATTAAATTGATTTGGATTTATTTAAACTTTTCCTAGTCATCATTCATGTTTGGAAACCCCTCTCCCTCTTTCCCTAATTCCCCCTCTCTCTCTCCTTACCGCCGGCCCCCTCATTGGGTTCTCCATTGATTGCCATCAATACACCCCCTCTTTTTTTTTTTTTTTTTGAAAATTGAAATTAATTTCAATTAAAACTTTCCCCCATCCCAATTAAAACTGAAATCTATTTCAGTTTTCCATACAAAACCCTCTCCCTCCCTCTCTGTCCTTGCCGCCGGCCTTCATTGGGCTTCCTCCCATTAATTCCCCTCACTAAGGGATTAATTGCAATCAAAGTTTGGGATTCAAAATTCAAAACCTAACTCCTAAAACCTGCATTAAATTGCTGTCCAGCAATTTTCCAATTAGGAAATACTGTCCAGAAAACTTCCAACCAGCAATTTTGCCACCACGTCACTCCCGTCTACTATCTAGCAACCCTCCAAGAGCAGCCTAGGATTTTCCTGGACACTACAGATTGTCGTTCAGGCTACCCAAAGCATCAAGATTGCTAGCCAAGACTTGCATGACTGCTGTCCAAAACAGATATCCGCATCTAGAGAGGACTCCACCTGCTGTCCTGAAGTCCAGAAACAGGAAATTGATGTCCTGTATTCCCGGAGTCCTCGTTTTGCTGTTTTCGAGGCCTCCAGTCCCATTCTAGCCAATCCAGCTGAAGGTTTTCTCTGCTCAGGAGTCCTGACCGCAGCCACGTATCTTCTCTCTTTGGGTAAAGCTCTTTCTCTCACTCTTTTATCTTCGTAGTTACTCCTCAATTGTGGTCTTAGTAGAGTCATGAAGATAGTGTTGATACTTCTCCGTTAAAACCTTAGTGATCTAGTGAGTAGAGTGAGGGGTCCTTGCATCGCAACTATCCTCATTGTTAAGAAAGGGATTTTGTTGGAACCAATCATGTTTGCAACGTCATGGTAATTGACCAGTTTACAATCTTGACTTCCACGCATGTGATTTAGCCTAAGCTTGTTTTATCGCCTTATTATTTTATCTTAGCGTTTAAATCGGCATAAGTTTTATTTATAGTTGCTCTTGAACTGTTAAGCGTGCAAATTTCCTTAATCTAACCATCCATGCATGGTTGTTTCACATCACCTTTGGAAATAATCAAATATATTGCACATATAATCTGACCCAGATAAGTGAATAAGAAGATAGTAAAAGTTAAGAGCAAGCGCAAAAGCAAGCACCTGACACCAGCATTTAGCATCTCCTCAAAAACTGCCAAAGCTTCATCCTCTCGCCTGGCCTTCCCATACGCACTGATTAGAAGTGTATAGCTCACCACATCAGGTCTTATCCCGGATCTTTGCATCTAGAGAGGCTCACTAAAGTTCAGAATTTATGAGACTGGTGCTGGAATGTTCTATAAAAATAATCTTGCTATCTAGCAGTCAACCTTGAATTCTCCTGATATTTATTTATTCGTTGCATCGAACATGAATTTTGAATTAAATTATCATCTAAAAGTTTTGCTGTGTAAATAGCACTCATATCTTTTTTTTTTTTTTTTAATTTAAGAGAAGTTACGATTGCCTTTTTCTAAAATTAAATTGACAACGAATTAATATACAAACAATAAAATACGTGAGTCTCATCTCCACCCTAAACTAGTTGATTTATTTTCCATGTCAAGCTACTATCAATTATTTGCAAATATCAGTCACAAAAGATTGGGACGGCTTTTTTACTGCTTCTTAAATCATCTTTCTAGTACAAAAACTAAAATTTTTGTACAACAAAGTTGTTTTATGAAGCAATAAAAAAGCCGTCCCAAACGAAGACTAAGTTTCAAATTCAAACTGCCATAGTTCCTGAAAAGCTTGAAGGATTCATTTCAGTCACTTATATTGTTTGACTGCATATTAATGGGCTTGTTTGACTGCATGAGCAGCAAATATCAAGTTGAGAATTGATTGTGATTTTAATTGAAGAAAAGAGAGGAGCAGAATGATGAAAGAGTTACAATACCTGGTCATATATGCTCGAAACCTCCTTGTAGCTGGTTTCAAAAGACATTAGGCTATTAAAGGTAACAGCACTTTGCGGGATCCCTTTTTCAGCCATTTGGGAAAATATTTTTCGAGCTTGGTTGTAATTGCCAGCTTTCTTGTACATGTATATCATCATATGGAACATTTTCTGGTCAGGCTTAAAAGAAGCTCTCTCTTCATTCAAAAGATTTTGGAAAACTGCCTCAGCTTCCTCAAATTTGTTTGCCTGTCATAAATTTATTGTGTTGATAAGAAATAAGAAAGTTTCATTGAAAGGTAAAATGATAATCATCAACAGCACAAGGAGGACTATTACAAATCAAAGCCATACTACAATAACAATAAAGGAGGTTTTACTAGATCAAGGTCTGCCAAGGAAGCTTCTTTAAATCAAACTCTATATGGATAAAGAATCATTCCTTCCGAAATCATTCCATTTTTATGCTTATTCTAATGTTATACTTTAAAACAAGTCAGAAATTCCCCCATCTAAATATAGAAAACCTCCTTGGCTCACAGTAAAAGACTTCACCATGTTCCTGAATAAACTGAACTCATGAGCAAGCTATATCAATAGACAATCATATCAATAAGAAGTGATCAACTATTCTCTTCAGTAAAATATTTATCGATACCAAGTCAGACATGAACTAAAAGACTCCAGAACTTGAAGGCTCAAGTGTTATATAAGCACTGCTCTGAGGAAGCCCCGTTCTTGTTTAATGATAAAGTTTCATGTTACTTTTCTTCTTACGAAGTCTGTTTTGAAAGGCTTTAGTAATAAAAACAGCTTGCAAAATCTTTAATGAATTTAATTTGCTTATATAAACGGTAATAAGGTGGATTCCCTTTGATAAATTATATTCGGTTTGAGAATCAAAGATTTGCACATTCACTGCATTAGAGCTACACTATTAAAAAAAACTTATTTTACATTGAAAAAGATCCATTGTGAGAACATGCATCCGAATGATTTTTATTTCAACAATGCAAAATCTTACAAGGATTTTAATAATTTTCTTGATATGTAGTCTAAACTATATGAAAGAATAAACTCATATGCTTATATTTAGGTTGTTTCCTGTTAAAGTTAACAAAGGAAAAGCTGTGAATGGACCAACAGAAATGAACAAATTAAAATTCTGCAATGATTTTTTTCTAACGAAATGCTCTACATAGGGTTTTTTTTTTCCTGACAAAAATGGTCTAGATAGTGTTGAAATTGGGTATAAGAAATATGAGAGAAAAAACTATTCACTCTATTCAAATTGCAGATGTACATATTTACAGGTGCTAAACAATGCCAATAATCAATCATAAAATTAAGGAAAATTAATACATATTAATACAAAATAAATAATAAAGACGATTTGATAAGGATCCGACATGGGTCACAATGGTGCTTTTATAAAATTTTCACACTTCTCAAGCTAAGAATATATATCAATCATTCATAGATTAGAAGTTAGGTTATTGAATTGTGATTGATCATTGTCATTGGTCAAAATATTTGCTATCCAAGTCTTGTTGGAGCGTACTGTATTTGAATGATCCATTGATCAAAATTTTCTTTTATAAAATGTTTATCAATTTTCACACTTAATTCTATCATGGTGAACTATTCTTTGGCAATGCTAATTGTAGCTTAGCTGCCACAAATCATAGGTTCTTCAATGTAGATGTTTATGCCTTCCAAAAACTTTTTAAGCCACATTTATTCACAAACTACATGAGCCATGACCCTGAATTGTGCTTCAACACTGCTTCTAACAACAACCAATAGTTTTTTACTCCTCCAGCTGACAGTCTTCCCATACAAATAAATAATAACTAGAGGTAGATTTTCAATCAATTATGTACCTAGTCGAGTTAGCAATAGTAAAATTTTCACAATCCTATAATTTCCCTGTCTTAATAGTCAAGTCACATGAGTCCTTTTTAGGTACCTTAGTATCCTGTAGATGGCATCAATGTGTTACTAAATGAGAGTATACTTGCTAATAGCGAATAGTGCACCATAGCGCATAACACAGAGTATAATAGTGCTATATTAAAGATGGTGCAAAATATTAAAATATTATGAATGAAATTGCAGATGAATATAAGACTATTAAGTTGAAAGATAAATCATCATCATAATAAAAATAAATAAATGTGACGCTGAAGTTTAAGTGCCCAAAACTCACCTAAGTTTAAGTGCATTTTGAAAAAAATCCTACATTCTTTTGAATACCTAACATTGATAGAGATAGCCATAATAACATGCACATAGTAAAATTTTTTTAATAACAAAATACAATTTAGAAATAGCAAAGTCAGCATCATAGGTGAGAAATGATACCTTCATAAAAAAAATAAGGCGTGCGACTGCTGAAGAAGACAAGGCCACCTACTATGCGCGATGTACTAGTGAGTAGGATTAAGACCAAGCAACTATTTTGTGGAAAAGATCGTGCAGCTATTGTGCATGTGTAGCTGAGACTGTGGGGTCGATATGAGACCAGAGAAGTGCATGCGTGGCTGAGGAAATGGCCCAGCCAAGCAAGATGATGTAGTGTATACGTGTGAGAAGCTACTGATTGTTAGGATAGGATTTATTGAATGTGAGCAACTATGATAGTTATTTGATTAGCCGGTGATTTCCTTACACATATGGTGTTATCAGCCATCCCTTGAGAGTATCCATATTTTTTAATTATAGTAGTAAATCTCCTAAACTAGGTTCTTAGAGATTGCTTTAGGCAATATAAGAATTTCTTAAATTTACAAACTTTAATTTTGTTGTCAATGGCCTCGAATTAAGGAAAGAATTGAATGAAAAAATTCTCCCATTGTCAATTGAAAGGAATTAGATTTGGGTTAAAAAATGGGCTTGAACATAGAGATCAAATTTATTTACAAAATGACAAGTCTTATATTTGAATTTCATTAAGAAGATCCAAATAGGTATAGTGTGGTCATCTATAAAGAATATAAGCCACCTAGCCCCAAATATATTAGTCACATGAATAGATACCAAAATGATAGAGAAAAATGAAGACTTTATAGGAATAATTAGGATAAGTGTTCCTGGTGTGTTTTAATAATTGACAAGTTTCATTGAAATAACTCAAGATTTTTATTATTGAAAGAGATGAAATGTTTTTTGAGATAAAACTAGGATGATCAAGACGAAGGTGTCACAACATTATTGCCCTCTTTAGGGCAAGAAACATCTTAAGTATGTTTTATTTATAATGTAGGATTTTCTTCATTATTCAAACGATATAATTTAGTATTTTCCTTAGCATTAACAATCATCCACCCTGAGATTGCATCCTGGAATTCACAATAAGTAGGAAAAAAATTAATAACACAAGTCATATAGTTAAGTTTACTTATAATTTTTAAACCCTAATAAAATCGAGTTTGTGCATAGGCTTAAAGCCTTCTAGCATTGGTAAACGAGGTTAACTGGCAAACCCAATATGATGAACCCATGGGATCTTAATAGAGTTTTCTTTCATCCTCATAATCATTCCCCCACTTAATCATATTCAAGCCTAAATAATTGGCGTTAATTGACATTCTTAATTGAAAGCTCCTTTCCATATTCAGAAAGGATAACTAATTATGGGGGTTTGCTCCAGTAGGAAGTCACAAACCTAGATTGAAATAAACCATAAGCATTTGGGGAAAACTCTAGTTAAATTAATCTCTTGAAATCACAATTAAAATAAGAAGTGTTAAATAATTTTTTCAAGTTCGAAGACCTTTTAGAAGCTCATAACAATAAAGATCCTTACAGTAGGTTTAAATTTAGTATTTTTTTAAATTTACTTTAATTTGATTTGCATAATTAGGTTGTCTCCTTGTAAAGGGAAATGCTTTAAGCCTAAGAGGCATATACCTTGTATGTCGAATGCCTCCATTGATTGCCCTGGAAAAAATTGGCCTACCTAGTCAAGAAGCAAGCCTTGGAGAAACTTCAAACCGTTTTTAAAACACTTTTTCTTAGACGCCTTAATTTGGTGATATTATATGTAGTAATAAACAACTATGACATTTTTCAACAATTTATTGGTCATTAGCATTTGATTGAAAAATCTCATGGAATTTATGCATACATCTAAAAGGCATTTTTCTCTCTTTTTCTCAATCAGAAGGTTGACTACAAACAAGGATAAATCAAAAGGTCCATTTTTAATAAAACTGAGAACAACGCTCAATCACACATTCCATATAAAATTGAAGGGATGATTTTATATCTCTTGTATATATATATATATATATATATATATATATATATATATAGTTGCATCTAACCTTCTGTTTGTGTGAATTTCTTTTATTACTTTTTTTCTTATTTTAGACGCACTTTCAGTTTATGGATAGCTTGATTTAAAAAAAAAAAAAAATCATTCCCCTTTTATTTAAAGCTCCATGTAATTTTCAATTTAAGATCTTATTTAGTAGATTTAGATTATTAAATTCATATTTGGAGCAATATAAGGTTTTTTGCAATAGTTGTTTTTTCTTTGACTAGTTTAAGACTCCTCTACATGCTCTTTGGGCACATGTAATTTAACTAGTAGGAAATAACGAAAGAGTATCTGTGAGGATCCACTACGAGATGTTGCCATCAGAGTTTATATTAGCACTGTGCTGCAGAAAAATGCTAAGAGGCGTTTCAAGAACAGAAAACTGGCTCTTGGTTTCCATGCTTTAAAGGGTATAGATAACATGATTTTTTTTATTACTCACTTAAAACAATAAACATATGCTGATCAACTTCAAAACACTGATCAAGCCATCAACGAGATATTATCAATGTATTAAGCATGACAGTTGAAGTTCAGTTTTCCAGATGACAGAGAGGGATGAATAACTAAGATATTCCAAAGGTCAGCATAATTGAGTCAAAATAAAATGATACTAAATTAAAAGATAAAGGCAAAGAGGGATAGGGATTACCTCAACAAAAGTTTTAAGAATGATTTGATATGTTAATGGAGATGGCTCTGGCCCTGATGATTTCATCCTGCGAAAGATACCTTCAGCCTTACTGCATTGCCCAGCCCTTCCATATGCTTCCATTAAGGCTGTGTGAGATATTACACTTGGAGTATAGCCTTTCTTGTTCATATACTTAAGGACCCGCTCTGCCCGGTTGAAATCCCCAGTCTTTCCATAAGCTGTGATCAACATTAAAAAATCCATCTCACTGAATTCCCACCAATGCTGGCTCCTAAGCCATTCAAGAATCTGGAAAAGCAATAAAGGTTCAGAAAATATAGTAAATCCATGTAAAGAACTTGTTTTATCACATTGATGCAGCTTCCATCAGTCCAAAACCTTATTAGAAAAGACTTTTGGATATAATGTTAGCAAGGTTAATGCAGAAGAAACTTGAAAAAGTAAGAGAAAATGAAGATGGAAAGATGAAATCATTAGAAAAATAATAAGATAAACAAGCCTCGTTTTAAGAAGGAAATTACATCTCCATGAAGGAAGTCAAATCTCACACCTTATCAATGATCAAAATACTAAAATAGAAGAAGTAAGGTTTCAACGTCCACAATAAATGCCATAAATTGACTTGTATAACTTAGAATTTTCTTATTTATAGAAGAAAGAAATAACATGTTAAGATTTGCCTCAATAAAAGCATAAAATTCAAAATAAGTGATTTTATGATAAATTCAATATTATGGATAAGAATTGTTTTAAAGTTTGTTGCAAACTTTGAATTCCAACCGCCTTAAGTTCCTGCAAGAAGGAGATGAAAGAGAGGGAAGAAGAGTTTGCATGTGTTTGAGACCTATAGCCAACTGCTCTTAAGAAAAAGAAGAAAAGAGAGAACAAAAGAGATTAGGAAATTTTTAAGAAGAATGTAGGTGGAGATCTTCTTGTATGATTTAGATCTCTTTGTCTATTATTTCTCTTTTTTCATAATTGTAATTTACACAACATATTCGAATGTTTTCAGATTTAGTTTTTTTTTTTTGAAAGATGCGTATAGCATTAAAAAAAAAAAAAACAGCTATTACAAACTAAAAAAGCCTAGGCAATCCTTTGAAAGAGAAAGGAAGCCTTTATTTGAAGTAATTTAAGCATAGAGAAAAAATTCAAAAAAAGGAAAAATCATAATGAAAATAAGATCCTCTACTAATCATTTTAAATCAATTGGGGTGAAGGGGATACCAAAGATTAAACAACAACCCAAAAGGTTGATTAGTATCCCAGAATTCCCGATTAGGTAAAAAATAAAATTATAGAGAGTGCCTAGTTTCCATTAATCTAATTCCCCTTTCCAAATTCCAACTTATGCTTAAAATAAAACTAGAGAAAACAAGAAAACTAAACAAAGAACATAAAAATAATTGAAAGCCATAATCATCCGCTGAGAAGGAAACTTCAAGCTTCACTTCATCCATTCTGTTATTCACAATCTTCAACATCTTTACCCAATCCACAAGCCAACCATGGATTCCTTCAGACGTATCTATGACCATATCATGAGGCAAATGATGAAGTGGGTCTAACACTATCACCAATACCCAACTTCTTTCCTCTTCGACTCCCTTTGATTGGACCGAACACATTCAAATCTTTATTAAACTTTTTCTTCATATTCCCTGATTTGAAAGGAATAAAGAATTTACCATCCTCTATCACGGCTTCATTGTTCTTTACTTTGTTTATATTATTCAAAGTAGTGATGGAATTTTGCAATCCAACCAAAATTTCAATTTCTTTCTTATGTTCTTTGCACTTCAAATGTTCAGCCAGAGACATTTATTCCATAACAGAATCTTTGTAAACAACATTCTCTGTACCAAGAACCTCTGATTTGTCTAACACGACTTGTTCTAGACTAGTAGAACAAACTCGCAAATCTTCTCCCATTTCAGCATACTCAACACTCGGATCTATTTCACCATCTTCTAGTTGTTCCGGTTCAGAACTAACCAAACCAGAGTCTTTATTTTTCTCTTCTGTCACCGAGCATTGCAAATCTTGATCTACTCTGCTTTCTTTGGCTAGCATTTCATGTTCTTCACCATCCATTCTAACCAGTTCTTCAGCAAAAACTTGGGGCAACAATTTGAATTTGTTCCTAGTTATCTCTTCAACCAGTGCCAAGCTATCTTCAGGAATCTTCAACTCAGCTGAAACCTAAGAATTCTCCTTTGAAATCTTCTATTCCTCTTGAACTTCACATGAATCCAAGGACCATAAGAATTTTGTTGGTTTTCAATATCCAATTTGTCCTTAGATTTCAATTCTAAAACTGATCCAAGTTTTTTTGAATTCACCAAATTGGTTCCTTGGCCAACATCTAAACCTTTGTTACCCACTCCTTTGACAACTTCTGTACATGACTCCATCTTGTGGCCTATCAAGCCACAATTGAAGCAGAAAGAGGATATTTTTTAATATTCAATTTTCTGAAAAAAAAATCTTCCATATAACCCTTCAATCCAAACTCCAAGAGGTAACTTAGAGTCTAGATTAATTCGAACACATGCTCTAGCAAATTCACACCTCCCCCATTTGAACATTTTCCCATCCAACAACAAAGGAACTCCTATCTTTGAGACAATTTTGGTGACATTAGTCTCATCACAACAATGAAGAGGCAAATAGGGTAAGCGAATCCAAATGGGTGATGATAGCCCTTTCAACGAAGTAGGGGAAAATTTGGGTGTCCATTTATCCATTCCTATTATGTGCCCTCCCACATACCTTGGACCTCCATGCAATACTTCTTCCATAATCTGAGTAGAATGAAAAGAACACAAAATCCAATTGAGTCCCAACGAGGTAATATGAAACTTCCCAAATTTATCCCATTGACGCCTTAATTCAATGCTACAAAGCGAAAACGGAATTCCTTTCCCAAAAACCTTCACTACAAGAGATTTTTAAAGCAATTTTACATTTTTAGCAACCTTATTCATGCCAAGTTTGACTACATCCGATTCAGCATTATCTCCAAATCAGGATGAAATGAATTAATTGTTATATGATGTTTTTTTGACCAAACATTTACCGAATTTGAATCAAAATTCGATAAGGTATCCTGATTAACAGCTGTTTGATTTCCAACATAAGAAATCAATCTTTCATCTTCCTTAGATTTCATCAAATTTGAATTCAAAATCTCCTGATTATCCGCCTCAACACAGGGTAAGTTTGAAAATCTGCTTAACTTCAACTTGCAGCCTATGGAAGACGACGCCTCCACATTATTTGCCGCTCCTGCCAACCAATTCTTCAATGGGGATGAAGGACTCGACTGAATCTTCTTGTCTAAAATTTCCAAAGGTTCTTTGCCTTTGCCCAGCAACGAAACCACATTGTGGTTTGGAAGAAACCGACCTTCGGTGATAACCAAAGGTCCTTGTTTGATCGCAAATTCCTGGTTCTTAGAATTTCTACTGTTGGATCCACCATGATTAAAATCATTGGGAAACCTGGTAGAATGAAGATTTGAGGTATTCTGGTCATCAAGAGATGATGACCAGCTACCCTCCACCATTCAGGCGGTACCAGAAGATTTGGATCGAAAAAAATTTGAAAAATGGCAGTTTTCACTCTCTAGAAATCGGGAGCCTCTCTCTCCTTATTATTTGTTTTCAGATTTAGTTGGGTTCAAAGATTAGGGCACTTTTGGTGAGATGGGGTTTACTTGGCTTGGGGAACAGTGTTTTTTGTGCCCAATTTTATTTGTGCATTTGTGTGGCTCTTCTTGATAGTGAATTGGATCCTCTATCCTCTCTTATAGAAGTTTATTTTTGAACTACGACCTTACTTGAACAGGATCTGTTCTATAGGATCATACAGTTGCATCTTTAATGATTAAAGAGGCAAGAAAATTTAATAATACTAAGTTAAGTGTTGCAGAGATGAGGATGCTATGGTGGATGAGTGGCTTTACCCTTAGAGATAAGATACGAAATGAACATATACGTGAAAAGGTTGGAGTAGCTCCAGTGGAAGATAAGATTAGAGAGAGTCGTCTTAGATGGTTTGGCCACATTAAACGGAGGCCTTCTAATGACCTGTTAGGAAAGTTGAGGTATTAGATTTGACTTATGTTAAGAAAGGTAGAGGTAGACCTAAAAAAACTTGGTTAGAAAATATTAGAAATGCTCTTTATTTATTAGATTTAAGTGAGAATTTGACTTTTAAAAAAAAGTGAAAATTTGACTTTTAACATGACACAATGGCGAAAAAGGATTCATGTAGCCGACCCCACGTAGTGGGACAAAGGCTTGATTTTGTTGTTGTTGAACTACTTAAATCTTTGTGTATTCATTAAACATTTCCTCTCTTTATTATTACTTTGTGTTCATCATATATATGCTTAGTAAAGCTTCCACATATAAGGTAGATTTTTTCTAACATTATAAACCACTAAAAAACTGCTAAAATTTTGCTAAAAAAATGCTAAATATTTGCTAATATACCTAATTAAACTTGGCAAAATAATGAACTCTAAGAGACATAAAAGCGCTCAAATATCATTGAAAAAATAAATTATAAATTTATGCCTACATAAAGGCAAAAACAATTGAATTCAACAAATTCAATCATTGCAACAATGCCATCAAAAGAAAATTATAAGGAGGTCCATCAAATTGGCAATAATTATACTTTGTTAATAAATAATTAGATGGACATCCAAGTCATTGAAGATGTTTTTATTCATATAGATTAAGAAACCTCACGACAATCAGAGATACTTCTTCTCTACTTGGCCCATCCCTGAAAGGATTCTTCTCTGCTTCCAAATTTATCGAGTCGGACAATATGCAATTTTCCATCTAATAAGATCTTGACAAAATTCATGACCAATGTATAGGATTACTGGATTACAACTAAGTTTTTTATGCATTTCAAGAGTGACATAAAAACTACTTCAGGATTTTGTGAAATACAAAGAGACTTATAAAAAAAATCGAAAGTTTATATAAAAAGATAGGTTTCCTTGAGGTTTGATTTTTCTTCTATTTTCTAATAATTTGGTAGCAGTTTTGCATATTCATATTTGTCCAAACTTGCACCACTAAAGCGAGATTGTGCTAATATCCATTTAAAATAGGACAAGCTTGCAACATTAAATTAGCAAATGTGTCCTTGAAAAGTAGGTTCTAATGTAGGTTGGGATAGGCCAACATGATTATATGATTTCATCAATCTCTTCATGTTTGGATACGGTTCCATAGGTTGCATGGTCCAACAGAGATTGTATGGAATGATACAGTCGTGGTTCCAAATAAATTTCTAACAATGCACAAAACACAACATGCAGGAAATACATCACAGAAAACTGCTAATATTGGCCACTAGAAAAGGAACTGGATAGTATAGAAAGTTCAAACCACGAGGCTATTAAATTCATAGATTACATAGCAAACTGAAAGGACAAAAAAAAAAAAAAAGAGAGTAAAGCATAGCTCTTAGCTAACCCTATAGTGAGAACTTTGATATATTCAGAAAAAATAAGAACTTTGATATATTCAGTAAACATATACAAGAAAACCAACATTTCTTCAATACTAACAAAGGGTTTGCAGAAAAAAAAGGCTGTGTTCAATCTATACCTCACCAACAATGCCCCATTTCTTCAACTGCTTAAACCTCACAAGGGTTCCAAGAACAAGATCTCTAGGAAGTGCCTGTGCTTTGGTCCTTTGCATCCTAAGAACTTGCACAGCACATCCCTGCTCTTCAATCTCCCTCATCATTCTCCTCCAATTCTTCTGCTCCATTTCATCAGCAGCATCCTTGAAAACCTCTTCTTTCTTTCTCCTTTGCATGAACTTTCTCGGAGCCAGAATGCCACGAGCAACTACCTCCAAACTTCCATTGGTTTTCACGCTCTGCAGGCATAGCTTCCGGTAAACTTTTGCTTTGCTGAGCACAAATCGAAAAATTCATCAAAGAAAACACATGCAAGTCTGATAATTTCGTAAGCTTGAGATTAATGATCAAATATAAACAAAGCCTTAATTTAACTCTTTTGCTACTAAAAACCTAACGTATTATTGGAGTTCTCCACGAAATGCAAATACAAGAAGATAGAGAAGATCCAGTATAGTAGCAAATGAAAAGCTAGGATTAAGAAGCTCACCAAAGATTGGAAGAGAACGAGAGCAATGACTGAGAGGCGACTACTTCCATGGGCTTGAGAAACGGTGGGGAGTCGGTGGCGCGAGAGTGAGGAGGGTAGCCTTATCGTAAACCCTCCAAGGACCCCGTCCTTAAACCCAAAAATCTCAAATC
Organism: Dendrobium catenatum; assembly: GCF_001605985.2. NCBI lineage: Eukaryota > Viridiplantae > Streptophyta > Magnoliopsida > Asparagales > Orchidaceae > Dendrobium > Dendrobium catenatum. The sequence goes on along the minus strand of NW_021319004.1, from coordinate 2,670,553 downwards.
TAAATTATACACGATGCTTGACCTATTGGCGGCTATTGGTTTACAGCTTAGGCTTTCAATTAAGAGGTTCAAGTTCGAGTCTATGTATATGCGTAGTGTGTATGAGTTTGTCTTAAATGGCCTAAATGTCCCAAAAAAAAAAAAATTATACACGATGCTTTATTTGAATTTTTATTAGGTCCGGATACCTGTCCTAGCTCTCTATCCGGATGCTAATAAAATGTCGTCATATGCTCTTATTTTTTATCGTGCGGACCAACGACCTGACCCGGAATAAAAAGCCGGTATTGCTATGTTCGTCTATTGCTAGATATTGCTCGGTATTGCTTGACAATAACGAGAAATATCACTCTGTCAATATCAATATCGAGCAATATCTAGCAAAATCGGGCTATTGCTAGGTATTGCTCGATATTGCTTAGTATTGGTCTTGACAGAATGATATTTCTCGTTACCAAGCAAAACCTAACAATACCCTGGTATGTACAAATCAGCTAATACATAGCAATATTGGGTTCCGGTCCGAGTCGGGTCGTCGGGCCGCACGGTAAAGAGTAAGAGCACGTGACGTCATTTTATTGGCGTCTGGATGTAGAGCTACGTCAGGTGTCCGGACCTAATAAAAATTCGCTTTATTTTGGGCGAACAACTTATTTTAATAAAAAAAATTACCATAATTTTTATCTGGTTTTATTTTTATTTTTAAATTTAAAATTATATTAATTTTTATTTTATTTTAATTCTGATATATTTAAAGTACATAATAGTTATTATTTAAAAACTAATTTCATTATTTAAATAAGATTATATTGAACAAAAATGTAATATTTAAAAAATATTCTTGTTACTTAACCTACATAATATATTATATTTTTCCAATTTAATTTTATTGAACTTGATAAATATTGTTGCGGGTTAGAATATATACGGTGATAGAGTTATAGTTCTACGTCTTAGTATTGTATGGATATCTAGCTCACACACAGATAATATAAGATTTTTAATGTGGAAAATCCTGTAAGGAAGAAAAACTACGAGACATAGCCCAACTGAAAATAATTTTACTAGAATTTGAGTTGAGTACAGTAGGCTGACTCGTCCTTGAGGGTGATCAGATTACAAATGTCAACCGTATGGTTGTGGTCTAGTGACAAACGTGGATGAAAGTCTGACATCAGTTGGTGGTCTGGCAGAAGTCCAGTTGTCAGTTGGTGGTCCGACGGAAGTCCCGACATCAACCCGTGATTTGGTGGAAGTGGCGTCATGCAATGATTCGGTATCAGGCGGTGGTCTAGTGGAAGTTCGACATAAGTTGGTTGCCTAACAAAGCTTCAGCGTCTGGTGGTGGTTCGACGGAACTTCGACGTTGGGTGGTGGTCCGGCAGAACTCCGGGCGTCTGGTTGTGGTATGGAGGAACTCCAACGTACGGTGGTGGTCCGACGGAACTTTAGTGTCAAGTGGTGGTCTGACGGAACTCCAGCGTTAGGTGGTGGTTCGGCGGCATTCCGGGCGTCAGATGGTGGTCCAGCGGAATTCCGGGTGTCAGGTGGTGGTCCGGCAAAAATTCGAGCGGTAGTCGAGGAGGAGCATGGGGGCACGAGTGATCTCCAATCTCTCTATTGTTTCCTTTTACTTGGGTCCCTTTTCATGAGAAAGGAGGCTCTATTTATAGATTTTCTAGAGTGACATGACCTGTAAATAGGAGGAAGATCAAGGGTACTTTGGGAGTGGTTTGTATGGACGGCTAATGTTGATTTCCTTGATCATGGATCATTTGTTGGACATTTGAGTGTCTTAGTGATAACGAAATTTAGTGATCTTGGCCTCGTTGGACTCGTCTCGTCGAGCCGCTCGATTTGATTATAAGCATGTCACATTTGAAAACCATTTGGTAAACTAAATTGTATTTCAAACCTTCTAACATCACTTCGGATCCTTTATTTGGAACCATTTGGGCTTGGATGGAGTCGAATTTGGTGTCGTTGGGTTCGTATTTTCGAGACGTTTAGTTCGACCGTAAGTTTGCTAAAATCGGAGTCAAATGATCTCAAATTTATTTTTGGAAGTTTTCAACTTGATTTTGCCTCTAGATTCGTGCCCGATCAAAATAATTTTTGGATGGTATATATATCAAATGTTATTTATAATTTACCAATTATTTATTGGTATTGAAGGAATTCTATCATAATTCAACACTAATTTTAAAATGTCATAATGATGGGGGTGTTTATGCGTATTTTAGTATATTAAAAATTATAAGGGTCTTTATATGACGATATTTGAGTATATTAAAATTTTTACTACAATCAAAAAATTCATAAGGAATATATTTTCTTTTTTTTTCCATATAGGGAAAATTCTCATGACACATTTTTAGCCAATTTATTTTTATTTTTAATATTCAAGAAATGATTATAACTTGATGCTAGCCATTATAATGTAATTATAGCTATCACTGAATTAACTAATTAACTATCTACCTATTACAAGTTGTTGGGGATATGAAAGTAAATCATACAACGAACACAAAACAAGAAATAAAATGCATCGAAAATAAGGCGAACACAGGATTTAACATGCAAAAACCTGAAATTAGAAAAACTCCATGGAGTCACATCACACCAAGAAATCCACTATGAAAATTGGGAGAAATTTATGCAGATCTCTATTCTCTCTCGCTCTCTCCTTTCTTCTCTTCACTCTTATGCTATTCTCACACACAAAACAAAAGAGAAAGTCTAATAAATATACCAAGGGACGCCACCCTTTTAGAAAAATGAGAAATAAAGTTATCCAATCCACCTCGAAGTGTTGTTGCGGCGTTGAATTTAGAGTGTTGCGGTGCTAAGCTCTATGTCATTTCTCCCAGCAAATTTTGTAGCACCCGGGTGCTTGGGAACACAGTACTGGAGTGCTTAGGTACACAACATTGGGCGCTTGGATACACAACGCTGGAGTGTGTACAAAAAAAATCGACATGATTTCTCTTCTAGAGTTTTTCTTGGTGGCAATTTCTCACCACCTTTCTCATCTTCACTATTTTGCATGCCTCCAATCTCCACATCTCTTTTCACCACTATGTTTCGGCCCTTTGGCCCTTTTTCTTTGCTGTGCTTATATGGATGCTTCAGATTTTGTGCAACGTATTCTTTATGAATGGAAATCTTCCTCATGTTAATTATGTAATGCCTTTACTTATGAAGCCTCAAGCTATTAAAATCCTCCTGATTGTCATTTAGTTACTAAGTATATGATTAATTTTTGTCATGGCAAAAGTAGAAGCATAAGTAGAGGTGAACTACTTAGAGGGAATAGTCATTATAAAGCCATGTACATTTCTCTTTTGGCGATATGAATGAAATAAAAATCTTATGATCTAATAATGTTAGATACCAATATTTTTTTATTATTGAAGAAAGAAGAATAATTCTTCAAATTAGATGTTGGGACGAGTCGCCTTTGATCACTATGGCTTAAAACAATCCCCAAGGCGATGTTTTGTTATATTTTCTACTCATTTGCTGAATTTTGGTATTCAAACTAGTGTTGCTGATCCTTACTATTTTATCAAAATGGTACCACTGCTCTTTATATTTTGATATATGTTGATGACATTTTGTTAACTGATAATGATGAATCATTCAACATTTGCTCATGGATCTTCACAAGCGTTTTCAGTTAAAGAATTTAGGATCTGTTCATCACTTTCTTAACATTCATGTGCTACCAACCTCAAATGGTTTTTACTTGAACCAAGCAAGCTATGCTACAGCAATACTTCATAGGGATGGTATGCAAGACTGCAAACCACTTGCTACCCCAATGGCAACCAAAATTTCTGCTTCAACGAACAACACTATTCCGTCTGCCAGTCTATAATTTTATAAATATCTAATTATAATATTTGAATATCACCATGCCAGATATATATTTCTTATACAACTAATAAGCTTTGTCAGTATATGCAACAACTGTTAAATAATGCTCATTTTTATTTACTCAAACGTCTTCTTCGTTATATCAAAGTAATGTTATCTTTGGGACTATCGATTTAGCCTAGTCCACTTAAACTTCTCGCATTTTCAAATTCTGATTGGGCATGAAATACTACTAATCATAAATCAACAATAGGGTGTCGTGCCTATCTTAGAAATAATTTGATCTCTTGGCAAGTTAAAAAACAAAAGATTGTAAAAGCTCGCTCTTCCACCGAGGTCGAATATCATTCCCTAGCTACAACTGTGGCTGAGACAGCTTATTGTTGAGTTTTACATCTCTCTTGCCACTTCCACTGAATTGTTCTGTGATATTATTTTAGTCATTGGTCTTGCTAACAATCCCATTTTTCATGATCGTACAAAGCACATAGAGATCGACTTACACTTTATTCGTGGTTGTGTTAAGAATAATTCCATTTCTATTCATCATGTCAACACCGTCGATCAAATAGCTGATATATTTACTGATATATCATCAAAAAATTATCTTGACCGGGCACGAATTTTGAGGCAACATAAAGTTAGAAACTTCAAAAATTAAATCTGGGATCATCCAATTAACTTTGATTTCTGCAAACTTACAGTCGAAACTGAATGCCTCAAAAATACAAACCCAACGACAACAAATTCAACTCAATTTGAGCCCAAATGAGTCCAAATCAAAGATCCGAAGTGCATTTAAAAGGTTTAAACCATAATTCGGATTACCAAACAGTTTTCAAATGTGACATGCTTATAGTTGAGTCGAGCGGCTCATCGAGACAAGTCCAACGAGCCCAAGATTATCGAATTCAGATATAATCAAGACATTCAAATACCAAATAAATGATCAATGATGAAGGAAATCAATATTGGTCATACATTCAAACAACTCCTAATTTATACTTGATCTTTCTCATATTTACTTATCATGTCACTTTCATAAAATTATAAATAGATCCCTCATTTCTTATGAAAGTGGACGACATAAGCAAGAAGAGAAGGAAGAGAAGAAATAAAGTTTCTCTTGCCACCAGACACCTCCTCGACCACCACTGGACTTCAGCCCGGCCACCGACTGTTGTCAGACTATCACCCGGCTATCGATGGATGTCAGACTTCTATTTGAATGCCAATTGACGTCGGAGTCCTTCTTGGCCACTAACTGACGCCGGATTTTTGCTAGGTCACGGACTGGCTCTGAACTTCTGTCTGACCTTCAGATTTCAATCCGACGGTTGATTATTGTAATATGATCGTCCTTAATTTCAAGGATGAGTCAACCACTTGTATTCTAATCAAACACTAGTGGAATCATTTCAACTGGGCATGATCCTGTGATTTTTCTATTTTCCAAGGTTTTATACGTAAAAATTCTGGTGTTTTCATTTTTCTTCTGTTTGTGTGCTAGATATCCGTACAACGCTGAGACTAAAATTCCTAACTATATCAACGCGTATATTCTAACCCGTAACATTTACCAAACCATAACCAATCAAACGATTTCAAGAGCTTTAACACAAGTTAACACTCATTGAGAGGAGTGTTATCTTGAGAGGGGATGATAAGCATAACTGATAAGCTGTTGTATTTGCCCTGCTTGCCGCCCATTTCCTACCTTTTGCAGCCACTACCGCTTTTCCAGTAACCTTTTTCAGACTAAATCAGCACCCTAAATTTATAATTGATCCGGATCTTACCATTCATTTACTTAATCTACTTATATATATTCTGTAAAGACAGCTTTTGCTCTATGGAGGAAATATGATTTCAGCTGCTATGTTTCTTCTAGGTTTTACTTCTGTTTTCCTTCATTGTTTCTGCAGTAAGCTGCTCCAGGTTCCCAGGGCCATGGATCGGCTCTTTTAACAGGAGATAAAGAAAGGGATGAAGAGAAGAAAAGGCCGAGGGCAGGTGAAGATCGAGTAGTGTAGGCTAAGAGATATAGTAATGCAGATATTTGCTTACGTGATATCCTTCTTGAAAGCCAAGAGGAAATTAATGGATTCTTCTTTAGGGTTTCGGCTTACCAAAGATATGATCAAAGCGGTCAAGATGTCAATATACGCTGACACAATTTTTTTCATTATCCGAATATTATATGAAATCGTCTGGATATAATTTATATAGTAATATGAAATTAATGTGCAGGAGAAGACAGTTGTAATTAGAGCAAAATATTATTTTTTGCTCCGCGTGCAGGTCGTTTTTTAATATTTTATGATTTAAATTTGAATGTTTTAGAACGTATAGTTTTCTGACAGCTATTAACATTAATGAAAATGAAAAGGAATTCATATAAATATATTAATTTACGTTCCTATAAATAATAATTATTATTTTAAATATTAAAAGCTTTCTTACATCCTTATCAAACATTCTAAGCAAAAAACTTTTCCTTTAGGGGGTTCAAAAATTAATTCGGTGAGTCTGTGCATTTGCAGGACATGTTCTTAGCCGGTATTGATCCACCCACAATATATGAACATGGAGTGGGCTATGGCCCAACTGCCTAAGAACCCTAAATCCAAGCGCAAGACACAAGAAGAAGTGCGTCGAGTAGTCAAAGCTTAGCTCATCATAGCTTTCTACATAATCTCCCAAACATTATGTGCTTTATTTTAATAAATAAATTAATAAAACAAGTATGACAAAATATTGGGAGCTTATATTCCAAGTATTTATCTTTCTATGAATCATAATATCTATTAATTCCATTAATTTTTCTATAAGGGAACTTATATTCCAAGTTTATATCTTAATTTTAAATTACGGACTAGCTTCTTTGCCCTCATCCGTCCTTGATGTAGGAACCCTTGCTTATTTAATACTGCATCCAGATGCCGGTGCAGCAGCCCTTGCACACTTGTCACTGTATTCAGGTCATACAGTGCGTCGCTTCCAGGTGACGCCCTGACATTAATATAAATTTTTAAAAGATTCATGTCATGATTATTCGACAAGTTTTATGCTGGCTGTCGACTACCTAACACAACCCTCAACTTTTCTCATCTAGAACTTGGGACCTGACAACGACAATATTCCCTTATTTAAATCTCCAAGAGATATCTTTTATATTAGCTTATGATATAATTAATTGTAAGGGCTTAAGCAATAGCTAAATAGAGGATACTTGGGATAAGTATCCCATGTAATTCATTTTAACATCTAGCTAGTTATAGCTTTGGATCTTAATTAATGTGTTTTGGCTCAAATCAGGATTTTTCTTCATAATTTTGTTGTAAATTTAAATTGGAAGTTTTTTTTTTTAACTTAAGCAAACTTCATGTTGGGCCAAAATAATGATAAAACACATGTAATTATCAATATTGCACAATATAATTAGGTTAATTTTCATAATTATCTCACAATTTTTTTAATGAACAAACATATACCAACCTTGCAATTTCATGATTTTTTGTTGGCGAGTTAGCTTTGCTTGGTTGCATAAATTAGTGGTGAATTTGATGGAAAGTTTGGTTATTGAAATTGTTGCTTTGTGCATTTCAATCAATTTCTCCACATGCATTGGCTTCCAAGTTGGTTCAACAAGTCCATATATGGAATATTAAAATGTGTTAAAAAAGCTATGGGTGACACATCCAATCCAACTTTATATATATTTAATTGAGAAATATTTTAATTTTGGATATTATAAATGTTGAATTTATTTTGATATATTGTGCTTATTTTAAAACAAATTCAATAAAATTGAAATTTAATTTTATAAAAAATGATTAAAATATTAATAATTAATTTATTTTTTCATTTAAATGTTTCCAAAAGTTAGAGTACATTGTGGTGGAATAAGTTGGCATGAGATTTCATTAAGGCTTCATTTGCAACAACTTTTTTTTTTAAGCTTTTTAAAACAGCTTCATAGTATAAAAATATTTAGTTAAGAAAATTTTGTACTAAAAAGTTGTTTTAAAAAACAACAAAAAAGCTGTTCAAAACAAAACCTTAATTTTATAAATTCTATATATCTCAATTTTTCATTATTATTTCTTCCTTAAATTCTCTTTTTTGTCAATATTTTATTCTAATATATTAGTTGTTTGAACTAAAATCTTCTTTCATCTTTCATAATAAATGAGTTAGTTTATAAGCCCAATTAAATATGATTAATTAGTCAATGTAAAATTCAGATTGTTAGTGGTTCAAGCTTGACTCAATTATGATATTTTCTGAACTCTGCATGCCATGGGAGAAATTATTCTATCTGGAGTACGGACACAAAGTTTTTTTCGGACATCTAAGTGTACATAGTGTGTATATATTGTGTACACACTGTGTACAAAAAATAAAAGTACACATTGTATATACATTATGTTAACTCACAGTCCGGACGCAACTCCACTTCTGAACTCCACACAGAATAATTTCTCATGCCATGGTGGTTTGATGATGCATTTGTTTGTGAGTGTGCAACAATTGAATTTGGATTTTAAGTGTGAGAGGGTCAAAATATTTACCCAAGATATAGCGAAGGAAATATAATAGGTAAAAAAATTGTGTGAGAATATTATGATGCAAAATATTGGACAAATGTTATAAATAATGACGTTAATCATTTTTATTATTAAAGAAAATATGAAGAAAAATAAACATGCCAGTCACTAACAAAGGTAGCTGTTGATTCCTATGTGGCTTCCACATAGAGATGAAAACGAAGAATAAATAAAAAAAAGGAAAATCTAGTCGTTGGGCATGATGCACTGATACTTCTCGCCAAAGAGACGTGCAATGTCTAACACAACACATGCGACACCACTCTGATATATATCGAATATACCAAAAATGTGTCTAATTAAAAAAAATATATTAAATAAAAATTAGACACGCATGTCCAACACACGTTTCATAAATATTTCATGAAAATTTTAAATATAATTTTTTTTTTAATTTTTTTTTTTAAAATATAAAAACTAAATTTTGTATTTTCTATCAACAACACCAAATCAATCACCCGCACTCAATACCCTGCACACTCAATACCCCACTCATCGAATATTCTCATTTTCATTTCTCTTTGGCGGATCGTGACTTTGGTTTCAATATCAATATCAAGGATCACATTCTTTATAAATTGTTTCCTAATGGTGATTTTAGTATGAAGAATACTTGACATTATATTAGGAACAAATCTCTCCCTATTGTTAGTAATTTTGATAAAATTTAGAATTTGGTTATTCCTCGAAAGTACACTTTATTAGCTTGGAGAATTCTTTAAGGGTTTCATGTCGGTCAATGTTAGGCTCCAAAAGAAAGGTTTTATTTTAGTTTCCAAATGTCAATGCTGCTTTAGTCTTGAAACCATTAATCATGTCTTCATTCATAGCTCACTACTATTAAGGTTTGGAAATCAAATTGATTTAGTATAGATTAAACATCTATATTGATTTATGGCTACCAGTATTTTAGCATTTTTAAATGACATGAGTCAAGTTAATAGCTTTGATCATTGGATAATGATCATTCCTTTAATCATTTTTTCGTTGCTTCGGGAAGAGAGGAACAATGACAAGCATGTTGGCATTAAGATATGTGATATTAGAATTATAAGATCTTTTATTTTCAAAATTCAGCAACTGTGTTCTGCTTGGGTTATGCTTCCTTAACATTTTCATAGCAAGAATCATTGGTGTCATTTTTTAATATTAGCTTTGATGACTTGTCGATGCATACCTACGGCTAGGGAGGTTAAGCTCAATATCTACTCTCCTATCTTGGATAATCGTTATGGTATTGATGGGTTCATAAGAGATTATGATGGCAAGGCTTATTTTTGGTTTCGAATGTTCCTATTCGACTCCTGATCGATGAGAAGGCAATGACTTTTATTGATATTTTAGAGACATGTTGAAATGTTAAGCTTTAAACTATCATTGTGTTTGGATTGAAATTGACAATGTTGTGGTGGCGGATACGATCATGTTGAACAAAAGTTTGAATTTGCATAATTAATTTCTATATTGTTCAACTAATTAAGGCCATGTTTCATAAGAATGTTTACATAATTTCTTTCATTAATAAGCTTACTAATGGGCCTGCTGTTTGGATTGCTGATTTTAGGAAAGGTGGCTTTTTTGATCTTCTTAACGCACCTATCTTTAATAGAGAGAGTTTGCGTCTGGATGGTTTAGGTATGCATTATGTTTGAGGTCCTTTTTCCTTGGGAGCTGTTTGCTCTTCTATGTGGGGTTCGTTGCAGTTGTTTCGTCTGCTTTTGTTTTTGGTTTCTTTATTCATCTTTGCTGTGTGGCTGTTTTTTTTTTTTTTTTTTTGTTAAAACCCGCGAAGGGGCCTATGCGTTGATATTAGTAAAACGGTTACAAAAATCCTTAAAAGATCCTCCAGCTCGCTAATGCTCTCAAGAGCTACAATGAAAAAAGAAGAAAAACCTAAGAGCCGGTGGTTCCTTATCCTAAGATTACAAAAATAGCATAAATAAGAAAACGGGCTGTGAAGAAACAACACCCAAAATTGGAAGATCAGATGTATCTCGTTCAGCACAATCTTCCTGAAAAATTGATAATGAAAGTAGAAAAGCAAATAAAAAGCCAAAACAAAGAGTACCTTGCAGCCGTTGATGATCCAGACAATTAAAGAAAATAACCACCTGCAAAGAACTCTCAAACAATTAAAGATCAGATGTACCTTGCTGTGTGGCTGTTCTTCCGCCTTGTGAGATCTTTTTCTCTTCATCCCTCTGATCTTATTTACATTTGGTTTGTTGGGGTGGTTGGGACATCTTTTATGTAATATTCAGTTTATTTCTTAGTGCCTGATTATGGCATAGTGCTAATGCTGAGTTCTCTGCAGGTTGCTTTGGATAGTTATGGAAAAGCTCTATTTCTCCATCTTATCAGATTCTATGCTTGTAATAGTCTTCTGATTCATATTTTTTGTGAAATTAGGAAAGGTGGCTGCACCTGGATGCCTTGCTTTCTTCCTACTATGAGAGCTGTTCATTTTGTGGTCTTTGTTCTAATTTATATCTTGATTGCTAGTTAGTGTCTTTTGGCTATATTGTTGTTCTATTTGACAGGTTTTTGAGAGTTATCCTATTGTTTTGCAGGTCCTTTGTGTCTATGTCCTGAAGATTGAGCTGAATGGGATTACCTGGTTTAAATTTTTTTGGGTGCAGGCTTCTGGCCACCCTAATATGTTATTAGTTTTATTGTACTGGTGTTTAATAGGGAACTCCGGCTCATAGGTTTTGTACACCCACTGTCTATCAGAAGATCGCACACCTTCCCGTTAATTGTGCACCGTGTCCGAAATATTGCATTACGTTGGGAGGGAGTGGTCTGCCGAGGGGCAACCAACAGTTTCTCTAGCATACAGACGACGGCATCTCCGTCGTCGGCCTCTAGTTCTTCGACCTTGAGTCCTTCCTCTTCACCTTGCTGACTGATGGAATCACCCTCCTCATTTTCCACCAATTGTAATTGCTGTCGCTGTGGGCACTCATTGGATTTGTGTCCCGGTTGGAAACAACGGAAACACTTCAATGTGGACGGGCGAGTATACGGGTTGCTGGACACAGGGGCTTTCACTTTCTGTTGGAGCTTACTCTCAGGAATTGATCCAGAAGGTTTCTGGATTGTAGGGGATTGCGAAGGCGGGCCAGTATTAGGCAGAGACTTCATAGATGATGAACTCCCTCTTGCATGGTCGCTGGACGGATCTTGAAATGAGCGTCTTGTATAGGTAAATTTGAGAGGTCGATTCTGTTGCGTCTCCGCTCGCAACGCAAAATTGATGGCCAGAGCTAATGACCACACTGCATTCAATTGTAATTTATCTTGAATACTATCCTTGAGGCCACCGACATACCGTGCAACTAACTGGTTCATCGATTCATGCAGGTTGTTTCATGCACTCAAGCGCTGGAATTCTTCGGTATATTCACTGACGGACCTGTTTCCCTGCACACAATGCTGGTAGCGCATGTATAGGATCTGCTCGTAATCAGTCGGGAGGAATTGCGCTCGCATCAGCTGCTTCATTCGCGTCCAGCTACGCACAGGCCCCTTGCCTTCTCGTTGCCGCATTTGGAGTATCTGCGACCACCACGCACTTGCTCCGCTGCGGAGACGACAAGCCACATACTTCACGTGCTTTGTTGGTTCGACATCCATGTAATCAAAGAAGTTTTCTACCGCCTTCTCCCAATCCAGGTAATCTTCTATGTGCAGATGCCCATCGAAATAAGGTATATCTACCTTGGCTTTGAATTCTGTGTGAGTCCTCAGCGGGGGAATTGGCCGTTGATGCCGTCTGTATTGCTCTGCATTTTCCTCGCTGTAATCTTCCTCCTCAGAGTTCCCCGCATTCATTCCACCGTGTCAATGCACTTCATCTTCCGACTCTGAGCCCTCCTGAATCGGTAAAGGATTGCGACGCCCTGGCCGACCAAGGTCCATCCCATGTCGTGCTCTCGGACTCACAGCCGGTGCTTGAGCTCGATGATGCTGATGGGGCGTTGTCCTTGTCCGGTTGAGATTGAACTCGCGGCGTACTTCGACGGAGAGGCGTTGAACATCGGCGGACAGCACTTCCAGCTGCCGCATTATGTTCGCCTGGTTTGCCCACAGCGATTCCAGGCTTCGATTATCTTCAACCACCGGTTCCTTGCCCTTATCTGTCATCCCGCTGCTTCGGCTCTGATACCACCTGATGCAACCCAAGGATCGGCAGCAGCTCCTGGAATTCCGGCGAGACCTGAAACCAAAGAAAAGCAAGAAAAGAACAAGAGGAACAGGGAAATCCTCCCGGAACCTGTATCTGTATTGTATTTCTATATGATGAAAAATTATCTCCCTGTCTTCCAATACAAGTATATGTAATTTGCTCCTCCTCAGGTAACGTTACCTACTATACTATAATTGTAATAACCAGCTAAAAGTAGAGGAAAAGAGCTAATAACTGAAATAGTACTAAAGGTAGTGGAGGCTAAAAAGGCCTAACCGTAAGCAAGACTATAGTAGTAAGTAAAGGTGCTGGTAGACACAACTCGTCCAGGTGGACGCTGCATCAGTCTTCCCCGGCGGAAGAAGAGCTCGACTCTGACGAGCTGAGTAGAATGGGAGCATCATCGGCGGAATGATATGGCCAAATGTCGGTAACATTGAAGGTGCTAGAAGTCTGAGTGTCGGTCGGTAAGTCTACGACGTATGCATTGTCATTTATCTTGGCGACGATTGGTACAGGGCCAATCTTTCGGCGGTGTAATTTGGAGTAAGTGCCTAGAGGAAAACGTTCTCTCCGCATTTGTACCATAACTAAGTCGCCAATATTGAACAATTGCTGTCGACGACGAGTGTCAGCCGCCGTCTTATATGTGTTATTGGACTTGACGAGCTGCTTACGAACTTCGTCTAACATTTCTGCATAGTTATTAGTGAAATTTGAAGCAGGCTCCGACTTGAATTTTGAAAGGACAGCAATATCCAGTGCAAGATTAGGGACTTTGAATAGATAATGCTGAAAGGTGATTTGCCCGTCGACCGATTAACCATAGAATTGTATGCGAACTCGGCAGAACTTAACATCTCTTCCCATTATTTAGGGTGATCTTGGACTAAGCACCGGAGCATATTTCCCAACGTTCGATTCACGACCTCCGTTTGACCATCTGATTGGGGGTGATAAGCCGAGCTGAGACACAGCTTGGTACCTAACCTTTTCCACAGTTCCCGCCAGAAATGGCTTATGAATTTGACGTCCCTGTCGGACGTGAGGCTCCGGGGAACACCGTGAAGCCGAACGACTTGATGGAAAAACAGATGGGCAATATGCATGTCATTGGACGTTTTCTTGCAAGATACAAAGTGACTCATTTTAGAAAAACGATCGACAACTACCATTATAGAGTCGTTACCTCGCTGCGTGCGTGGTAGCCCAAGGACGAAGTCCAAGCTGAGGTCCTCCCATATAGACTCGGGTACTGGTAATGGTAAATACAGTCCTGTATTCTGAGAACCGCCTTTGTAAGTCTGACATACGAAGCAACGATCGACGAACCGGTAAACATCTCGCCGGAGGCGGGGCCAATAGAAACGGGATTGAACTGCTGCCAACGACTTGTCTCTGCCAGAGTGGGCGGCCAAACCGCCTGAATGTGCTTCCTGAATGATGTGAGTCCTCCATGAAGATACAGGAACGCATAGGAGGTTGTGCCGAAACAGGTATCCCAAACGAATGCTGAAGCCAGCATTGCTTCCCTGAGGAGGGCATTGTTTCCAAATCTCTGCAAAGTCAGGGTCAGTGGCGTATAAATCTTTAATACAAGCCAAGCCAGAAAAATCAGTTTGTAACTGTGTGACAAGAGTCATTTTCCTGCTAAGTGCATCAGCTACCACGTTACTTTTACCCGCTTGGTGCTTCAAAGTAAAGGAGAACTTCTGAAGAAACGTCGCCCAGCGTGCATGCATCCGGTTGACGTGTTTCTGGCTATTAATGAATTGGAGAGCTTCATTATCGATGCATATAATAAACTCTTGATGCAGCAAGTAGGATTCCCATTGTTTCAAAGCACGGATCACCGAGTACAATTCTTGCTCATACGCCGACCATTTCTGTCGAGACGGGCACAGTTTCTCACTGAAATACGCCACTGGTCGGCTGTCCTGTGAAAGCACTGCTCCAATGCCGAGGGAAGAAGCATCCGTTGACACCGTAAACAGCTTTTCAAAATCTGGAATTGCTAACACCAGCGCTGTTGTCAAGGCAAGTTTTATTGCTTCAAAACTGCGTTGCTGACTTTCACCCCATTTAAATGACTTGGATTTTAAGCACTCGGTGAGAGGACTCATTATAAGGCTAAAGCCCCTTATAAATTTCCGGTAAAAATTCGCTAAACCATGGAAACTGCAATTTTCGGTGAAAGATGTCGGGGTGGGCCAATTTCTGATGGCTGCTACTTTGTCCGGGTTCATCTTAAGGCCTTCAGGAGACACCACGAACCCAAGAAAATTCACCTGAGTTATAGCAAACTGACATTTACCAAGATTGAGGAACAATTGATGCTTCTGCAGGATTTCAAACAACTGTCTGAGATGTTCTCGGTGGCGGCACAAAGTGTCACTGTAGACTAAAATGTCGTCAAAGTAGGATATACAGAACTTTCCCCATATGGGTTTTAGTATATCTTGCATAAGCCTCATGAAGGTGGATGGGGCATTACACAAGCCAAAGGGCATAACTCGCCACTCATACAAACCGAAAGGCGTCTTAAACGCTGTTTTTCATTCATCGCCAAGGCGGATACGGACCTGGTGATAACCACTGCGAAGATCCAGTTTGGAAAATATAGAAGCTCCCACTAATTTGTCCAACAGCTCATCAATCCTGGGAACGGGAAACCGGTATTTAACGGTGATTTTGTTTATAGCTCTGCTGTCAACACATAGCCGCCATTCATTATTCTTCTTGGGAACTAGCAGGGCAGGGACTGCACATGGGCTTATGCTGGTCTGTATCAGCTGTTTTTCCAATAGTTCATCTATAATGGACTGCAGAATTTGCTGCTCTTTGGGATTGAGACGGTAATGGGAGAGATTCGGTAGAGTGGCATTTGGTATGAAATCAATTTGATGCTGAATATGTCTCACTGGAGGTAGAGCAGCAGGCAGTTCATGTGGGCAGATTCCTTTGAATTCCTCCAGCAAATTGCGAATCTCCTCAGGGACGTCTCCTTGGTGTGAACTAACTCAATCTGTGACAACTAGCGCCCAGATTGGATCAGCCTCTAATCTACTGAGTAATAGTGTAGAGCCTGACACGATCTGCATCATTGTAGAGGACGCGGTCGGTGCTCTGGTGTCACGAATTCCTGGTAACAGCTTCAGACGTTTCCCTTTCCAGTCGAGAGAATACACGTTCGCCCTGCCGTCATAGGTTACCCCGGCATCGAATTGCCACGGCCAGCCTAAAATTAAGTGGCAAATGTCCATGTCCAATACGTCGCATAGTACTTCGCATACGTATTGTCGCCCGATCGAGAACGTTATCTGGCACATATCCGTCACTGGAATATCAATTCCCTTCTTGACCTAGCTTATCTTGTAGGGCTGTGGATTTCTTGTGGTTTTAAGCTGAAGGGCTTGCACTACAGCTCGAGAAACAATATTCTCTGTACACCCACTGTCTATCAGAAGATCGCACACCTTCCCGTTAATTGTGCACCGTGTCCGAAATATTGCATTACGTTGGGAGGGAGTGGTCTGCCGAGGGGCAACCAACAGTTTCTCTAGCATACAGACGACGGCATCTCCGTCGTCGGCCTCTAGTTCTTCGACCTTGAGTCCTTCCTCTTCACCTTGCTGACTGATGGAATCACCCTCCTCATTTTCCACCAATTGTAATTGCTGTCGCTGTGGGCACTCATTGGATTTGTGTCCCGGTTGGAAACAACGGAAACACTTCAATGTGGACGGGCGAGTATACGGGTTGCTGGACACAGGGGCTTTCACTTTCTGTTGGAGCTTACTCTCAGGAATTGATCCAGAAGGTTTCTGGATTGTAGGGGATTGCGAAGGCGGGCCAGTATTAGGCAGAGACTTCATAGATGATGAACTCCCTCTTGCATGGTCGCTGGACGGATCTTGAAATGAGCGTCTTGTATAGGTAAATTTGAGAGGTCGATTCTGTTGCGTCTCCGCTCGCAACGCAAAATTGATGGCCAGAGCTAATGACCACACTGCATTCAATTGTAATTTATCTTGAATACTATCCTTGAGGCCACCGACATACCGTGCAACTAACTGGTTCATCGATTCATGCAGGTTGTTTCATGCACTCAAGCGCTGGAATTCTTCGGTATATTCACTGACGGACCTGTTTCCCTGCACACAATGCTGGTAGCGCATGTATAGGATCTGCTCGTAATCAGTCGGGAGGAATTGCGCTCGCATCAGCTGCTTCATTCGCGTCCAGCTACGCACAGGCCCCTTGCCTTCTCGTTGCCGCATTTGGAGTATCTGCGACCACCACGCACTTGCTCCGCTGCGGAGACGACAAGCCACATACTTCACGTGCTTTGTTGGTTCGACATCCATGTAATCAAAGAAGTTTTCTACCGCCTTCTCCCAATCCAGGTAATCTTCTATGTGCAGATGCCCATCGAAATAAGGTATATCTACCTTGGCTTTGAATTCTGTGTGAGTCCTCAGCGGGGGAATTGGCCGTTGATGCCGTCTGTATTGCTCTGCATTTTCCTCGCTGTAATCTTCCTCCTCAGAGTTCCCCGCATTCATTCCACCGTGTCAATGCACTTCATCTTCCGACTCTGAGCCCTCCTGAATCGGTAAAGGATTGCGACGCCCTGGCCGACCAAGGTCCATCCCATGTCGTGCTCTCGGACTCACAGCCGGTGCTTGAGCTCGATGATGCTGATGGGGCGTTGTCCTTGTCCGGTTGAGATTGAACTCGCGGCGTACTTCGACGGAGAGGCGTTGAACATCGGCGGACAGCACTTCCAGCTGCCGCATTATGTTCGCCTGGTTTGCCCACAGCGATTCCAGGCTTCGATTATCTTCAACCACCGGTTCCTTGCCCTTATCTGTCATCCCGCTGCTTCGGCTCTGATACCACCTGATGCAACCCATGGATCAGCAGCAGCTCCTGGAACTCCGGCAAGACCTGAAACCAAAGAAAAGCAGAGAAAAACAAGGGAAACAGGGAAATTCTCCCTGAATAAGTAGCTGTATTTCTTTCTGTATGTATGAAAACTGTGTTTCTCCCTTACAAAAGAGATATAAGTAAGTATCTTCCCCTCAGGTAACGTTACATGCTTTCCTATAATTGTAATAACCAGCAAAAAGAGCTTAATAACTAAAATAGTACTAAGTAGTGGAGGCTAAAAAGGCCTAACC